>NC_080837.1:83980766-84284141 GCF_030435755.1 Ochotona princeps
GTGCCAGATTTTACCAGGGTTATTTTCATCTGTTCTACATATTGAGTTTCCATGAAGCCTTGTTTTTCTCCTTAAAAATGTTGTGGAATACATACACTGTGAAATTTACTGAGTAACCTTTAGTGCATCACAATGTTGTGGTGTCAACCTCACCACTGGAGCCTTTTCACCGCTCCAAAAGGGAATCTTGTACACTTTAATTAGTTACTCCCACTTTTCCTCTCTCCCCAGTCCTTGGCAGCCATCAACCTGCTTTTTTTTTTTTTTTTGGTTTTTATGGATTTACCAATTCTAGATTTTTAGATCTGATGTAAATGGAATTGTGTATTCCTTCTTTGATTTGTCTTAACATCTTCAGTTAATATTCATGCACAATGTAGGGTGTGTTAGAACCCCAGACTTCTTTGTTGTCGAATAGTTTTTGTGGCATAGGTATGCTGCTTTTAGTAATGTCTATATTATAACCAGTCAGTGGGTGTTTGTACTGTTTTCACTACTTTGATGTCATGGATAATTTTGACATGAATATTTGCATGGATATTTTCATTTGAATGTCTGCTTTCAGTTCTTCAGGGAACATATCCAGTGTAGAGTTTCATGGTCATGTGATAATTCTGCCGTGAACTCATTGAGGAACTGTCAACCCGTGTTCCGTGCTGACTGCATCACTCTGCACCCCTGCCAGCAAAGTGCAAGGGTTCCAGTGTCTCCACATCTCTAGCAGTATCTGCTATTGTCTGTTGTCTTGATGACCATTCTTGCACTTGTGAGGTAGTGCCTCAATCTGTTTTTTTTTTTTAATTTTCCTGATGGTTAATGAGATGAGCATCTTTGTATGTGCCTGTTGATGATTAATATTATTAATATTCCTATAAAAAACTTTTCTTGAGAACATGTTTTTCAATAAAAAAAAAAATAGAGATTGTAAATTACAATTAAAATGTGGTGACTCTTCTGTTTCTTCCCAGTCCCTTTGAGAAATTACTCTTGACCCTGAAACAAACAGTACAAATCCTGCAGAAGCCAGTGTCCACAAAATGAGCTCATCAGCTGGCTGGCTTTACTTGGTGCCTCCCCAGATCTCTTGGCTTCTGCACCTAATGTATTTTCTCTTCTCCCCTTTGCACATTTTGCACTCCCGTCTTCCACCCCACACCTGCTCTGTGGTTTTACTTTTCATATTCATCCTGGCATGGATGTTTGTGAATGTTAACAGCACGTGTTTCACACTGGAATGAGAGACTCAAAGCCACAATACCACTTCCCAGTTGTGAGATCTCCGGGGATCCACTTGCCAGTGTCTCAGTTTTTTTCAGTTCTGGAGTAGTTGTGTACATAACAGCTGGTTTGTAGACTTCCTTGCATTTAATAATAAAATGTACAATAAACTTGAGTGTGTAACTTCTCAGTAAGAACAGACCTATCTCCTTTCCCGGACTGACAACTTAGTGAGCCCCCATGAGTTTTATGAATAATGTGGATAAAATTTTGGTTGTTCTGGCTCCCTAGTGACCTTAAGATGTCATTATTAGGACTATTTTTCAAGACGTTAAGATTCAATGATTCAATATACACTTTCTGCAATAACCTGAATGAGTAAATTAATTATTTGTTACGTTACAATTAAATCATGGGAATGTAAATTTGAAAAATATTTATCTACTTATTTGAAAGACAGTATTTCAGGGAGAGAGTGATATATATATATATATATATATATATATATACTGATGTCTCTTCAAATGACTGCAGAGGCTGTCACAAAGGTTGGGGCTGGGCCAGGTAAAAACCAAGGTCTTGAAACTCCATCCAGGTCTCCCACAAGTATGATCCACAAGGAGTTTGGTCATCTTCTGCAGCTTTTCCAGACTAATTAGCAGGAAGCTAGATCAGAAGCAGCTGGAACTCAAACCAGAGCTCATTGGATGTCAGTGTTGCATGTGGTAGCTTAGTGCACTGTGTCATAATGCCAGTCTCATAATGTTGGATTTATTTCTGATTAGGATGCTTAATACCTTGACCATTTCTTATTCAATGCCTAACATATACCAGCCACATACTACCAGGTACTTTGCAGATTATTCCTAGTAAAGATCCTGAAAGTTGATAGTATTATTTCTATTTTACAGTTCAGGCAAAATTGAAGTCCGGACATGAGAAGTAATTGACCCAATATTTCAAAAAGAACTCACAAATAGCAAAAGAAAGATTTTATCAGCAGGTCCACCTGACCATAAATTTATTATGAGGGGCACCTTAACTTAGTTTTACTTATTCCTTTCTCATTCATGCACTCCCAAGATTTGAGTGAGTTGCTTACGTATTGCCTAAGAGTGTCTGTTATTTAAGCAGAAAAGCCTGAAGATACAGAGAGAAACCAAAGGAAAATGTTAAAGAGAGTAGCTGCACTTGCTGGACAAAGCCACACAGCTTTCCACTCCTCAGATAGATAAGTATAATTTGTTTAATCAGATTTAATTAGCGTATTTTTATAAATCAATTTCTGAAGAAAAAAAAATAAACCTCCTGGTCACTTTGCTGCCATGGGGCTCTGGAGTAATAATACAGATTTGTACTGCAGGTATCTGCCGCAGTCTCCTAAGTAATTACTTATTTATTCCTTGCTTGAAATGACTAAAACTTCACACTCAGACATTTGCGGCTGGCAGTTGAGAGGGCTTTGTGGTCATTTGGATGTAAGTCCTAAACTCTACTGCAAATTTGAAACATACCGTATTGATCTTACTCATTTCAGTCTTGAGTTTTTCACTTGCTATCTTGCCTGTCATCTGACTTGATTAGTTATCCGGTGCAACAGACCCGTAACTCATGCTTACTGCTGAAGTTATACAATAGACTAAGACAAAAGTGCAATGAGCTGTTCTACATTGCAACAGATAGATTCTCACAGGACATACAATTTTATTCTCGGTGTGGCCTGGCATCCCACGGTCATTAAAATACCAAAGAAAATTTTAATACCGACAAGAGGAAATCATGGAACTCAATAGCTTGTGATTCTGAATTCTTTATGCAGTGTTGTAGTCACTTAAATGGGCAAGTACTAGACAGTGTATGCACGTTTTAGGTACATCTGTTTGCAATTAACCCTATTTAAATGGCAAATTAGGTCTAAACTTGGAAAAATAACAGAGGTTATTTCAAAGCTCATGCAATGCTAACATACTTTGAAAGATAAGTAATAATAATACATATTTGAAACTTTGTATTCTTTGAGCTAAACCGAACAGACGTGGATACTGTCAGCATACAAGCAGGAAAACCCTAGTACAAGCACTTGGGGGACGTTTGCAAGATCAGAAATGGACTTGATAGCCACATCTTGAGAGCCATGCCTTCAAAGGATATCCTGAGTTTGTATGGCCCTGTAGGATCCACAGGGATGTTCATGGTTTAGTTTGCTGTCTGCACACGGACAGGCACTGTGATCCTAGCGGCTGTTGCAACTTCAGAAGACGTGCACACTCAGTACACGCTGGGCAGCAAGGGCAGTGGAAATGCTACCAGCAAAAGCCTCATGGGAGGAAATCACACATAGGCTTAAGATGCTGCTGCGACTTCAGAGAATTCTCACTGTAGAAGAGTTGACTATGATATTGAGAACAGTTATTGACAATCCATGAAATAAAGCAGTTTTACTTGTTCAGGGCAGTAATGAGTAGAAGGAGCTAGGTAAATTGCATTGCACACAGCTAGAGACTTAATGAAAAACAGAAAACCAAACAGAATTTTGATAAATACAACATATTGTTCCCCATTTCTTTCCAAACATTGTTATCAGCTCCAACATTATGTACATGCCTGCCTACATAACACACATGGCTCGCTCACTTTGGAACAAGAGATGAGATGGATCTGGGAATTGCTACATACCTTCTCAGAGATGGAATCAAAATGACAGATGACTCTACTTTGAGTATCTCTGTCCAATTTTTCCCATGGCAGAAGTTTTAAGGGCTTACTAGGGCAGCTCCTAAATTCATTTGCTAAAGGTAGCTGTGGGGTTTGAGGAGCAGTTGAAAACTTGCTGGAGAAGGAGCACTCAGCTCTCCGGAGGTTGTGCTTGGCCCAAGTGTGAAAGCAGTAAATCTTTCTCAGGAAGCATGTACCGAGTTAGAAGTTATTGTTTGTGAGAAAGGAAGATCACATTTTTAGGGGAAATGCAACTCAAACCTGTGTCTAGGAGAGCAATTGGGGATTGAACTGGGAGTGGATTGCTGTCTGTAATATGTATGTGACATGGTGTGCTGCGTTGTACGGAAAATTGCATTCTAGAGCCTGCACAATAGCCTAGCGGCTAAAGTTCTCTCTTCGCACATGCCAGGATCCCATATGGGCACTGATTCTAATCCCCGTGCCCTGTTTCCCATGCAGCTCCCTGCTTGTGGCCTGGGGAAATAGTTGAGGTTGGGCAAAGCCTTGAGACCTTGAATTCGTGTGGGAGACCTGAAGAAGATCCTGGCTGTTGGCTTTGGATTGGCTCAGCTCTGGCCATTGCAATCACTTGGGGAGTGAATCAGTGGACAAAAGAGCTTCCTCTGTCACTATTCCTCTGTTGTACCTGGCTTTGCAATAAAAATAACTAAATCATAAAAAAAGGCATGTGTTTAGAAGAAAATTGCGTTCCAGAGAACACAAATTTAATTTTTTTTTGTCTTTGCTCTACATTTCATACTGCTAGCAACAGTGGCAATTCGGCTGTGGATGAACAACAAATGCTCAAGAATTAAGCATTTCAACTAGATGACGGATACAAGGACTAGAAAGACATGCCCACATTTTGAGAAGCCTGCAAGAATTACACTTCCCTGTAGTATGTGTCTAGGAACCACATGCACACAGCAGTCAGAAGCAAAAACAACAAAGTAAAATATCAGATTTAAAACAGAGGAAATAAATCCCATCTCCAACCTACTAAGGTAAAAGATGGTGAGCTCTCAGATGTCTCCATTCTGAAATGGGCACACTGATACCACGAATCAACTCAGACGAAACATTTTTTGTGTGTGTGTACGTGAAATTACTTTTTACACCAACTTTTGTTGGTGTTGGATTCAGTGTTTTCATTATGTCTATTTTTTCTTCCAAAAAGCTAACATTTTCGCTTGCCAACTCTGAATTCAAAGGAGTATGAATTAATTTGGTGGAATTAGGTGAACAAGTCCTATCCGAAGCGTGCCAGTTTACATTGTGGTTTGTGGTGAATTTATGGAGGTTTTGTGAGAAAACTCTTGAGTGCTGAAAGCAAATGTTTCTCAGGCTGTGATGCCTTCAGGTACTAAGTGCTGACTTTCCTTTTGTGGTCGGTGCTAGTACAGCTTTGGATAATAAATATCTGTAAAAAGATTTCTGAAGCTTGACTGGGAGACATCGTTGGCACTCTATCTGGTTGATTTCAGAGCTTTCCATAGTAGAATTGGAAGACTTAAAAAAATAGGTAGAAGTCACATCACTTTGCAATCACCTCTGATAGAGAATAATAATCTAATCTCTTTTGAGTTATAACAAGCATGCCCTTTTTTGGTGTTTGGACCAAGAAAGCATGCATAGTAACTTCTGAAAAAAGCGTTGCCTTTCTTTCTTTCTTTACTGCCTCATTATCTTGGGTTTCCAACTTTTGGACAAGGAAAATACAACCTTACGACCCTCTCAGTTATCAAAAAAATTCCCATTAGGAGTTTGAGAAAGAAATTCCCCATCCCACATGTGAACTCACAGCCTGCTCATGTTAACTGTGGAAACTGTTTTCCATTAATGTGCAATCAAGAGGCAGGCGGACCGTTTACTCTGAAAAACAAAATCAGAAACCAGTTGTCTCCCTTGCCTGCCCTTCCCAGTGACAGAGCCACCCAGTTACCTCCAACACAAACTTGTTGGTCAAACTTAGCCTTTCAAAGAGTAAATTCCCTTTTTGTTACAGAACCAGTAACAAATCAGGAGAGGTGGATTTTTGTAGAGTTAAAATATTCCAAAAGCTTAAGGCTTCCAGCGCAGTTGACCTTTAAGGCATGTCACAGCAAAAAAGCTAATTCACTTTGCACATGTTGTAGACCAACAGGTGGTAGACAACCAAGGGCCTGCATGCATTCCTGTCTTCCAACTCCTGGCCCCTGGTATTCTGGGATTTACACTACCTCCCCCAGGCCCTGACTGACAAGCTAATCGGTGTACTGGGAAGCGTGAGCTATTGATTCCACTGTAACAGAACACCACCCTGTCAATGAAACTGCAATGAAATGCTTCAGCAGCGAAGAAAGGGAGGCATTGGACTGTTGAGCAATTGGGAGAAATCTGCTTGTAGGGAGTGCGGCAGAAATGAAAAGGCTCTCAGGAGCAGGGCCTTGAAAAGCCAGGTTATTAAAAAAGCCACAAAGCTGGAGTCTGGCTGAGTGGGGAAAAATAGTTATGGCTCAGTTAGGCAGATCTAAGAGGTGAAGGGAGGGGGGTGCACCTTTCAAAATTGCGTTAATCCCTCGAGTACTTAATTTCTTTTCTTTTACAGCAGCTTGTAGTATAGCAACAAGTATTCAAGCAGTTAATAATTTTAAACAGTTTAGCTTACCTTAGGCAAAATATCTTTAGCCTTAATTAAAATTTTATTTTAGTAAGAAAAATATTAAAATGACAGTAATATCCATGCCACACCAAGAATGTATGCTAATATGAATATTTTAGTATATAAATTATTATTAAACAGCTGCTGATGTGTTCTTTCTTGAATTTCCCTTCATTTGCTGAAAAGGCAGTCGCTATTTGTTAATAACACCCTGATAGCTTCCTTCTGAAATATTTGAAAGCACCACACTAAGCCAAATGCTTATAACACGTTTAGTATGTTGAGAGCAGATCTGTAAAGCAGAAGGTTGCATTGAGGACTCCCCTGGGGCAGAATCAGATCTTTGCGACCTCAAGTACTCAACAGAGGTGGCCCAGAAGCTAATCCTGGTCTTCCTGGCTAAACAGTGTTCACTTCAGTGTACACTCATGTGCTACGCATCCATCAAGCCTGCAGAAGGAACAGATACTGGAAGTCACGTGTTTGCAATCTTGGTACCTTGTATCCATGTGTTACTTGGTTGCGCATGTGCATGGGGACATGAGTGCATGAGGGTGTGTGTGTGCGTGGGGGTGTGATCTGTTTTCTTTGGAAGTGTTTAAAGAGTCAAGTAGTTGGATTTCATCCAAGCATGAAATTTTAAAGATAGAACTTTGAAGATCAGCTCAAACCTAAAACTACAGGGAAAATGATCACCGTTTTATCCATATTTCCTTCTTCCTTGTTGGCATCTTGTTGACCATGATGGCATTGAAAGGCTCCTTCAAACCAATTAGATTAATTTCAATTTCCATTGTGTGTTGAAGGGCACACAGATCATCTCTCCCTCTGGAAGCCAATGATTGTTTGGGTAGCAATTGGCTGGGAAGATCCTTCTCATGCTGAGATGAGGGAAGGTCTGGACTAAAGAGGATACCGAGCTGTCTTTTTCGAAGATGGAGTTTTTGATTATACTTGGGGCTTTAAGAATGGAGCCCTTCACTCTGTCATCTCTAGAGAGGAGTTGGCTAGCCTTGCCTTGGGTGACGAGGCACATGGGGAACAGGACAGGGTGAGAATATTTTTGAGATGATGCGCTGGCACAGCGGATTATTAAACCTGGAGCCAAGAGGTGCGTGTTTAAGTGCCGGACTTGCTCCTGACCAGCTGCTACATTCCAAGATTAACTGGTCTTGAGAAATTCCCAAGTATAAAATGGGAGGGGAAGTTTTTTTTAATAAACATTTACTGAACATATTTGCCATTTAGCACACACTGTGATGAATTTTGAGGAGGGTTTGTGTCTTGATCTGGGATGTGATAAAAATTAATCCGTAGATAGAAAGAATGTGCAAGGAAGGAAGACAGAAAGGAAAGTGCACAGGATTGAGAGATGGATGGTGAGAGAGGCATGTTTTTTTTTAGTTTTTTTTTAAATATAATTTATTGATTACATTGCATTATGTGACACAGTTTTATAGGCACTGGCATTCCCCCCCTACTCCTCTCAACCCCCCCCCCATGGTGGATTCCTCCACCTTGTTGCATTACAACAGTTCAAATTCAGTTGAGGTTCTTTCATTGCAAGCATCTACCAAGCATAAAGTCCAGCATCTTATTGTCCAGATGAGTTCAACTGTTTCTTGGGGAGACCATCTCTGGTCTAAAGGTAGAGCTGGCAGAGTATCATCCCGATCAATTAAAAGCCCCAACATTACATCAGTAACAATTTATAACGTTATGGAATTAGTTGACATGGTGTTGAAAGAGAAAAAAAAAAGAATGCAAGTTCTGAAACACATCCTGTGACTTTTACATTGACATTTCAAGTATTAGTTTATATATACAACTGGGTTCTATACACCTTAAAATGGCTATAGATTACTATTTGGCTGTCTCATGTCTATTTTAATTTTAGTACTTAGCAGTTCATAGCATTGAAGCATGATTGTGCTGAACCTGGCTGTTTTTCGGGTAGTCTAACTCTATAACTCTAACAAGACATATGTCAACAGTTTTGTTGAATAGTTTTAGGAGGGGTGTGCAGAGAAATCTTCAATACCCCAGTGAGGAGTAACTAATCTTTGCGTCCCACTCAGTGAGTTATAAGTACATCCCCGCTGACCGTTTCCTGTTTGGTTCTAAGCTTTCCTTGTTGTTCTCTGACTATCTATTCTAGTTTTGTTTGTTTGTTTGTTTGTTTTGAGGGGTTTCTGGAGCGATCTTGATGGTCATTACAAGAGAGGGTGGGGACCCAAAGTGGGAACCAGGCAAGGACCAGAGAACAGAGAAGCATGTTTGATGCGTGAGGAGGCTGCAGAGGGAGGACTAGGGAAAGTGGGTGGGGCACAATCAAGATGGATTAGAAGAAGATTTGTAGAGACCAGGGCATAGAAGACAAAGAGTGGAAAAGGTTCAGCCCACAAAGCTGTTGTAGAAAGGTAAGTCACCAGTGATGGCGGATGGTGAGAGGGGACTGAGTGGAAGCTGACGGGTAGACATCTAAGAGCCACTGCAGGTAGCTCTGGTGGTGAGTTGGGTTAAGATTTCTGGTAGGAATGACCCAGTGTATGTTAATACAACTCGAGGACTAAGGGCACTGGAAAAGGAACTGATTTGTAATGGACAATAAAAGCAATTGGATCTACAAAAGTGATTAAGAATTCAATTTCTGCGACATCTCAGATGAGGTGGCTGCTTCATGAAATCTTTTGGAAAGTGAAACATGGTGAGCTTTTCTCAAAGATACCACTATAGCCTGATTTGGCTATTTGAGAACTGACAAACGTTAGTTTAGCTCATTTTTCTTAGCCTCAAGTTGCTGTAAGTGAGAGCTATATTCACCTTCCCTGGTAGAATTGAATATTAGAAAGCAAGAGTGCAACTCAACTGTGATAAGTTACTGCTTGGTTAGCCCAATAGCCTAAGCTGAAAATATTGCAAATGGAAGATACAACTGACACAGGCAACCTACCGAACAAGCCAGCTCAGCAGGAAGGACCACTGCACAGCAGCAACACATCGCATGCTTCCCTGCGGCTGGAGACCTGACTTGGAAGGGCTGCACTGGCTGCCTTTCCTCAGCATTGCACTGCACGGTGCCCGCGTGGGACAAGATCCAAATTCACAACTTGAAGTTGTTTGGAGTGAGTGTGTACCACTTTCGCACCACCATGAGTTGAACCACTGCAAGTTGGAGACCATCTGTTTATAGAGGTTTATTGTGTTACACTGAACACAGGAAGATGTGATTATTTTTTTAAGTTTACATTATCTAGCATCACAATGAACTATCCATTGTTCTAGATCAAGGGGCCTCTGTATCAACCCCTCTTAATAAGTGACTATTTGTAGAGAACAGTGGCTGTTGTTTGGTGGCTCAGCTGCCCGTCCACCCAGGGTCACTCTGCTCTATACAAGGAGCTTTGGCATATTCCATTCACGTTCATAGTGCATTCACCATTCATCACACGTTCTCTGTGTCTCTGATGAGACTTCTTTTTGCCAATGGGAAACATGAATTACAGTCTTCTGTGGAGGTTTTGGAAACAGGGCTTCTGGAAGCTGGGGGTGGCACCAGATATATCCCCTCACCCCAAGAAGGTACCCAGGACTTCTCTCCAAGCTGAGCGTAGTGATGGTGCTGCAACCAGAAACTCCCTGTGTTTGTGTGTTTCTATATAGTATTACAAATATTGGCATATCCTAACTGTTACAACTTAAATATTAAGCAGTCTACTCTAAAACAAAGCAAAATGTACTGCTGCGTTTGCCCGACTCGACTTCTTGTGCCATGGCTTTAAGGGTATGTGAAGGAGAGAGGGCACTTACTTGAGATGGACTAAGGTTCCACTTCTAAATTATTTACTTGAATAAAATATGAAGAGCTTTCATAAGGTTTGAGGATTTGGTGAATTCATTTTCCTATTACCATAAGAAGCTAAGATGATTATTTCAGCACTTTTTGAGATTTTTTATTTGATTACTTCTAATATATAAAAAGGTCATGTAGTTTGTAAACTCATTCCCCCAAAATGTTGTTAAACTACCTGCATTTCAGTTCTGATTAATGGTTATATCTGAATGACACGTGAACTCTGTTCATTTAAAAAGACACTCTATTTAAAAAGTGAACATTTTCTTCCAGGCACACAGAATTCATTACATACCCCTCCTACTCTTTCCAAGTTTACTCACTTGCTAGCAAAATAATCTTTCATGGAGAGGATATTGCAGTGCAGTGGGCATTGGAGAGCTGGTTCAAGTCCCAATTCCTTTGCTTTGGATCCAACTTCCTATTAACATGTCTATGCAGGGGATAGTGGCACGACTTTGGATGCTGCCACACACCAGGGATACCAGATGAAGCTCTTGGCTTCTGACTTCAGCTTGGCCAATTCTGGCTGCAGGTGTTTGAGGGTATGAACAACCAATTCTCTCCTCCTCACCCCAATTTTTTCGTTTTAAATGACTGAAGGTAAGTAAAATCAAAAAATCCTAATTGTCTATGTGTATTTAAAAAAGTTTTGTGGTCATGGGCACCGAGCTAGCCATTGTTATAAATACTTCACATTGCGAAAATTGCAATGCTTCCTGCAAAATATTTTAAAAATAGGGAGGGATTAATTTGGATAGCAATTTTTTAAAAAGATTTATTATTATTGGAAAGCTGGATATACAGAGAGGAAGATCTTCCATCTGATGTTTCACTCCCCAAGTGAGCTGCAACGGGCCGGTGCGTGCGGATCCGATGCCAGGAACCTGGAACCTCTTCCGGGTCTCCCACACGGGTGCAGGGTCCCAAAGCTTTGGGCCGTCCTCAACTGCTCTCCCAGGCCACAAGCAGGGAGCTGGATGGGAAGTGGAGCTGTCGGGATTAGAACCGGCTCCCATATGGGATCCTGGGGGTTTCAAGGCGAGGACTTTAGCCGCTAGGCCACGCCGCCGGGCCCTGGATAGTAATTTTTAACATTTGCTTATGGAACTATAAAATTTCAAGTCATCTCCTCTTGGAGATGTTAGCATTTTCAGGATATTTGGAAAATGTTGGGAAGACAGTGTTGGCAGTTTTGTGATGGGAGAACGTGAGCATTCCCTTTCAATGTAGCAACTGCTTAGTAAGCACTTGAATATCAATATACCAAAATTAGTTTAAATGACCCACGCATGCCCTCAGAAAGTTTTGAGTAGTTCTTTCTGCTTTAAAATGAGGAAAGAATGTGGTTATATAAACAATCGGTTGCTGAAAATATGCCAACTTTATCCAGTGCAGGAAAACTAAATGTGGCATTGAACCCAGGTTCCGCAATGCACACAAATATGCTTCCCTACATATTTTCAATGATATTGTGAAATCTATTAGAGCTAGGTCATGCTTTGCTGTATTACTGGAAAACAATGGAAAAGTGAGTAAATAACTTTGTTAGTCAGCAATACTGACATTCTGTCCTGCCTGAAGTTTTGAAGGAATTAACTTGATTTCATAACTCTACCCTTTTCTGCTTCAAGAGTGCTTGTTGAACTTATTGCCATGGCCTGAAATGTAGGAGGCAATATGGGACAGAGGGAAATGACCTACCTGATAGCTATTGTTTAAATAACAATTGGAGATACAGTTATCAGATATGACAGAGATGGAATCCGACTGGTAAACCATTCAAGCTTTGAGGAGTCTGCTGTGGTGGAGAGTAACATTTAGGTCAACATATGGAGCTCTGTGTCCCTCGAAAGCAACACCAGTCTTCAGGAATTGCCAGTACATCCACTCTACCCAAAGAAGAAAGGAGGAAAACGAGAAGGAGGACAAGGATAAAGAGAGGAAGAAGACAACATTTATGCTTATACCGAGCTACAATTTCCTTTTGGGATCGTTCCTCTCCTCTTGGCTGTAATGATCACACGTCTGTCTTCTCCTGGTCTGCTGTTGCCGGGATGTTGTCATGTTTCTTTATATTCCTTGTCGATATTGAGCATGTGTCCTCATGTGTGCTTCTCAGTTCTCTTTCTGGAATTACTGGCCTTCTTACTGTGGATGCTTTGCCTCAGTCAAGAACAACAACTTATTCTCCCTCCTCTTCCTCCTCCTCCCCCTTCTCCCCCTCCCCCTCCTCCCCCTCAACCCCTCCTCCTTTTCTTCTTCTTCTTCTCCCTCTCCTTAAAAGATTTATTTATAATTTAATGGAAATGCAGACATACAGAGAGAAGCAAAGATAGAAAGATCTTCTATCTGCTGGTTCACTCCCCAAGTGGCCACAACAGCCAGAACTGGGCTGATCCTAAGCGAATAGCAAGGAGCTTCTTTCTGGTCTCCAATAAGGGTGCAGGGTCCCAAGGCTTTAGGCCACCCTCAACTGCTTTCCCAGACTGCAAGTAGGGAGGTGGAGGGGAAGTTGAGAAGCCAGGATATGAACCAGCATCCATATGGGATTCTGGTGCTTGCAAGATGAGGACTTAAGTCATTATTGCTACTGCTCCGAACCCTCAAGAACTTCTTGCCAGGAACACAAACACACCTCCGTGAAAGGGAAGAAGAGGCAGGAAGAGATAAAGGAGAGGTAGACAAACCCAGAAGATCTTGGGATTAGAGGCTGGTGCAGGAACTGGGATAAAATCAGGAAGCAGGGTGGTCACTTTCTCTGCCTCTCCCTCTTATTGACTAGGCACTGGGGCCCAGCTCTCACATCCTTGGATATTTTCCCTAGCAACAAGCTTCATGTTTCAGTATTGCATAACTTTTGCGTTGACCTATTCTCAGTTCCAGGCAGCCACTGCAAATCCCTGGGACTGCTGGTCAGCACATGCTCCGTCCATCCCAAAGCTGGACCTCTCACCTGAGTTCTATTACTTCAAAAATGTCATGGATTTCTCCCTCCACCCATTCCTGTATCATTACCAGGATCCAAGTGTGTTTTCTCTGTGATACTAGATTTACCTTCAGCTACTTTCCAGTTACTACCTTGTCTGTTTAATTCTTCGTTCAAATAACCAGATGAACGTTACATTAAACCTTCTCTCATTCTGCTGGCTGTCAAGTTCTTCCATTTCTTGGTGATCTGATTTGCTCCTGGGTGTCAGATGCTCATCCCTCAGAGGTACCATGAGGAGTTCACAAAGAAGTCGAAAAAATGCTTTGTAGCACCCAGGGACTTTCACTTACGGTGTGAATACCAAAAGTTTCAGCTTTTTGTAAACTAGGATCTTTGTCTTCCTTTGATTGTATTTTTACAAAACAACTAGCTATGCTTTTTGAGACTCCAACTAGTACCTTGCTTTAAAAATAGTTGTGCTGCAACTTTTTTCTCTGTAAGTCATTCCAGCACAGTTTTGCATCTCTGAAATCAAGCGCACCATCAGTTTCGTTCAGAGGCAACAGGCCTTTCATGATGATGTGTCAGAAGCTGAAGGATGGGGGAACTGAAACAGACCAGAACCCTTGACGTGTTCCAGTGAGATACCCAAGGCCCTGGACTGTGTCAAGTTGCCTGAAAATGATGGAGAAGAGTGGTGACATTCTCTTGGGGATGAAAGTTACATTTTGTGTATTTATAGCCACATTCAAAAATTATTCAAAACTAACAGTGAAATGCTAGCAGAATGCTTCTTCCCTATGACAAACCTATTTGCAGTTTCATTCACACACGGCTCAAGGGTCTCTGGCTTCCTGGAAGCTTTAGATTCCCTGTGATATCAGAGTTGGCATGACCGATGGCAGCTATTAATGCAACACATGCCTATCATTTGCTGTTGACAGGTATTAATAAAAACCTAATTTGAGGAAATTATGAAAAACCTACTCATTATGCAATCTGGTTTATGTTCTCGCATGTGGCAATCATTGGTTTGATAGCTAAGAAACCTTCATTTCCAGAACTTTACAGCCTTGGTTTCGATTGCAGGCCCAGCCAGAGCCCCTCACCGTCCCCATATGTTTGATCCTCTAATTGCCTCAAGACAGAAACACACATTTGCTTTATGATGCCACAGGCCTCAGTTTGAGCTGCGGCATGATGTACGCTGGAATCTAGCATGGCTGCCAGAAATGGATCCTTGGTTATTACAAGAAACTTCATTCTGTCTTGTCTATCAGGAGGGTTCACTTGAAATTCCACCCCTTCTCCTGCCTCCTTGTAACTTGTTTCTTATGGTCTCTTTGCACTATCTGCTGGCTCTGCTGTAGCAGAAACTCCCCCAAAGTTGGGGAAGCAATTCCTGCAAGTGCTTAGTCTACACAAAGAGTAAGAGCAGAGTGACCTGTGCATGACTTGTAGGTGCTGTTTGCTTGACGACAGCTAATAAATGAACTTTGAACCATTGGAGGTTTTTAATCAAAAAAAGGAATTTTCTATAAAGGCTATCCCATGAAATTTTGTCAAGATATAAAAAACACAGGTTAAAAAGAGCTAGGAAAACTTTCAAAGATTCTGATAATAGAGATCTACATTTTTGCGTTCTGATACTTTGTTCAGTGTTAAATTTTAAGCAGAGTAGTCTGCTGTACTGCACCTGCAGAGAGTTGGCTGCTTCCACTGGCCTCTGTCATCATTATAAAAGCTCCCAGATAAGCAACAGTGGCGAGGAGCCACCTCCCTCCCTTTCTCCTTGGTTATTTTTATTTCATTTTCAGTTCTGAAGACAGTTAAGATGGGCAGAGAGAATTGGCTTTTCTTTGCTGATGCTACAGCATGAGAAAGATTGACTGCTTCTTTCGATTCAGGGCTAGCAGTTAGTCAAAATCATCAAGTCAGTGAAAGACGGGGTGTTGGGTGCTGGCAGCTCCTTGCACAGTACTTCTACACCCGTCAGCAGTGGTCTGAATGGAAAGTTTCATGTACAAATGTAAGTTTCAAGTGTTCTGTTTTTCTGAGTGATGTGGTGAACTCTCACACAGCCTGCTTCATTCCTTCGTCCAGGGCATTCGCACAGTAATCTCTTGGTAGCCAGCTCTGCTGTCAGGTGGAGGGTCAAGGCACTGATGTGATTGCATTCACGTAACTCTTGTTTTACACACTAAGGGCCCTGAGGCCCAGCAGTAGTGACGGCAGTAGTTAGGACATGCCAAGTAGAAACCATCAAGTGTTTTCATTCAAAGAAACAATGAAAAGTAGAATAACATATTTTTGAGAGACACAGAGAATACATTCATAGAACTTTCACTAAAGTATATTTTTATTATATTGTGCATCTTATTGTAATGTGTAGTATATTACAAGGATTTCCATTTTTATTATTAACTACTGTTTTTATTATCAAGCACATCATGGATATGAATGCATAGGTAGAAACATAAAGAGCCCAATGTTATCTGCAGATTCTGGCGTTTGTTGATAGCATTGGAACATAGCCTTTGTGAATGAGAGTGAGATTGTATTGGCAAAGGATTTGTCTTCCTATTACTGGCATATTAGTAACTCAGGGGAGAAAGAGCAGTTTTCTTCTTCCAATCTTGAAAATTGTTCATTTGACTAAAGATTTTGTTCCTTTGAAAACTAGAGACAGGAGGCAGGAATTGGGCATTAGGCTTGGCAATTAAAATGCCAGTTTAGATGCCTGTGTCCCATTTCAAGGTGTTTGGGTTTGAATCCTGGCCAAGTTTCTGAGCCAAGCTTCCTGAAGATGCAGCCTCTGGGAGCAGCAGGTGATGGCTCATTGCAGCCACCCACTTGGGAGACCCAGCTTGAGCTCCGGTCTTTGGCCTGGCCAAGCCATTCCAGCTGTTACAGGTGCTTTGGAAATGAAATAGGGGATGAAACTTTCTTTCTGCCTCTCAACTAGCTAAAACTTGGAAATAATTAAAATTGGAGGAGTTAGAAGATTCTTTTGGGAGGAGTAACATGTTTAAACTTCATCCATTCATCAAAAATGATGAAACACATAGCATGTTGGGGTCAAAATAGCTGAGATCATCTCAGTAGATTCAACGTTTTTAAAGTCAACTTCACATACAAATATATTAATTTTTATTACATATTTGATGCCTTATTATCAATATAAGCTGTAAAATATACAACATCTTGATCACCCTTAGGATTTGTCTCTAACCATTCCCTGCTACAGACCAGGTGATCTTTCATGTCTGGCATGTGTGACTCCATGATTTAGCCTTGTTGTTGTAT
The DNA here is from genome assembly GCF_030435755.1 of Ochotona princeps. NCBI lineage: Eukaryota > Metazoa > Chordata > Mammalia > Lagomorpha > Ochotonidae > Ochotona > Ochotona princeps. The sequence continues at coordinate 83,997,435 of NC_080837.1, forward strand.
TTGTCAGTAATTCACTTCTTTGTGATGCCAAGGAGAATTCCATTGTACATCCACAGCACAGTGTGTGTGTTCATTCTCCTGCTGATGGACATGCAAGTTGTTTTTGGCGCTCAGAAGTAGCGCTGTTGTGCACAACCCTGCACCAGCCTCTGTGTCAGCATACTAGCTCTCTATTGATTCATCTTGTGAAGACATCTGAAGGTCTGACAAGCCTCTGAGTAGTATGCCCTCCACATATCAGCTCTCTGTTCTAGGTCACATCTACCGAGGGGTTCCTTTATATCAACAAATGCTTTTACATTTGCCTGAAGGAAAGGCAGATATTGGAGAACTGAACACTGCAAGTCAGACAGGTTCTCAGAGTGGACAAGGACCCTGCTGCTCACATTGCATGGCCAACAACAGTCATATGGCCATGGCTGACTTCAAGGAATTTTGGAATATGAAAGTAGAGAAGAATGGAGTGTTTGTGAAGACTTGTCATATGCTCCATATTTACTTTGTTGGTTGAGCTCTCTTATTGGGTGCAAGAGTATTTCATTTGGTTTTTAGGGTGCTGGGTGGTAGCTCACATTATCTTCAAATAATGTTATTGCTTGTGGCTATGCACCTCAATCTCTATTGCAAATTATAAAAAGTTCACTTGCTTTATATAAACAAAAATGAAAAAATAATGTGGAATTGTGAAATTTTCAAAATAATGAAAGTTAACAGAGATCTGAGGTGTTATAATCTTGTACTTGAGCAGCACATGTCAAATCAATAAATACTGCTTTGCTGTGATTTGACATAGAAACTCAGAAATAACAGAAACATTCAAGGCACAATAAAGCAACTTTCATAGAAGCTATACTGAATTTTCTGTGACTAATAACAATCACAGAATTTTTCTTCTTTGGTCCATTGGTGTTATAGACAATTTCTGTATACTATTTTACATGAAAACATCCTTATGCACACACACATATATATATATTCACTTGTCTTCAGTGAGATTATATTCTTTATTTGTTGGAAGTTCAAGTAATAATATTTTTATTAATGTTAATAATTGCAATGCATATGGAATTTTGTGTTTTTGCTGTTGTCTTTGTTGAGTCTCAAAATAAAAATGAGTTGAGAGTTCTTTCTTTTGTATACTCTGAAATAGCTTATACAGAATAGGAAAATATAAAAGGAAATTTATTTTAAATCAACTAGGAATCTTGTTCACACCTTAATAAGCACAATTTTATCATTTCTTCTTACATTATTTTGTTTATTCATACAAGTAAATTCATACAATCAATTCCCTGAGTAGACTTTTTTAAGATTTATTTTTATTTTTATTGGAAAGGCAGATTTACAGGGAGAGGGAGAGACAAAGAAAGATCCTCTATCCTCTGGTTCACTCCCCAACAGCTTCCTCTGGATTTCCAACGTAAGTTCAGGGTCCCAAGACTTTGGTACATCCTCCACCGTCTTTCCAAGTCACAGCAGGGAGCTGGATGGGAAGTGGAGCAGCCGGGACTAGAACCGGCGCCCATGTGGGATCCCAATGCGTGCGAAGCAAGGGTTCAGCCGCTGAGCCACCATGCCAGGACGCCTTGAATAGAATCTTAAGACCTGAATATCCTCAGGAAACCTTTAAATCTTTATCGAAAATATAGAGATTTGAAAATAATTAGCAAATAATGTAAGTAGTAATCACTTTGTTCAAACACCCTTTTTTTGGTGGTGAATAGAAAATTGTTAGTGTATTTTTCCCCAGTATCAAACATCTGTTTTATTTTTCATTTCCACTTTGTTTCTTTATTCTCCCTTAGTTATTATTGCTTTTCTTCTCTTTCTTTCATATTCACTTTGCTGTTCTCTTAATTGTAGTCAATTTCTCACATGTTTTATTATATAAGTGTGTGCATGACAAATTTCCTCTGAGTATATCATGTATAAATTTGCTACCTGATGCTAGCTGATGATCTAATACGAACTATTTTCTTTTTGTTTTTCTCTTTTGAAATTGGTGTTCTTAATTTCCATAATACAGTTTTGTAGGTATAGGAATTCCTCTTTCCTTTCCTCTCTCATCATTTTGATTCTGTAGTTTTATTTTTTCTTCTGTATACATTTTAATCACATGAGTCAGAAAAGTTTAGATTTACTAAAGCTTTCACTGAAGTCTAATACATGTAAAACTTTTATAAATCATAAATTACCTCATTTTAGAGCACATGAGAATGTCAAGGTGTTAGGATACATATACAGAGTCCTTCTCCAGAGGTTTTAACCAGCACAACAGAGCTTTTCCCCATCACTCAATGGGCCCAGCAAGAAATGCAGTAATTAATTAAGGGGGACACGTAAACTCATCTTACTGAGGTCAGTGTTGCCATTCAGAAATCTGGGGCCAGTCAGCACTGGAAACCGGTGCCACAGCTCAGTCTTTGCAAGTTTCTGTGTAGATTCACACAGTCGGAGAAGAGGCAGGGGCCCGATGTCCTGGTTCCCATTGCCTTCTGAAACCCATGTAAGCTCACCGAAGCAAGGCTAAGTCGCGCCCTTGCGAGAAGTCTGTTTTGAAATTCCCAGTGTCTCCATCTCGTTAGAAGAATGATGGAGAGCAGTTTGAAGACATCAATGGATAGACACAAAGGATTTCTTTTGGGAATGTGGCCATAACCAGGAAGTGGGAGGGAAGCCCACAGGAGACACCGAGAAGAAAAGAAACCTTACGACACAGAAGGTGAGTTTTGATTCTGTGTGACCACAGGTTTGAACAAGATAGAGAAACCAGCAGAGAGTGGTGGTGATGCGTGTGTGTGTGTGTGTGTGTGACTTATACTGATGCAAACTGAGGCATGTAACCAATACTGTCTTCTACATTTTTAGTTGAAGTTAAAATGAAACTGTTCAGCAAACATCCAGAATCTAGTGGAGTATCTGGGCTTATCAGAAAGAAAAAAAAACTGTAAAATTTGAGACATAAGTTGTCTATATATTTGATATATATGAGAAATTGTATCCCATATTGAGGATATAAGAATACGTATAAAAGAAAAATGTAAATTAGGCGCACTATTTTAAGTCCAAAGAACAGGGTTGTATGAAAGCTATTTCTGAAAGATGTCTGTCAGAAAAAATTGCTCACTGTAATAGGATGCAGAAGACAGAGACTCACAGTGGTTCAATTTTACATGGTATGTTGCATGAGCAAATAATGTTCTTTTATTTATTTGCATTCTCTACAAATGGGATGTGTGGGTTGCAATTGTGTGCAACAAAGCCCGCTCAAGAATTATTGACTCTGAGTAGAAAGCTCTCAGCGTTTCCGGCTTTACTGTAGATGTCTGGAGTTGCTTCTGCGTTCAGCGTCCCTTGTGGCAGGGGAAGGCGCTCTGCTGGTGCTGCTGACTCTCTGGCCTGCATGGGAGCCCGAGGCATCGCGTCAAGAATGGTCCCGTCCAGGACACCCAGTCTCTCCTTCAATGGTCTTTTCTTCTTGCTCTTGTTACTTAGGCAAACACAAGTTTCAAGAGAAAAGATAGGGGCTATGTAAGGTTTCCCAGGCAGTGAAACTCTGTCACTTCTCATCTGTTTGGGTCACAAACTTCAGGGGAAGTTCAGGGTGTGGAGTGAAAAATCAAGGAGAATTGATGACAAATTAAAAATGGCAATATTTTCAGGATGAAGGGATTATGGGTGACTTCCTTTTTTCTTTGGTCTAATCTTATTTTCACATATTTGTACCTCAATCTTTGCAATTAAATAAACTGAACTGAAATGTATATTCATTAATTAGAAAACACACTTATATAAAACAATGAGACATTGCTTAGTAGTCTATCAGCCAAGGAAACCTACTGGTTTGAAACTTTAGCAAAAACTGGCATACACCCTTTCCTGAAACTGTGTAAAACTTCACTTTTCTTAAATTTTCTGTGACTCTCTGAGAGGTTAAGGTCTTCCCATCAGGTCCTCTATGCCTGTCCAATTTCTTTGCTTTTCTCACAACAGTGTGCTTTGGGGACTGGAGAGGCACTGTTGAACGCGTAGGGGTGAGGGGGTGATGTGGAAAATTACTTCTCTACACCACACAAAACACACCTTGACACAGCAGATTAAGGCCCCGGCTGGCAGCCAGCCTTTCTGACCCTTCCCAAACGTCTGGTTCCTTCTTCTCACACCTTGGTTCTCACATTCCAGCTCCAGACCCCTTCAAATTTTATTTTTCCTTACACAGACCAATTTGTTCAATGCTGTGGTTTTCGATATTTTTCCTAATATTTCTTTAGGGAGAACTCACCCTTTTAGCCTAAAGCACATCAACAAAACCGTTGGTTTATACATATATATATATATATAAACCCAAGACAGAACGAAACCAAAAGAATTAATTTTTGAGATGCATACGTGCTGTTATTTCCCAGGGATAGGAAGTAACTGCAACTACTATGGCTTCAAATCAGACACAAATCCTTCACATGTGCACTTATTCAGAAAATGTTTTCTTAAATATCTACCAGTTTCTGAGAACAATGCTCAGCCCTAGAAATGCAAAAGTTAAAATATTGTTTTCCTGGAGTTCATCGCTGATACTATATCATTTTCTAAAGGGACTGGGAGAACAAAGTATTGCCTTAAAAAACAGTACTGAAAGAAAATCTTTGCCTCAAAGGTCTTATACCTCATTTTACAAAAGCACACTGGATACACCAGTCTCCATGAGACTTGCTAGCAGTGGAACCTGAAATGAGGTGAAAAGCAGCAGTGACAAATATTCGCAAAGCTGTCAGAGAAGAAAGTGATTAATGAATGAACCAAGCACCAATGCCTAGCTGAATTCCTGAGCAGCCGCCTGCTACAATCTGGGGTGAAACAGAAACAGCTTAGTACAAACTCTCCCAGTCTCAGAGGCCTCTCTGCCAACCAGGAAGAAAGGATGGTATCTGGAGGAAGAAAGAAGACGCTGGCTGAATGCTGAGCCCTTGCTGAGAACCGCTTCCACGCTGATGCTGAGAGAAACCCCCTACGATCAAGGTATCCAAAGACGTTTCACAGAAGCGACTGCTCTTGATTCAGCTGACCCCTGTGAAAAGCATTCCCATTTACCAAAAATGGACTTTTCAACTGATTTAACTCATGGGTGTTGAAGCTGGATATGGATGTGTTTCTAAATGATCCACGCCATCTATAAACCTTAGGACAAATGCTTGTTTCACCCCTTCTTCCGGCCATGTGCCGGTCTCTCACATTCATTCTTATCCTGTTCTTATTTCTGTACATAGAAGGAATAATACCCAATTGCAACCCATAGTAAGGATTTTTAACTACTTAATAAAGAAATTCTATGAATTCCTTTATGGAAGTGAGTTTACCTTCAAGGAGGAAAGAGGTCGGGGGTGGTGATGGAATTCAATAGCCCATTCAGCATTGAAATGTGAAGTCTGCTCTTTGGATAAATTCATGCCAGATTTGGCCTGCAGCTCTTTTTGGGCAGTTCCCAGATGAGACCAGGCCTTTAGCCTATGGTGAAGAAGCGCAGAATAATGCCTCTTTGATTTAGTTTCAAAATAGTGCTGCAATGCAGGCCAACAACTTCTGTTGCCAAATTTCAAGCACAACCCATAACAGACTGTTAAAGTGCCCATACCACCACTACCGATATGGGTCTTTATGTAAATTAGCAGTCACAACAGGAAACCAGAGTAAACTGGCATCAGATGACCAACCTGAGATAAAGACATCAGAATATTTATATAACTGAGTTGATACAAAATTTAGAATGCAGTAGAACCTTCTTATCCATGGTTTATCAAGACGTTTAGTTGGTATCCCAAAATACAGATAGAAATAAAACTGATACAGTATACACTATTGTTATACTATACTTTCCTTATACACCCATACCTACAGTGAAATTTAAATTTGTAAATGAGGCACAGAGATTAACAAAACAGCCTACAGTGATAGAACAATTGCAACACAGCACTATAATGAAAGTTTTGTGAATGTGGTTTCCCTCAAACTATTTGCTTGTGCTGGAATCAGTCTTTCGTTGCGCTTATGTGAGATGATGCAATGAGTAAACGAGAAGATGGAGGAAGGGATGGATGTAGTCATTGCATGTAGCATTGGGCTAAATTGTGAGGGGTAAGGCAACAGCTACATGCCAGCCTGGAGGGTTACAAAGTGGCTAACATGGGGATAACACATCCTGTGTAGACATGCAGGCAAAAAGAGGATCATTAGTTCCAGCAGGATGGAGAAGGCCAGTGTCAAATTTAATCAGCACAATTCAGAAAGATGTACAAGTTGAAATTGATGAATCATTTATTTCTGGAACTTTCAGTTTGATATCTTAGGGCCACAGTCACAGACCAGAGGAAGCAAAAGTACTCGTAAAAGAGGATTATTGTGATAAAAACAATGGTTTGTAACTTGTAATTACATGTAGTTTTCCTACATAAATTAAAATGTTTCAACCAGGTAAAATAGACTATGAAAACTGTGTCCACTTTACTTGGAGCAGAATATAAAAGACATCTTGAAAAATAAAAGACATCTTGGAATGTAAGTTAGATGTAACTTTGAAAAAAATGATGGATAAAATTATATGGGCTTACCACATGCAGCTTGATGTTTTGGAGTTTACGTATATTGTGGAACGGATACATTTAGTTAATGAAATGTATTACCTCACTTAGTTTTTTGTTTGTTTTTGCTCTTTTGTTACGAGAACTCTACTTGCGTTGTTCAGGAATACAATGTGTCATCACACTACAGGCGAGTCTCTTGAAATTATTCCTTCTGTATAATTGCCAATACACATCCTCACCGCCATCTCCTACTTCCCTTTTGCTCCAGCTGTCCCACTATCTGGTAACCTTCATTCTACTCTCTACATTGATGAGGTTAACATTTTAAGTTTAGCTTATCACTGAGATTATGTAGTGTGTGTTTGTTCCTGCTTTTTAAACTTTATGTAATATTCTGCAGGTTGTGGATGCAATTTTTAGAAATATAATTGATTTGGGCAAACTAGATGGATGGCAGCACAAAACAATTAGCATCTCTCCAGAGGCACAAGTCTCAATCCAGTGCTGGGAGTTAGATCAGAAGTGGAGTAACTAGGACTCAGATTTGTGGCCATATGAGATTACCAGCATTACAGGTAGTATCCCAAACTGCTGAACCAGGAAATCAGCCCCACCTCAACATTATTTTCTTGGGGAGTATTATTCTTTCTTATTACTAGTACAGCCTTATTTATTCAGCCTTATTTATTCAGTGCTAAAGCATTTTAAAATGAAATAATGGGGCTATTAGATGGATCTTATGAATGCAATGGCTTTATTTGGCCAAAGAATTTAGAAAAAGTGAAATGAAGGAAGGAAAGCAAAAACCTTGACATTTCTTTCAAAATGATTTTTTCCTGAAGCCCCAACATCTGCATAGGTAATCATGGACCCACCTTTTACAGTCAGTAAAATGACTTCCTATAAATTATTCCCAGACTTCTCTTATAATGAATCTTACTATGTGAGAATGAATTCCCTTTTACATTTAAAACTAGAAAAATAAAAATAAAAATAAAAATCCACCAAGGAAACATAAGCACAACCAGATTATTTATAAATCTGAAGTTCTCCCTCATTTTCCATAAAGAGTTCAGAATGAAAAGATTTCCCTCTCTTCTTTTCTGGAGAACCTAATTATAGATACAAATACATGACTGATGCACTGAAGACATGACACATACTTGGTTCTACCTTGAATTCTCTTCCAGGAAGCTCTCAGTCTTCAGTATATATCCTATTCACATGGATTGTTGTTTTTTAATCTTTGTGTCTGACCCAGTAAGGTATTAGGGTAGGACCCTAAACACTTCTTTCTGACAAGCTTTCCATGATGTTTCAAGAGCCTCAGTATCCTGAGGGACCATGAGGGCATTGGATGATGCTTGTAGGCTTAGCTGGCTCTTGTTGTGTGTATTCAGAGAGGGGAAGAGGTGGGTGTTACAATAACAGTAAATGCTATCTTCTATCCTGCCAAGATTTTTGAGAACTTCTGTTTCAGTAAGTGTCATGTGAGGTCAAGCCACTCTCACAGCTTTTATTCTGGAGACAAGGAAGCAGGATATTTAATCTGCAACCATAGCTTATTTTTCTCAGGATTAATACTTTCTGTATAACTACTGCACTTTCACAATTAAGAACAGAGTGTATTTATCAAAAAAAGTAGAATACAACAGAATATGTTTTGAGTAATTAGGCAAAATCCTCTCTCATCAACTTGTGGCAGGTTCATTCTTCAGCATCCATCCAGATTTTTTGGTTCTTATGCCCTTGAACGCTTATATGTGTATCTCCAAAAATGTGAAATTAAAGCATGACTCCAGTAAGTCAATTTGCTTTCTTTAGAAAAGGCATTGGTGGGAGAATTCAGGAACCGTGGCAATGCCCTCATCATTGTGGCCTCATTTAATGACTGATGAGAGATAGTGAACAAATGATTGAGGGCCCCCTCCCATGCCATGCGGACCAGGGAACGATCAGGGAGAGAAAGAGGACCAAACGATGCTTTCCCTAGGTCTTGGCCTTTTGTAAAAAAAATTGTGAATATTTTGCATTTTTCTTACACATCTCTGCCCGACTTCCCTTAAGTTGTAGAAGATCTAGCACCCATTTGACTAGGATTCTGGAACCTCCTAAAAAAATCCTAAATTTGAAGGTGAAAATAATCCCAGCATCTTTCACTCTAATGGCTCACCTTTCTTTTTTGTCATGAAAAAAATTCCTCTACTTTTATGAATGGAAGTAAAACACAAACAGGAAATATTTTATTGGAAGGCCACTTACTCTGTCATAATTTGTTTTAAATAGATCTATTTAACATCTATGAGAGATAAACTTGATGAAGAGATTTGTGTCTGAACTTTCAATTTAATAATTCGACACTACTTAGTGAAATCACAGATCAAAGATTTAAGGCTTAATTGGGTACTTACCATTGCATTTCAGAGGCTGGTTAATAATTCAAAGGTGTTTATATTGTGGCTTTTAATACAACATCCATTTTTTTTCTTTGAGAATCTGTGCATTTCAAGGTATTCTTTCTTGCTCTCTGTCTGACCTTCCAGTCTAATGATTTGGTTCACATAGTATCTTCAGAGCTTGTTTTGTAAATACTGAGAAGGACAATGATATCTTCTTGGGATTAGATGAATCAAGTATATTAAATATAGTGTCTAAAAATGCTGGTCTTTCCCTCCAATGTAAATTAACTCTGCTTAAAGGCATCCTTATAGAAGATCTGAAGCTACCTGGAGACCAGATTTCGAAAAATCATACCAGATATGTTTTCTCCTTTTACCAATTATTTGTTGAATCAATAACAATGAACTTATGCTTTCTTTGGTTTTAACTTAATGAGTGGCTGAATCCAGATGTAAGCTACTGAGTTGCTAATGATGCAGATGTTGAAATCATCCTTACACTTGCCAGCTAAAACAATCTGAAAATAGCATATTACCAAAGCTAAGAGTTAAAATGTTGGTGTCATGAATGGCATACAGGGTTTGTAGTTGACTGAATGACACTCTCATGGCTAAATTACTCATTCTAGCTGTCACATCTGATTCATTAAGATTGAGTATATTTATTTGAGTATCAGGCTTGGTATCAGTCCCAACTCTCAGCAAAAATAAACTTGTTAACTTTGTTACAAGCTGCTAGTTTTTATAAGACAGTGAACCTTAGTATAGAACCGTTACATTTTGGCCACACTCAATAACAAAAAACGCGTTTCCAGGTTTCTGTGGGGCTAAGCACAGCCACCTGTTAGAGGGAAGATCAATGCGCTGGCGACAGAATTGCCAACAAGAGGGGGAGAGGATGCTGTGCCCTGAACGCAGCACAGGACAAACTGGGGCAACTACCACGGGAAGGCGACAGTGTTAAAAATAGGAGTCATGTACAACGGAGCTTTGTGGAGAAGTACCACTATACTTCTTGCTTGCCCTAAAATGAGAAGGGCCAGTTCCTGACTTCAAAACTGTTGTTTGCATTTGTACTGCTATACAAAGTACAAATCAGTCTTAACGTATTAATTGGGGAAATGGAAGGATGGATTTGAAGGTCAAGTGTGGATATAGCTTTGTGGGACTTCCCTGCCAGCATTAGGAGACTACAGATTTCTTGAAAGTATGAATTATCTTTAAGTTTAGCTGCTCATTTTTAGATTATAGACAATTGATTACAAAGACAGGAAAACCCATCATGTTGTTTGAACCTTAGTAATAGTACTTTTGGTGGAGGATGTTTCTAAGAATGTTGAAATATATGCATATATTTCAAATATTTGTATACTTGTATCTTTATATTTGTATGTATATTTGTGTATATTATATATACTATATATATTTGTATAGTATAAAATATTTAGAAGTACGTGGGAAACAACAATAAAGATAAAAATAAAAATAATCTAACCACCGTATTCTTTTGTTACATTCTCTGTGTTTTTGTAAGTCACTCCATGTGCCTTTTGAAAGACATGGTGAATAAAGAAAAGCAAAATTATGACAAGCATAGTTTTAGAAAACAGGTCCAACTTCTATTTGATGCTGGCAAGATGATCCATGGAAGTGAGAACAGTACTTCTCTGTACCCGAGGATGGCACAGCACACTCTTCTGCTGCCTGTCCAGTCCTTGTACTTTTTGGGATCTGGCTGTGCCAATGTATTTATGAGAAATGACCAGAGCTGAGATCGCCAGTTTAACCCCTGAAAACAACACAACAGTTGTCGTGTGACAACCTTTGGAGTCCAAATATTAGGAAAAGATTTTTTTTTCATAGTGCTTTCTCTTCCCCTCCTCCCTCCCACCTCAAAACACATTTTAAGAAATGAGAAAAGGAGAGTTAATTTGTTCTAAAATTTAAAATATTTGATTAAAATAATTCGCATAGTGATGTGGAAAGTAGCTGTTACAGTAGACAAGATCAAGACAATGGAGAGATAAGCCACAGCCAGTGAGAAAATATGTGCAAAGACACACCTGGTAATGGACTATATCCAAAACTATATAAATAAAATTTAAAACTAAGCAATGATCAAACATATAACCTAGTTTAAAAATGGGATAAAAAATTGGATAAAGATCTTGACCTCATTGAAGAAGATACACAGGTGACAAACAGTATGTTAACATCATTAAGTTATCAGGGAAACACAACATTAGAATTAGGTATCACTGTCTGTCCATTACAAGAGCCAAATTCTTTAGCCATGACAACACTGAACAGTTATGAGTGTACGGAGCAACAGGAACGCCTACACCTGCTCGGGGTTCTAAATAGGACAAGTGCTTTGGAAGGTTTCTTTAAAGTAAACGTACGCGTATTCAGTAGGTTAATGGATAAGTAAAGTGTAGCATTATCTGGGAAACGGAATATCATGCAACTCTAGAGAGAAATGAGCCATCACGCTGTGGGAAAACATGAAGGAACCTTAAGTGGGAACCACTGAATAAAACAGTCTGCTAAGATCATAGTCTGTGTGATTCCAACATACAACTTCCTGGAAAAGGGAAAAAACTATGGAAAAGTAAGTAGATCCATATTCACTGGGGATGGAGTGGAAAACAAGTAGAGAACAGAGGGCTTTAGGGCAATGAGTAAATGGTGTGTGCTCCCAAAATCACAGACACAGCACTGCACATTGGTCCAAAGTCACCGAAGATACAACATCAATAGTAAGTTTTGGTCTTTGGACTGGGAAAATAATGTCTCAACGTAGGTTCATCAATTACAAAAGCGTTTGTACTGGCAGGAGGGGGTGTAAGGATGGAGTGGGGCAGGATGGGATATTTCTGCAACTTCCTTTTAGGTTTGCTGTGAGCCTACAACTATTCTACAAAAATATAAGTCTTTAAAAAGTAGCCACGTTATAGCAAAGGCTAAAAATGTACCGTGTTGTAAGTGTATGAGTACACATCCTATGAAAATGTTATTTGGTTGAGGCTGGAAAAAAAAAGCAATACATAATGAAAGAAAGAAAAGTACAACTGATCAGCTTAAGATCCTGAGGACTTTTCATTCCTGCAGCCTTACTGCTGAGATGCGGAAGCAGGGAGATGCAAGACATTGAAAAAAAAATCAGGAAAAAGAAAAAGGAAAGGCCGTTAAGTGGAATTTAACTTGTCAGGCAACAGTGTAGAGAACTCCATCACCATATCTTTTTCTCCTCTCTCTCTTTTTTTAATAGTATTCTCTGAAAAGCACTAGATGTAATAAAGTCAATTTAAAATTTGTTCTACCAATCCTTTGCATCTGTAATTTTCCCATTAAACGTAAATGCCCATGAGGCAAGCTATTTGCATTACATTGCATTTGCAGTCTTTAAAACAAACTATAAATCCCCTCCTTGTTTCATGTGATTGATGCTGTGTGTATAAATACCACCATAAACCTCAAAGGGGGCTAACAGTGACAGTAAATTAAAGTTTTCAAGTCTGGCAGCATCTCGGCACTCCAGCCCTTGATCTTAAGCAGTGTTGTTAACCCTCGCCTCATTGCCCTCCTGAACCTCTGTTTTTTCTTCTTTCCCACTCTGCCCCCCATTCTGATTTCCTTGGGAAACACCTTCCTAGCCATGCAAGTCACACCACGGCAGGGATAGGCAGTTAATTAAATTGGGGGCTGCAGCTGCTAGCTGGAGGGCTGAAGGCCCTGACTTTCAGCCCTCCAGTATCTGACATCAGGAATCTCAGGGCCCCTTCCCTCTATAAACAGTGGGCAGCCACAGAGACACTGATGAGCTGGCCCCAACCCGGGGGTTTGCTCCTTGTGTGGTGATGGTCTTCTGCTCAGCTATCCTTCCCTTAGGAGTAGAAGGAGGCATGAGCTGTTGATGGGGAAGGATTGTTGGAAGAATGAGCAAGGGAACATGTTTGGTCATGTCTTTCAGTTTCCAGTTAGTAAATCCTCATTGTTACACTCTCTGTTGTAACACTTAGTAGTGTATATAATAAATTTTTATTTAAAAAAAGCTTGAGTAGAACAAAGAAGATATTTCATTTACCCAGGAGGAATTGCTTTAGACAGTAACAAAGCTCACATATTGTTGAAATTTCAGACAAATTTGTAGCTCACTGAGCTGCTAATTTCTTTTCTCAATCAAAGTATAGTGGGTTTGGGTTTGGAAAAAATACGAAGAAGTCATCAACATTTACCTATTATCTCTGTTTCCCTCCTGTTTCAGGATATGGTGATTGTTCTTTGAACATTCCACTACCAATTCCTTGATGGCCACATGTGACTGCTCCCCAAAATTATGCCCAGACTAATTGATTCAAGTTCACTGGGGTTTATCATTGCCATCTCCTATGTTCCACAGATTTCTTCTGTATTTTCCCAAGAATAAAAGAAAGTAATTGTAAAATCCCATGTCAATTCTTTTCTAGCAATATATTTCATATATGGCTTCAAAATAGCAATGTAAATTAGCAGAACCTCACAGCTCATACATGCAAAATTCTTAGGGGAATGGCAAATCTTCAAGGATGGGTAAATTGTTCCTCCAGAAGGGAAAGGAAAATCACAGAGGGAAAACAGTTGGGGTGGATGTGGAGGGAAGAGAGAGGAAGAGAGGTAATGGCAATGAGAGAATGAAGCTAATTAATTAATTTAGGCTATTAATCTAGGAGAAATGTCCTCTGATGATCTCAGAGCCAATGATGTATCCCAAGTGAATATTGACAGGGACATGACAATATGTTTGGGAATGAATATGTAAGTGGTTTTTTTTTTATCATCTTTCAAGGATTCTTTGAGAATCTAGGTGGAAGAAGCCAAGAAGTATTAACACTTAGAAAAAAATCTGCTCAAGTTACCTTCCTCAAGATGCCCTGTGTTGTTTTTCTCTGCATGGCCAGGTCGTCCTCTCTCAGAACCCGCTGCTGTTACCTGAGTGTCTGCTTCAAGAAAGGGGAATGCTAAGGTGACCCATGACTGTGCCTTCTCCTTCGACCTCTCCTTCCACAAGCACGCTTCAGAAAGTGAAAATACATGCTAACAAGATTAAGGACACAAAATTCAGTGACGTATCTCTCAATGGCCCTTTGCATACAAAGTCAAGTATAGGGATATTGTGGAACCGTAAGGGAACAACCATGTGTTACATCACCCCATTTGGAGATCTCATTCATTTATCAATATTCACAATATTCCCACAAAGCAGCCTCATTTTTCTTTGTCAGAATGGGACAAATAATGGTTAAGAAACTTGCCTTATAATTTAATAAGTTTTTTTCCTTTGGAATTTCTAATAGAGCTTGTTCAGAAATGCAAACTGTGAAATCTTTAAGGCAGATCCTTAAGGCCATTGACAGAGACCCTGGTGAATCCCTCTGAGCCAACAGCTGATCTATTTTTCCAGCTCCTAGCTGGGAAATAATAGGAAATTCGGGCAATCTTGTCATTGCTTTATGTTTCCACAGATAGAAATAAGCAAAGTAAGGAACCTAAAGCACATGTGTACATGTGTTTCATTGTGTGCGTGTGTTTTGGGTATAGGAGACTAAGAAACAAAACAATATGTTGGGACACAAGTCTAAGAGAAAAGAACATATATTTGAACTGGTAGAATTTGATGTGATGATTGGAAATGACGAAGCTGAATGGAAGATCTTATTACACGTAGAAGTTATTTTCAAGATATCATGACAATTCTTTACTCTATATCTACTTTTCCTTAATTTAAAGATCCCCAACACAGGTGCCACTTGATCTTCAAAAGGCTGAGAAGGAACCAACACAGACATCACGCCAAGACTCTCCATGCCAGAACGTTTCTCATCTTTATTCTCATTTCAAAATATATTTACCTTGTCTACCATTTTCTTGAAAAAACATTCTGGGCTGCACAACATGATGTACTGATTTCCACTCTAGCACCCTAAAGAAACATCTCGACAGATGTGTGTCTTTTTGATCAAAAGAATTTAATGCTTTAAATTAAGGGAAAAAACTAAGGGTGAGGGTCACCTGCTTCACATTCAACTGCCTTCACTTTACACCTTAGAATCACTGGTAATTAAGGAGTGTGATGATTGCAGTACAATCTTGAACAAAGTAGGAACACTAACCCATGGATTGTTCCGTTCATATTGACACATGGCCTCCAGTAGTCTTGTTTCCTGGAGCTCCCTGTCCCGTGGTGTCTGCATGAGTTTTTGGTGACCTTAGAAGTTAAATCTTAGACACTGGGACTTTAATATGGGTGACTTGTGCAATATGGGACATAGTCAAGAGGAGAGACGTTGGGCTGCTGTGCATAGGGGAATTTTCTACGAACACTCCATCAAAGGATTGAGTGTGTTACCTCACGTATCAAAGCATAGGTGTGTTACCACGAGAAGGGGATGATCAGCATAAAAAGTAACAAATGAAGGAAAGGAGATGGTGAATGTATTGACCTAGCCCAGGAAGTAAGTTCTTGGCAGAGGATAGAGAATGAGTACCTCCCGTCTAGGCCAGAGAATGCATGTTTGCTAACCAGAAGGCAACAGTGATCCCACTGCTGACTGGGCCTGGTGCAGAAGCAGCAGGTGGGAGAGGGAAGTGTGTGTGTGGCCTAACGTGTTGTCGCAAGTGGGTTTCTTTGGCCTAAAGCGTGTATGTAAGCAGAGCCTCCTGTTTGCAGGTGGGATTTCAGGGCTACTTTTACCTGTTTTTCGTGTTTAAAAAAATCCCTCAACGAATTATATATTTATTTGAACTGTCTTGATTTTTAAACTCTGGCTTCGACATATATATTATAGATATAAGGAAAAAAAAGGAAGAGGAAAAAAGTGAAGGGCGGGAGGAAAGAGATGAAGAAAAAAGAACATTTTTCAATCTTCCTTCGTGACGCAAAGAACTGCTTTGATTAATTCAGTCTTAAATAAAATTACTCATTTGGTCTGGCAGTATAAAGCGATTATGAAGATTTCTTGTTGCTACTGTTGGATAATGAGCAACATTTCCCAGTTTTCCACTTGGAAAGTTTTACCAAGTTATTTGACCTATTTCATCATTCATTTCGTTATTGGGGGGCATATTGCATGTTGGAAGCTGATCTGCTTAATACTGCACACAAAATCCACTTGCACTTTTGAGTCTCCTCTTTCTGAAACCTTGCAGAATTTTCTTCAGTTGTGCAGACCTGTATGTGTGATGCAGGCTGAATCGCATACATATTTTAAAAACTATTTTTATTGTGTCATCGGTTGTAATGCAACTTGTTTTTTTTTTTCTTTTTTGTGCAAAGCTGGGAAAATATTGCTAACACATTGAGAACCCAGGGGTTTCTGCATCTATATGCGTATGTATATCTATTTGTGGGTGCCATATATTCAAGTGTTGAGAATGACATTTCCTGTAAAAGAACAGAATAACACGGGAAGCTCATTCTGAAAAACCAAGTTGTATTGAATTCTGTTCAATGATAGGAATTACAAGGCTGATTTCAGCTTCCTGCTTCTCTTAAACATTCGAAATTCTCAAACACAGCCTCTTCATAGATCGAAGTACACCCTCCTTTGATATTCTGAAGGCTCACATTTTTTTTTATCTGGCCATTAGTGTTTTTCAGGAATTAATTGATTGTTAGAGATTACCCGGTGAAGCAAGAGGAAGGGCAGGTGCCTGTACGTGGCTATCACAGAGGTGGTAATAACCATAATGATGGTTTGCTGTGTTCAGATATGTGGCACCAAGTACCCATTTCAACCCAAACAGATTGCAAATATATCCCTCCTCTTCAATCACCCCATTAATTTGGAAATGCTTAGATCTAGAATTCAGCATCGGAATCCACAGATCCTACCAATTAGAATAAGCCACCTTGTCCTACCAAAACTGCCACCATGCTGTTTGTTTTAACCGATAATGGTAATTTAAATTCAGAATAACCTTGTCATTGTACAAAGAATTAAAATTATAACTCTTCCTCAATCTTGGTGTGCAGCTTTCTATAAGCTGAGACGTGCCGAATTTTAAGTAATATTTCTCTGTTGCCGTGTATCTCCAGGTCCTGGATAAAAATGAAGTGTGCATTTCATAAGATGATCCCAGTGAGCAGTAATAAGAAAAAGCATTCAATCATAGTCAGTTGGCCAGAGCTGTGGGGATGGGCGGCAGCTATCACCTTTTTCTTTTATAAGGACATGACTAAGAAATTAAATAAAAATATTTGCTGACCTCTCAGCAGATCAATCTATCCAGGGGGCATACATCGAGTTATGTTTTTAGTAATATGAAGACAATTTTCAATGGATTTTTTGAGAATTATTGGAAGCGTCATCCATCATCATAGCTACAGTAAGCAAAAACCCTGGTTGATGTAATATGTATTCTTTTAAACAAAGCCTGAGGTCATACCTGAGATAACCTGACATCTATGCTCACTCTTACTCCCAGTAAAAAGAGGTAGAGAAATGATATTTTTCCATTAAATTTATGAAAGCATAAGCATTTCTGTTTGGAAAGTTTTCAGTAAGACTGAAAACAAATTATTCAAAGATGTTCAAGGAAATATATAATTATGTATTTGTACATTTGTTTAGATCCTTCATTCGCTTTAAAACAAAGCATTTTGATAAATAATTATATAGTGCTAGATGTAAATGACCTATGATCTCCAAAACCATAAGTAACCCCCTAAGTAGTCAAACATATTTTCACATTGGCACCCTTTCATCTGCAGAGAAGTGCAATGTCTTCCATAACTCTGAAATCTAGGCAACAAAACCTGGATGACCCAAGCAGACAAGTTTGTGTGAAAATCTGGACAAAAGTTTCCTTCCCTTTTACCTACAGGGAAAGCAAACTTACAGCCCAAATGGTAGTCAATGGATCATGCTACCCTGAAACAGTTGGCAACTTTCATTCACACTGATTCTCAGCAAAAGGAATTTCACTCTGTCTAAGCTCATTATAAGCAGGAGCCACAGACTACACTCAAAAAAAAAAAAAAAAATCAATGGCACCAGGAAAGTCCAACATTAAGAAAGAAACACATGCTTAAAATAATAGTTGTTTAGAGAGACTTCAATGGATCCCAGTGCTCCAGGACCTTCTCCTGCGTTGTGAACAATCACAGATTGATTTGAGCTTTCTGCACACTGGGGAATGAAGACCCAGAAGCTCATTATCATGTCTATTAAAAAGCAGAAACTGGGGTACATCTAAGAAAAGATGTATTACTTTTTAAACCGCACTGCAAACTGCAGACCAATAGGGACTTGAACTATATAAAAACACTCTCGATACTGGGGGTGGAGGAAAGGTGGGGGTGGAGAGAGCGTGGGGGTGGAAAGCCACTCTCCCAAACAGCAGGAAAATACCAGGCCAGTTGTCATGGCCCTATGAAGGGGTCTGCACTAGCTTTGCCACAAAGGAGTCTTAGGGTCAGACTGTTGTTGATTTGACTTGAGGACAAGGCCTGGCTTCTCCTGTAACTTAGGGGCCCACATGCCACAGAAAGTGAAGGAAGTTTGATGAGCAATGACCAGTGAAATTCCAGTTAACCTCAATCATAAACATTCATCTTTGCTAATTAGATTAATTTGTCAGCAAGCAAAGTACTCATACAATGTTTTAGAGCCAAATTTCTGCCATTTTATTATGAAATAAAAATTGTTATTGTGGCATGGTTCATTTCTTCAGAGTAGATCCATAACGGATTTCTGCAAAGGTAGAATAAAGTTGCACATAACTATAAAGTTGGAAGAGCCAATAATTATAGATATTCCCTTCATAGCCCAGAAAATATGCCCAGTAAGCAAATTCTCTCTCAATTAAAAGCTTTCCAAACTCAGGGTTTAATGAAACCTTAATTAAAGTCAATGGAAAAGTCATGTTCAGAAAAAAAGTTCAGCGGTGCTCAAATATGCATTCTCTCTCTCTCTTTCTCTCTCTCTTGTCGTCAGTGTGCTGGGACCAGTGTGGGCAAATTCTCTCCACTACTAGCAAAGCAGTTCAAACAAAAGAGACAGTAAAAATTATCAGACTGAATCTGGATATTAATTAAAACATGCTGTGCTTTCTTTCTGTGTGTGTGGGAGCGAGTGCTCTACCCAGGACCAGGGCAAGGATTGTTCCTTCTTTAACTCTGGAACCAGACCTCATCACCTGTTGACAATAGAAAAGGAACAAAGCCAGGCTTTGAGATCAGGGCACAATAATGCATGTTGACAATAAATTATCAAAACAATAATCATGTTTAGCCAATCCCTTTGTGTAAAACTGTTATTATGATTCCAGTGCCAGCTGTCTGAAACTTTAATTTAAGTGTTTGCTTGAGGCGAGACATTTGGAATGCTAGTTTAGAATGTTTTATAGCTCAAGCAATATGTTTTACTAACCTCAAATACTGTGATGATGGTTTAAACGGTAACTATAATTTGTACGTGGGGGGCTCCAGGGTGAGCTTTGCTTTCCCTGGAAAGTGTCTGCTGCATCAAAAATTCAGACATCTCTGAGCTATATGGAGCAGAGTATGTCCTCGGGGTTCCTTGGAGTCGTGTCTACCTGCATATGAGTAAGCACAGCAAAAAAACCCTAATCTCTTAGGAAGTACTACATGTTGCTTGTAAGCTGGGAGATTCCTCAGAAATAGAAATGTTGTATTGAAAGCACAGTACTAAAAAGGCTGTGGTTCAGTGGTAGGTGTGCTCACAAGGCATACATGGTTCCTTCAGTATCATTCCTTCCTGGAATCCTTCACACCAGATAAAAGAGTGAAGCCACATCAACACATACTCCTTATTTACACATAAACATATCCTCCACTAATGATTCAGTAGTGCATGTGTATATTCAAATAACGATATAATTTTCCATCAGATACGGTAGTCTCCAAGACAAAAACCTTTCAAGGTTTTTGCGATTTTCCTTATCATGAATGAATGAGGTGAACTCCACATTTGGAAAGATGGTGGCTATTCAAGGTGAGTTCCAAATTGCTACTTTATATTGGAATGGTACTTTTTCAACATTTATTTGTTTATTTTGAAAGAGTTATAGAGAAAGTTAAAGAGGAGGAGAAGCATACACACATACAGAGAGAGAGAGAGAGAGTTTCCATGTGGTAATTGACTCCTCAGGTGGGTGGTGGGTGCAATGAACAGTACTGGTCAAAGCCGGAGCAAGGAGTCGCATCTGAGTCTTCTACATGGGTGCAGGGCCCACATCCTGGGGCTACTCTGCTGTTAGCAGGGAGCTGGATGAGAACTGTAGCAGTTGGCACTGTTGTAGGATGCTGTTGTTTCGGGCAGTGGCTTTGCCTAATATACTACAGCTGGTATATACAGTGGTATAATTGTGGAGATATTTATAAAATTAATGTTAGTAACATTATTCACAATGCTTTAAAACTGACAAAGTATTTTCTGAACACTTTTTGCATTACCATAACAACATTCTTGTTAGGAAGAAAATACAACACAGTCAAGAAGTCTGAAGTTTGGAGGTAATTTGTCGGATCATTTATCTTCAAAGATCACAATCCACACCTGAGTGTAGTCAGGGGCACAGGGCGGTGTATAAACAGTTTACTGAGTTACGCGGCAGCACAGTGCAATGTATATACTGGCTATCCCGGTTAGGCAGCATGGTGTGATTTGCAACTTTTTACACTTTTCATCCAGTGACTCATCAAAACTGCTTCATGCTTCTTCTGTGGACTTTGCCTTCCATTTATAAACACTGGAACAGCCAGCTCAAACATCCAGGTTTCTTGAAAAAAGTAAAAAGTAGCCTTTTCTCACTGTAGACCCCAGTACCTAATAACAGTCTGGGGTTATTAGTGGTAGTTATTACATCATGGGAGTAGCTCGACACCTAAATTCTAACCTCATTATTTTTGTTTTTCAAGTGTAAGCATTATTTCACTTAAGTGCTCTAAGTGTCTTCTGTAATTCTCAAAGACAAAATGTATTCGTGAGGGCAGGTGGAAAAATCACAGAAAAGTTCATGGAGAACATCTACTCAGCAAATAGTTCTCTGACAATACTCTGAGCCGATTGTCTCAGATAATAGCATTGGCCTCATCAATTACTCAAATATTGGGGCCAGCATTGTGGCATGGTGGATTATGCCACTGCCTGCAATGCTGGCCACCAGTTCAAGGCACAGTGATTCAGCTCTCAATTCTGCTTCCTACCAGTTTGCCTTGGAGAGTGGGAAAGAGGTGGGAGGTGTCCTAAGTACTTGAGCACCTGCGACCACATGGGAGAGCCTAACGAGGTTCTTGGCTGCTGATTTCAGAGTGCTGCAACCTTGACTTTTATGGTCATTTGTATCGGTAACTGACTTTCAAGTATGCAAATAAATCTTGAAGAATTACCCTAATATAAAGACTATGTATGGATGCGTTGGTTACATGTATGGACAGATGAATTTCTTTGTGAAAAAAATATGTGTAAGTCATTACCCAGCACAATGTCTTGCACAGAGAGAGGCTTGATAAATATTAGATTTATGTACCAATATTAATATTCTATTGGAACTGGCAAGGCTTGCCACTTGAAGGAATTCCAGAGGAAATGATAAATAAAGCAATACCTCTTTGCTCTCCCCTAAAGTACTGTTTTTTATAATTCTGTATGCTTACATATGGATTTATAGCAGACTGAATTTGAAATTACTATGCTGAAAAACAAGCGCTCTACTTAGTTGGCATGTGCATCACAACTTCCTAATTAATTTTTGTGTCTTTTTTTTTTTTACAGAGGCAAAGTTACTATTTATCCAGTACAGGTGATATTTACAATTTCATATTTACAAGTTTAGTAAACATGCTGCTTTTCTAGAAAACAGTCAGAAGGTCTGCATGAAAAGTTCTATCTTATGGGCCCAGCGGCGTGGCCTAGCGGCTAAAGTCCTCGCCTTGAAAGCCCCGGGATCCCATGTGGGCGCCGGTTCTAATCCCGGCAGCTCCACTTCCCATCCAGCTCCCTGCTTGTGGCCTGGGAAAGCGGTTGAGGACGGCCCAATGCATTGGGACACTGCACCCGCGTGGGAGACCCGGAAGAGGTTCCTGGTTCCCGGCTTCGGATCGGCGCGCACCGGCCCGTTGCGGCTCACTTGGGGAGTGAATCATCGGACGGAAGATCTTCCTCTCTGTCTCTCCTCTGTGTATATCTGGCTGTAATAAAATGAATAAATCTTAAAAAAAAAAAAAAAGAAAGAAAAGTTCTATCTTATCTGTGTAGAATGAATGAATTAGGTCACACACGAGCTTATCAATAGACAGGCAAATGAAGAAGACATTTTGTTAGAAGTACAAACTTTCAGAAAACTTAGCCAGACCGTATCCAATTTCTGCATCCTTGGATGCACATGACAGTATGATGAGATTAAAACTTAGTCAATTCAGGTAGCTATGTAGTTACTAGCTCAGAATCCAGGTTCCACACAATGAAATGGCCTGGCGAGTTGACAATTCAAACCGGACATCAATACAGTGCAGTGCTTCAGAGCTGGAGCTTTGAAAAACATTGAGATTATTTTCTTGCTTTGTCTACCATTTTTTTTTTCATGCAGTAACCGATGTTGATAATATAACATGGTATTTTTTTTTTTGCTGTCTCCTACTAAAATTGTGATTGACTCTGCTTTTATTTTTTAAACACTTACACGTATTCCACCAGGATAATTCACAAAGTTTTCCCTTCAAAATGATACAAACAATCTAGTTCTTTTTTTTTCACAGCATCCATGCTGGATTAGATCTTCACATATGTATTTTGACTGCTGCTAGGATCTAGGGCCAAGTCCACTATGGATTGTCATTCCCAGCATCCTTCAACCAATACTAACTTATCAAGAGGTTTTATGATATAGTGAGGCAATAAGACACACGGAAGTGGCTGCAGTGTTGTTGTCTGAGGGTGCCTGAGTTACAATGGGGGCTCCGCTTCTTACTAGATTCACCTTTGAAGAAGGGAGCCCAGCTGTGCCTCAGTTTCCACATCCATAAAACCTGTGGACCACATTGCTTCAAAGGGTCATGTGAGGATTCAATGAGACTATATACACAAGCCTTAGGAAATAGTCAATGAAATGTGCATGAGGCACTGTTGAAAAAGTTTGAACAGCACAAGCTTTTTAAAAATGGAAAGAGTGAAAGGAAGGAAGAGGTTGAAATCTTTCAAAGCTCATGGAGCAGACATGTGCTTCCCACTGCTGGATGCTCCAGGGGATCTCATGGCCAAAGAGGTGTGGGAGCAGAGGATCGTGGATTTGGTTAGAATATGATGGTTGAGGGACATGAGCATGTGTGGCCTAGACTGGGGGAGTGTAGATCCCTGAGGGTCACTCATCACTTCATACCCTGGTCACCTCTGCATGACAGTACTACCCACTTCCTGTGAGTAGCAAGCCTGATGACATTTCCTCACCTGACTTACACTGAGATTTCTACAGAAGCCTTTGCTGAGTACAAGGGATTTCGATGCTGCCAGGAGGCGTGACACCTGCTCTTGGTTGTCTGACCTTCTGGTGCATTACAAGAAGATACCTGTGGTTTTTTTTTTCCCCTCCTGGCAGAAGGCTGTATCAGGTCAAGGCATCTTTGCACATCCAATACCTTGCACACTGCCTGGCACAGGACAGACACTCAAGAGGCACACATTTAACTAAAGAGTAATTTGTTCATCTAGAAGGATATGCTGTATGATAAGGTCTCACCACCTGGAATGCTGGGTGAGACTCCTAAAGGCTGTATGTATGTCTTCGCAAGGTCACATCCATTCATTCTGGAGAGAGTGGCCCTGAGACAAGACTGCTGGAGCTACTTAGAAAAAAATGCTTCTCAACGGAGGATTGTATTTTCTATGCATTTTTACTTTGAGCAGCATCAAAATTTAGCATCAAGAATTTCCTCTATTGGAGAAAAATCTCAGAATTTAAATAAGTTGAATGGGCCTTCACTAAAACTCACAGTGTGGAGGTGGTCGGGTAGTTGGGACTTCCTCTTCTAGACAAGGAACACAAAGAAAGCACACAGGCCTTTACAGATTGTCACACTTGCTCTTTGCTACACTAAGAAGTGAAACATGAAGTGACTTTCACTTCAAGAACATTTACTCAGAAATATATGTATCTACATACATATATACACACACAAATACATACCTAAACACACAAATACATAATAAGAATAGATTAGTATTAAGTACAAAATTCTACCTCTATTTTATGTTAGAATAAAATGCAGCTGAAGTGTAGTTTTCACGTTTATCTCGTCTTCATATAATGCATTAAGTTACCAATGCCTCTCAGATGCAGTTAGAAATTATATTCTTGTAACTGAGGTCAAAATCTCGTGGAAGAGGTGTGACTCTTAGTTTGAATTATATAATTTTTTTATCCACTTCATTTTCACTTACTTCTTTTTTCCTTGACCCAAAGAAGAGGCCATCAACTAACAAAACTCTCAATGCCATTGAAACTATTAGCGAGTAACATGGACTCATATGAACTAGTTGGAAATCGTAACTACTTTCATGGTGAACAGTGAAAAAAAGGAAAGAAAATGGAATAAGAAATAAAGATGCTATCAGTCAAGCAATCTGTCTCCTCTTGCAATGCAGATGAAGCGGTTACAACTTGACTGGACTCCAATCTGTTTGACATCTGTCAAAAGACTTGGTCATCTTTCTTCCATTAGGATGGGTTTCCTTTTCAACAATTCCCTCCATACCCACATTCATGTCAGATAGAATTGTCTAGCTCTTGTCAGTCTTCCTTGTTAATGGGATCAACAGTGCTGAAACTAGGCACATTTCGTTTCCTGTATCATGAAGAGAGAATACTGCCTTTTTTTGGTTTTCTGAGACAGAAGAGCAAAAGGGAGAAGGAAGATAAAAACTCCAGGATTTCTTGTCATTTCTTTTCTATTTAGTTTCTAACTTAGGAACTTTCTATTACGCCAACTTTTAAGATAGAGAATTGCTCTGCAATGCCGCCAATAACTAATCCCAAAGCTCCATTTGTGGCCATGATACCATAGTCATGGTAGATTGTGATGACTTTGCAATGTGCACAATGAGGCAAGGCACTACATAAACATAACATGCCTTGGGAAATGCTAAGACTTCTGCATGTAGTTTCAATGCAAAGTAGGGTCCAATTATGACATGCTTGACTTATTACTTCAAGCCTCAGCTACTATGCAGAACTGCGGACTTAAAACGCATTTGTGGTAAATCTACAAATCATGTATCTGTTCTAGACTTCTGAATGGCATGGAGAAGAGCGTGAAATGCAATTTCTTAATCACATTTATGACTGTTTCAACTTCTGGTGTTCAGTGTTTAATCTAGTTTTTTTTTGAAGAGACAGGAGTTGGCTCTTCCTTTACATGAATCAACAACCTCCCTTCATCCTGTGAGATTGAACTCAAGAGTTTGTTGTAGATCATCCTTTCTTTTCCAACTGCATTTTCAAATCTGAAAATCTGGTTAGATGATTGTGAAATCAATAGCATATGATAAAGGGTGTGGTTAGAAGAGGAAAACCACATGCCCAGAAGAACTGAGCCAAAGAGCGCTTTTAACCACCAACACTCTGTGGCTCTTCTTTACCCAGGACATCTCTCATTAAATCATGTTCTCACTTTTTTATGAATGCTCTGTTTGTTCAAATATAAAAATCCCATTTATTTGTCTGCAGAATCCTTATTTAAGCAGGCACAGCGAGGAATTATGCACTATAGGAATCATCTGGTCTTTTAATAATTGGATCTGCAGGTTCATTCCCAAGTGTTTATAGCTAGATTTGTTTCTCCAATTTAAAGGACTAGTAGTGACAGATTTCAAATAATAACCTGCTGGAATCCAGCATAGCATGTCTGGGCAACACAGTTTTCACCACTGATCTAGCGTCTTGATATTGAAATGCTGTATTGTATTTATTACATGTAAATATATGGTATATACCATACACTTAAATTAATGCATGCATACTATATATGATACATACTTTGCCATATATATAACTGTATATGTATAAATGTTATGTTTGCATATCATGTAATTAGATACATGCCTTGTAATATACACTTAGTAAAATACCTTTAGTTAAGTATTCTTCTGCTATAAATGGAATTTCTGATTCATCTTGAACATGGATTGCTATGGGTGATGTATTTCCATAAGGTGGGATTTTTTTTTCCTTCAGCCCAAACATATAATCTGTTTTACAATTATTCTGCACTTCTGTTCAATTGAATTTGCTAAGTGCCGAATCACTGAGTCATGCCCGCTTCCTCCTCCCCTACAGCCTGTGCCAAGTTCTGTCTCGGAGGCGAAGCAGAGATGAACACCTTTCACTAACACTTCACTCTCTTCCTAGACTACAAAGATGCCCTCCTTCACCGTCTGCGGAGCACACTCTAAAAATCTTCCTTTCTAGGTTCTTTGCTGTTCTCATTCTATTTTCTCCCAGAATCTGTTTGCAAAACATTTTATGGTATTGGCAAGTTATTTGCACTGCTTTTGCATTGCAGTCTGCCTAATTCAATTGCAATTATTTGTAAACTGCCGCCATAACTCTTCCTTGGCTAATGTCTGCAAACTGTTTACTAAACAATAAACTTAATCATGCATTCATTGTTGCAAATGTCTCCAAATGGCTTCAGAATAAAGCTGACTCGACATTTTTGCCTATTTCCAAAGCCATGAAGGATCTTTTCTGAACAGACACCAAGTTCTGAAACATTTTGTCATTCTATTTGTTGTATTTCTTCTAATCTACTGCAAATTGAGATGCCCTCTTTTCTGGGTCAGTCTATATCCCATTACTGGCAGATTCAAAAGCAGCTGGACCGGGGCTTGTGGTGATAACCAAAAATGAAGAGGCATGAGATCATGGCGCAGATAATATTTGGATTATTAACTATTGCATCAAGAATTGCCTAAGATATTACCAAATGCCAAGTGTATCTAATACCTTTGTGAGACTTCCTTAGAAGCCATTGTTTTGTTCATCATGTGAGCATGAAAGGAAGAGAGTTTATTGAAATGATTTCTATTTCTTCAGATATAAAAAGCTGGAGGACCAACTGAGATTAACAACAATGGACAAATCAGAATATGGAACTTATTTTGAAAGGAAGGTGAAAAATATGATTTCAATCGACTTGGAGACAATGCTAACATATTTTGGCAGAACAGTTACCACAAAGTTTTGTCAGATAGTATGAAATGGAGAGTGATTCTGCTTAAGGATATCAGTGATAGGCTTGCTCGTTGAAAGTGTAGAGGGGACAGGCTGGCCTTTGGAGGGAGATCAGAAGATGAAACTCTAATGAAGAACACGGAAAAGATGCCAAGAGGCACAGACACACATTGCCATGGGAATGAGGAGTGTACTTGGAGATGTGTGTGTGGTCCACAGTGCAGAAGGCACTGTTGTACATTCTGGGACAATGAATACAGCACATTGTGTTTCTTTATGAAGAACTTGGAACAATTCAGAGATGTGAGTCCTTCTGGATGATAGTACTGATGAAACCAGTGCAATCACAGCTACAGTGCTTGCAGAACAGGGCTTGAATTGTGAGAAGGTGGGCTGCTGAGACACACCCAGTAGGAATCATTGTATGTGGTGTTCTCCTCCCACCCATCCTGGTCCTGATCCTTGCACCTAAACATCTCTACCATCCTTCCTCCATGCTTATGAATGTATTCACTCAATCAGAAAAGCAGATGCAGTCACAAGAGAATTTGTACCCCAAATCCACATGCCCACATCCACAGGACTCCACATTTTCTTCTGTTTATATTGGTTATTGGACTGCATGTCTACATTAAGCTTGCCATTGCCATCAGCTTACCAAAGGACATTGCTCTAGCAAATTTTTTCTCTCTCTTTTGTTTGTACACTGATGTTCGATTTGCTCACATCTTAATAGAGCCTTTTCATGACCAGTTTCTCTAGTTTTTACTTCATCACCCTGCCTATGTTGCCCCTGACAATTCTTGTTTATGTATACTTTCCTGAATTCAGTCACATCAGTTTTTCACACGTCACCTCACCACGGAAAGAACTCATACAGAAGTCACCAACTTCTTTATTTTGTTAAAGCTTAAAATGATTCACAGAAACTATACATTTGATCATCGCAATTTCTCAAAAATCTTACTTTAAAAAGAACTTCTAAAGCACCACGTTCCTTTGGTTCTCCTCCATGTCACTGGCACTACATTCATCCTTTTCAAGGAACTGCCTTATCCTTCTGATATCCAAACTTCGGAATATCCAAGGCAGTAGTCTTTGACCTCTTTGTATCTCTAGCTACACTGACTTCTCTATAGCATCCTCTCCCAGCTTTGGTTTCAAATATCCTCTAAATACAAACAGTTCCAGAAACTTATCACAGGGCCTGTGTCTGTATCTTCAACCACAAGTATCATGTCTGTTCTTGTTTAATTCAACGTTGAGATCCAAACATCATCTCCAACTCAAAATTCCTCAAACAAATCTTCAAACAGCACTCTCCCAAACCTACTTGTTCAGTCTTTTCTATCTTTTCAAAGGACAACTGCATCCTTCCAGAGAGGAGAACTACTGTGTGCATGTGTATGCTCTTAATTTCTCCTTCCCCAATCCATCCATAAATGCTGTCAAATTTTTCTTTGAAATGATTTACCAGCTTGCCACTTCTTGCCACATCCATTGCCCACACTTCCCAACCTTCTCCCACTTTTCAAGCAATCACAGTAATAGTGAATTGTGTTTGTTTGTTTGTTTGAAAATATTGTTATGCCAGTCTTCTGCTCAGCAGCCTCCAACACCTTCTCAGGTGTTATCAAAAACAAAGCTCAACAATTTTGCAGTGGCTTCCGGAGCCTGCCTGGTGAGGCATGTGTTGTGCGAGTAAGATAGAAGCATCGCATACCCAAGGGCCTGGGTTGGATGCTGGCCTCTGGTTTCTGACTGCAGCTTCCTATGCAGGCAGACCTTAGGAGCCAGCAGTGATGGTGCAGGTAACTAGATTCCTGGGATCCCTGTGAAAGATTTGAACTGAGGCTCCGGTTCTAAGCTCTGGTCTGCTCCAGCCCAGGCTGTTGTGGGCATTGGGGATGGGGACCAGTAGTTAGCAGGACTCCCTCCCTTTGCTTCTCAGGTCTATAGCTCTCTAAAATAAATAAACACTTTGTTTTTGGTAAAAAGTTCACCTGACCTGGGTTTTAGAACTTCGCTGACAGCACCCAGTACTTTCCTGCCTTTTTCTCTCTCCAAGCCAGCACAAGAGTCTCTGTGTGTGCTCCACTCTGTCTTAGGTGCTCTCCTTTCCACGCAATCAATGGAGCCTTGTCCTTCACTTGCATAAGTTTCTTCTCAACCATCACCTTTTCATCAGGGCTTTTCTATGAACCAACCTGACCCCTTCACTTAACAGGTCCCGCTCATCTTTTCAAAATTTCTTCCACTTTGCCACTTAGCTGATGGTCTTTGCAGCTTACTTCTGTATATAGTGGTTCCCATAGTAGATTGTATAATTTGTGGGAACTGAGAGATTACTTTCATCAGCCCTCTGTCTTCTGTTTCCAACAGTCAGAAAAGCACCCAACACAAGGTTGGATAAGCTGGTTGGATATAAGTTGAATGGTGCTGGAACCACATACTATTCAATGGACATCTCTTGAGTGAATACATGCATTCCTAGAACTGCGGAACTATGCATCCACTTAAGAGACAGAAGACAAGAACAAGTTAAGAAAAGACAGAGACTGCTGAGTAGTTGTCAGGCTAACATGTAAAAATTTAATTCAGTAATCCCAGAACATGAGAACATTAGGGCATATTCATGTCATCAGCTATGCGAAGAAACTGTCATCCAAGAGACTATGCTTGGGCAGGCAGGTATATAGGGACCAAGCTGTTTATGAAAAACTGATAAGAGGTATTTAAAGTCTGGGGTTACAAAAAAATTTCTGAATCTAGGACAATAATCAGAATTAGAAGGTAAACTGAGTCACCAGACTCTAAGTTCCCGAGTCACATTAAGGAAGAACAGCATTAAG
Source organism: Ochotona princeps (assembly GCF_030435755.1). Taxonomy (NCBI): domain Eukaryota; kingdom Metazoa; phylum Chordata; class Mammalia; order Lagomorpha; family Ochotonidae; genus Ochotona; species Ochotona princeps. Next base: position 84,027,492 of record NC_080837.1, read on the forward strand.
GAAGTCAACAGTGGCACCAGCTTCCTGGGCAGGTGGAATTTGAGAGTTAGGGATAGAGCACACAGGTTGGTGAATTGCCTGGAAACAAATCTATCAGAATCACATGTATATTTTAATATAAGAAACAATCCACATATTCTCTGTCTGCAATCTAGGCTTTAGCTTTGGCATTTAGGTATCAAAAAATACAGAGCGAGTATACATCATACGTGTCGGTTTGAAATCCTATTCATGCAGTTACAGACAAGAAACCTTTATGGAGTATAACAAATGCTGAGCTAGTGTATTATGTAACTGTAAGAGTCAAGGCTACGTCAGTGAAAATTTTGTAAAGCTAGATTCCCGATTGGCTAATTTCGCAAAGGCTTTGTTTGAATGTCTCATCTGAGAAAACCACCTTCAGGTTTCCCAAACATCCCATTAGAATTAAACACTTTCCTCTTCTTAAACCGACTACAGGGTACAGCTCGTACAGTGCCTCTAACCACTTCACTGAGCCTAAAGCATAGCTCTTCTAGGCTCTCCAAGGGTGCTAGCTCTAGGAGCAAATTATGATCCTTGCAGCATGCATGCCCCCATTGTGTCAGAAATGGCACTTAGTCCTGTGCAGCATCCTTCCGCTGCCACCAGGACCATTAGATGCTCACAGGTGCATGAGTACAACTACAAACCGCTCTGCAGTTCCACTGGTCTCCAGCTCAAAACACCAACTTCTCTAAAACTGTGAAAGTGAATAACCAAAGGTCATTTTAAAATGTGACACTTACTTGAATCAATGTCTTCTTGAGGCTTTTGAAAGGTGCAGCAGGCATAAAATTTAATATTGATTGTGGGGGCACATTCCATTCCCTCCTTCAGAGTCACTTCAGAATGGCAATTTGTTTTGATCCATAGCAGGGCAGGTCTACTGGATATGCACGCCAGTCCCAGGCCTTCTTGTGGAAGCTGAGCTTTCTTTTTTCTGTCCACTTCACTCAGTAGTTTCTCCCCGCCTTAAAATTCTTAGTTCCTGCCGTCCCCTTCTGCTCGCTCCTCTTAGCTCCTGTTCTAATTTCAACTGTCATTTCCCCTGCTCTCCCGAGTGCTCGGAGCTCCTGTTCTAATTTTTCATGTCTTCTCCCAGTGCTGCCCTCCTTTCTGCCTCTCTGACCCTCTCCTTTTCTTGCCTTTCCGTTTTCTCACTTTTACTCTTTCCTGTCTCACCGGAGACTTTGCCTTAGGTTTTACCTCGGCTCCTTTTTCTGCATGCTGTTTAATACAGACAACACTACAATGTCCAATCCATCCCACCTGAATTGCAGACTCAAAAAAAAAAAAAAAGCAACTGAATTTTTCCATGATGTTCCAAATCTAAATCCAAATACTACCACTCCAAATATTCCCCTTCCCCTTGTAGATGCCACTTTGACCAGGGATGAACTAACAAAGTCTCATCTTGATTTATTGTTTGGAAAAAGTGAAAAATGTTAGTCTCATTCTGATATATTTTTGGTCTTTCTTGGTTTTCTAAATAAGTTGAGATGGATTTGCAATGTCTGTGCAAGTAACTGCAGGCAATAATATACCATGGGCTTTTCATTCCTTCCAATAATAATTAAATGGAAAACTAAGTGAAGGTCATGGTTTGTGATGTGTCTTCCAGTGTTCTTTCTCTCCTCTTAGTCAAACACAGAAACAGTCACACTCTCATGATTTATGAGCTTGAACTATCACGTTATTCACAAATTGATATACCAAGTATGTGGATGACAATATCATTGAATGAAGTTTTGAAGTTTTGTTTCTTCCGCAATGAAAGAAGTTCTCAAACTTGGTGCTAGCATATGAAAAGTTATTCCCAGTTGTCTTGGCTGCATATCATCCTGTAGGGGATTTGATGTCTCTGTGTGTGCTTCAGAAGAAAGGGACCTTGAATCTGAAACTGTCCCAGCTCTAGAGTTCTGAATAGTTTCCTATTTAACAAAAAGCCTCACATAGAAGTGTATAATACCACACAGGCAAACTCCTGCTCGCTGGGTTAATACACAAGCGTGAGGATATCCACCACACTAACACCGAATTTTTCCATTGCCAGTTAGAAAGTTAAAATGGCTGAGTTACCTGGTCATTCCTAGAAGGCTGTAAGTTGTAATTTTTATGTAACTTGCCAGTTGCAGTGGCCTAATGCCTTGTTTTCAGAATTGCAGCGTTAGAAGTTAATTGGAAGTATAAATATGGACAGGAGGAAAGAAGTTAGCATTGAAAAGGTCTACAATTGCCCATGTTACATCTTGTTTCCTCAAGACATCATGGACAATCTATCTTTCTGGAACTAATTTCAAAGTGCTCTAAGAAACTGTGAGCAACATGATATTTTTGGCTATGTATTATTGTTATTATCTCTACAGATGGCAAATGAAAGTTTGGGGTTATGACATTCAACCCACATTGACTCAATAAACTTTCTGAGTGTTCACTTTGTACCCAACACTGTGATGATGGATGCAAGGGTCATCAAGATGAATGAGCCTAAGTTCCTTCTCTGGAGGCACTTCCAGTTAAAGGTCACGTTAAGGGTCGACTGAAAAGCCCTAGGCGCTTCTGAAAATCTCAAGCCCAAATACCCTTCTGTACACAAGAACCCTGGAGTTAAAATTCTCAGGGTCTCTGCTTTCAAAAAAAATGAGCATAAAGCACACGAAAAAAGACTGCATATGTCACATTTTCACACACTACCTAACAAATTAACAGGATACACCTGTGTGCAAATTTCTCATATATACTCAGTACAGAAGAAAGAATAAAACGCAAACTTAATCCTGTGCAGGTTTCTGATTATTTCCAGGGTTTTTTTAAGGATGAATGAAAAAACAAAAGCAAGAAGGAGGGAGACTCATAGTTCTGTTGAGAAACAGGAAGATATGTGAAACCTTGTTTGTCCTTTGTGCTGTGAAGAAGTTTGCTGAAGAGCTCTGACCCCATGCTCTGCTATGTAAACCACCTCCAGAAATGGCAGAGGTCACCATGGGAAGGGAAGAGGTGCCCTGGACCCAGGGAGACAACTCAGCTAGTGCTTCCAGGCATCGCAAGATGAAAAGTAGAACAATTGGGCTGTTCGGGGTTGCCATCCGTCTCCCTCTTTTCCTCTCCCTCTCTCTCAGCCAAATTCCCAATCATTTTATGTCCACGGTTACACTCGTGTTTCCAAACAGTCACACAGTCTAATTGAATGAAAAGTAAAGTAATGTTCTTTTTTGCTGCTTTAAATGCTACAGTTTCCATCCTCTCTTAAAACATATGTGGCCATGAGAAGTAAGGAGGACAAGAATGTTCCACTAGCTTTTTCCAAAATTTTCGGAGTTCATGTTGATGCCTCACGGACCTCAGGGATCCTCAGAAAGTTCATGGTGCTGCACCCAATGGTGTCTGAGCTGGTGCTGGACTTATACCTTTTATAGAAAGGGCTCCACGACCAAAAACAAAATTTAAAATGATGTTCAAGGGAATCTCTGCTGCTACCCACTGAAGTAGGCAGATAAGTGAAGAGTGTTTTGTTAATTTTTCCCTGTTTGTTTGGGTCTTGTTTTTTCTTTCAGTGTGTGTGTGTGTGTGTGTGTGTGTGTGTTCACTCACAAGATGGAAACATCTTTATGGCTCCAATGGTATACTGTGACCAACAATTCTGATTTTCGGATCAAATGATTACATGGCATTTCTGAAATTTCTGTTTCTGTTTGATCAGTTTAGCATTAGGGACACTGTGGCAAAAGCTTCTTTAAAGAGGCCTGATTTCCAGTTTTAGGTAAGCAGGTATGATTTTATTTGTTGGGGTAACATTTAATTTTGATTCAAAGAGACAGGTTTGGAGCTAGAGTAGTATCACCTGGAGGTCTAATCAGACACCTCTGGCTGGATTACTGTACAGTTTCGTAGTGTGTGAATCAGAGGCAGTCCAGTAGTGCACATTTAACATATTCCAAGGGATGCTGAGGCTCCTGGTCAAGGGATCTCCCACTCCAGAGCCATCAACTAGGAACAACATTTCCTGTTTCAATCAACCAGTTTTCAGGGTTGTCCTCAGGAAATTTTGATTCATGAGGCAGTGGAAACCTCTTTTCTCCTTCCTTTTCTTCCTTCCCTCCTTCTTTTCTTTCTTTCTTCCTTTCTTCCTTCCTTCCTTCCTTCCTTCCTTCCTTCCTTCCTTCCTTCCTTCCTTCATTCCTTCCTTCCTTCCTTCTTTCTTTCAAAACAAGTGCTTCAGATGAAACTTAATACATGACAGACTTACTTTGTATACTCATTCAGTAACGATGTACAGGTTGTTCTCCCAGTTGCACAGCTAATGGCTGTTCTCCAGATGCCTACCTGTCTCAGGTTTATTGAAAGAAAGGAAGGACAATTCAGAACAAGTAGAACCCCTGAGCATGGTAGGGCCAAGAAGTTGGCTCAAGAGTGAAGCTGGCATTGTTTTGACAAAGCCCAAGTGTGGTGCTCAGTGCTTTCCTACAAGTCTTTGAGTCCTGGACTCTTCTTAAAAGGTCAGAAATTCAACCTCAGCCCATTTATGCCATGTGAATAACTGTCCTGAAGGCTTGCAAATGAGTGAGATACGAAGAAGCAGAGAGGAATGGACATCAAGGGGTGAGAGTTCAGGCCAGAAAGAGGTAGCTTGGTGTCAGACTGAAATTCAGAGTGCCATGAACATATGATGAAGTTCCTAAACCAGTTTAATGAAGAGAATTTTCTTATCTGATTTTTGATTTCAAAGTTCACTTTGGAGAAGGCATAGCAGAGAGGAGTAATGTAGAGGACAGCAGCAAAGATCCAGTGAGAGGCCACCACAATGGATCTAGAAAAAGTTGGATCAGATGGAATGAGGCTTCTCAGTGCCACCAAACTAAGGTGGGATCCTATGAGAAGTGTGGGTGAAGCAGACACAACATGACAGACTTTAGTCAGAGATGGGTGCACATGGAGGACTTAAGAGGGACTTGAGCTTCCAGTATAGGCCTCTTGGGGAGAGAAGGATGGGAAATTTTTTGAAAATTAGATTGCAAATAAGTCTGTAGTATAGGACAATGGGTATGGTTTTCAGATTGGGCTGCCTCCCTGGACACATGGATGAGAGCTCAACAGAAATGTGTGTTTGGGGCCTTCTGCATGAACCACTGGTACTCTAAGGGTGCATGCCCTGACTGGTTTGTGTTGTTTCACTGCCTTTATCCATCTCACTACTTTCCTTATAAAGAAAATTTCCAATAAAGTAGATGGGGACAATTTTAGGTAAAAAGTTATATTTACTTATTTTGGACAGTTTGCCTATTACAGGTTTCTGCTGTAGTATCTACTAGGTTCTGTATAATAATTTTTCTTCATGGTAGTATTGTAATTATAGAAACTGTGATTTTTTCCAAAGAATGACACCCAGATTGCTATCTCTTCCGGCAATTGCAGTCAATCTCTTTTTTTCACAATATGTCCTAGGGATTTAGGCATCACATGTCAGACACAGCTCTCGGCCCTGGATATAACAGCGAACAAGGTATAGCCCTGATCTTGTGGGATTTATAGTTTTGTTGAGATAACCTACAATAAAGAAGAAAATGTATACAAACTGTGCTTTCAGAAGATGTGAAATTAAAGAAGAGTGAAGAGAAGGTGCTGTGTTAATCACAACATCTTGCCATAATGAAAAGTCATTTTATCTTAAGTCTGAAGTCAATCTATGTGGTCTAAAGTGTATGGATTCAAATGATTAGGTTTCCTTCATTGTGAAACTTTATTCAACAGTCTCTACATGCCTATGAATTCTTTTAGCATCGCTACTATATCCTGCTCTGTCTTACACATTTTCTGCCTTTAGTAGAAAGGGGAGTATGACACTTGGTGAAGGGTGCTTTATTAAGTAAAATCACTCTCTTCCTTCTGATGTTGATAGAGGCATTTTCATTCTTTACTCTTCAGTCAAAAGAAATTTCATCTGTCACAGACTCACGGGAAGATGTGTGAGTAATTTGTATCACAGCTTCAGAGGAAACCACTCATTCTTTTTTTTTTCAGATTAACTTCAAATCTTTTATTAAAAGCAATCATAGTTTGAGTTCACAAATGTAACAAATTTCATCTAGTCCCTAAAAAATCAAATAATTAAAGATCACAAAAGCACTAACATAGGCTCCTATGACTGAATACACCGTAAAATTCATGGATGACATGACTTGGTTGTAGTTTACTGGTTCTTGAAATGGTCACTAGAATTTCATCTTAAGGTGCTGTGATCGTGTATATTACAACTGTTATCATGGCAAGCATGAATTTTCATGTATAATTAAATATAACTCTACCATGTACTATGCAAGAAAAACCATAGCTTGCAAATGACTTTTTTGAAAATATATGTAGCCTTTAAGACTTTTGCAGTCTTCTTAAATTTTATCTTATTTTTATTGGAAAGGCATGTTTACAGAGAGGAGAGACAGAGAGATCTTCCATCTACTGATTCACTCCTCATGTGGCCGCAGTTGCCAGAACTGAGGTGAACCGAAGGTAGGAGGCAGGAGCTTCCTCTGGGTCTCCCATGTGGATGCAGGGTCCCAAGGCCCTGGGCCATCCTCGACTGCTTTCCTAGACCACAAACGGGGCTGGATGGGATGTGGAGCAGCCGGGACTCGCCCATATGGGATTCTGGTGCATGCAAGGCGAGGACTTCAGCCACTAGGCTACCATACTGGACCCAAGATTTATGCTGTCTTACCGAAAGCTTCTATATTGTTCATTCAGTACTCTTTGACAGTGTACAACGTGGACATAAACAGTTGCTGGGCCAGGTATTCTATTCCATGAATCTTCATGAAATCACCAATGAACCACTAGCAGGGACATTCTTCAGAAACCATTCATTCTTTCAGGAAAGATTCTGCTGACTTGATGGCGAAAGTCTGAAGTAGAAATCATCCTAGTTTACCAATTTGAGTTTCAACTCTGGGTAAATAGATGCTCATCCTTCTAATCGCCAAGTTAATCATGTGTGAAAAGGTCTAAGCCTCAGATTCCAGAAAGCTATGGATCACGTATTTTGGGGTGTTCAGCAAAATTCAGAAAATGGCCACATCTGAGGCCTGTGTCCTAACTGTGAGTGAATGTGGAATTCCCTGGACTTGAGAACCGTGGCAGATATAGACGAAACTCCTGGAATGATTGCCTATTAACTCTGCCCCTTGGAGATTAATTAGCTCAATGGACTTTGTATCTTTTGCCATGCATGGTGAGAGCAGTATCACTCTTTGAGATTTACAGCACAGGTTCAAAGTGAATGTGTGTTGCTCTCACACCCCAAGATTTCTGTGTGAAGCATCAACACAGTCATGGCTGTAGTGTGAGGTCCTGCTTTCCTGTCCTTTGCTGATGGGAGGGACCAGAGCAGTCATGATTGTGGTGTGAGGTTCTGCTTTCCTGTCCTTTGCTAATGGGAGGGAACTGGGCTTCCGTTTGGATGTGTACCAAGGAGATACTCTCTTCCCATATTTGACATTTGCAGTGGAGATATGCAGTGTCTAGGAGGTGTTGAATGTGTCATACCAGTGTCAGATCTCAAAGGCTGAATGACTTCTTGCTACCTGGTTCCCTCATCTGCTCTAGTTCTCCATCTCCAATGTGTGATTCCTCTTGAGATGTTGTAAGGTTCTGCAGTGCTCCTCTTGTAGAGTTCCTTTACATTAGAATTGTATTTTGACTACCCACATCCTGGATCAACCAGAGAGTGCGTAAAATGAAAACAAAATTTTGGATATGTTTTCAAATATATTGCATCCCTGTACCCCTAACCGCCCAATTGGATATATCCAGATCTTTCTAGAAACTGTCTCCTCCTTTATCACTACATCATGTCCATACTGAAGTCACCTTGAAACAGTTTCATTGAATGCACTTTGTCCCTAATGCTTCATTTTGCCCAGGATTCTCTCTCACTCAGACCTGTTAAGACATGCTTCACCAGTATCTCTCCCAGTTTTGCTTTAGCTCATTCTTCATAAGCTTGGGAGGAGGATCCTTGCAAAGGTGGGCCAGAAAAGCTGCATCCTGTAACTCTGAACACTTTGGAAGAGGGTGGCATTGTCCTTGAGTACCCTCCTCTCTGCCACTTTCAGGGTTCAGCCATTTTTAGTCCGGATCACCTCCTCCCTATCCTGTTCTGTCCACTGTTCTCCAGCATAGACCTCAACTTGGTCTCTCAAAGGCTCTAAATTTCAGTTGTGGAGTTTTTCATGTCTAGTTTCCTATTTTTGTTCTCACCTCAGTTTCTGTAGATATCCAGTGATACAGTGATGCAAAGAATTTAAATTCTGGTCTCCCTCCTGTTTCCTGATGCATAACTTATAAAATCTTCGGAATCTACAAATTACTGTCTTTTTGTGCAGCAATATGATGGATCTCTTGGGGTTTCTTGCTATGGGGCCAATAATGTGAATAGAAGATTGAAATTTTTAATACCAACCCTTGGTATGGAACAGAGTGATTAATGGTTGAGCTAATTACCAATGCCCAATGATATAATCGATTATGGCTACATAATAAAGACCCCATAATTGCTCAAAAGGACAGAGTCCAGAGAGCTTCTTAGGGAGTGGACAGCATTGCAGGTCATGTGCCTCTAGAGGGTAAGGAAGCTGCCCCTTTCTCTGCCTTCCCTTCCCTGCACACACTTTCCGTTTGAATTTCCCTGAACTGTATCCTTTATAAGTGATTGAATCTAAGAAGTGTTTGAGCCAGTAACTAGCCCGGAGGAAAGGATCCTGGGGAGCCCTTGGTGTGAGATAGGCATGTGAAGGAGTAGATTCACAGGACACTGAACCCTCACTCTATGGAATACGATGCTACCGTCAGGTAAGCCGTGTCAGGATTTAGTGAAGTTGTAGAACACTCCCTAGTTATCTGCAGAAGAGAATTGCTTGGTGTAGGAAAACTTCACACACACTGGGTGCCAGGCAAGTTCACTATTGATTGCAAATATGGGGAAAAATCAGATCATTCTTGCCATCTGCCCCTCATTCCAAGTGTGTCTCCTGAGAACACACTGCCTTTGTAGCAATGATGTTCAAGAGGCTTCACAGCTCTAATCACAGAGGTTCTGTATGACTCACATCTCCACTTGGAGACAGAGGTTGTCAGCTGCTCTGTGGAGATGGTCTGTCTGCTCACTGGAGACTGAGGTCCGTAGCCTTCCATTCCCCAACCTCAGAGCCACAGCTGGCATTTAGAGAGTATTTAGACTGCTGCTGTGGCCTCAGAAAGATGAACAGAGGGATGACAGATGTCACCTACCCAGAGTGAAGCAACCTGCACTGGCATCGTTCAGCCTGCCAACTGACCTGGAATCACAGAACCAGGGCCATTAACTACCACTGGCGGCTTCAGAGGAAAATGCTTGGTGCTACTTTTTTACACGTCTCCCTCTAACTGCAGAGCTGTGCTAGGCAAACAACACAAAAGGATAGAAATAAACCAAGGTCGATGAAAACACCATTACATTCAGAGGGGATATTTTCCATTTGTTTGAAAATTAAAGTCTCATGCAAGTAGCAGAAAAATACACCACAGACTCTTTAGCTTGATTGTTTCAACTTTTAATAGTAAAGTCAATAAGTGCCTCCAACTAACTGCTGGGCATTGTTCTGTGATTGCCAGGTTGTTTTATGTATGTGAAGCAACAAAACGATATAAGGTGACAAACAAAAGATGGAAAATATATCAAAGGGGAAAAAGTTGGCTATGTGCTACCTCAGGCTTTAAAACTCTCCTTACACACTTCACCACAAAGTCTATTAAAGCAAAATACAGTGGAAATACAATATACTGCAATGAATGTCTTCAAACTAGCAATTTAGAGCAAAAGCTGAGGGCAGTTCTTATGCACCGACTTTTAATACCAAGACGATTTGTGGTCTCACAAAGTTCCTGCCTGAGGCAAAAGTTGTGCTGAGTTCTAATAGGTCTAGTTTGCTGGCTGTCAGGATAATGGAGAATTTGGTAGTGCGGGGGTAGGAAGCTATAAGCAGCAGAGATAATTAGGAGGTCTGCAGAGAGGCAAGTGAAGCCAGTTCCTATTCAGTGTGGGGGAAAGGGAGTGTCCAGGAGACTCCTGCTCGCTAGAGCCTGCTTACCATGCTGTGGATCGCTCGTTTGGGGAACTTGTGTGGCTCACTTGTCAGGATAGATCTTGACAATTACAAGGCAGTGCATCAGCTAAAGACCTGCAATGCACTTGGTCCTGCCCATCCAGTTCCACTCATAGGAAGTCAAGGATTAGAGGAAAAGAGTAATATCTAGAGTCAGGCATTATCAAGCAGTAGAACTTAGGACAGACTGGAACCCAGGTTCACTGTACCAAGCAAGAGGCAAGGTGAACATTGCCGACTAGAGGATTCTCACTGAGAACCTCACACACTAATGTTCAGTTAGTTTATATTTGCCCTAATTATGGAGGCTAACCTAGGTTTCACAGCAGGGGACTGGATAGAGTATGAACCCTTTCCTTTTTTTGAGGGGGGGAACATTTATTTTTATTGAAAAGGCAGATCAAATTTACAGAGAGAAGGAGATACAGAGAGAAAGATCTTCCATCAGCTGATTCACTTCCCAAGTAGCTGCAATGGCTGAAGCTGAGCCGATCCGAAGCCATGATGGGTACAGAATCCCAAGGCTTTGGGCCGTCCTCAACTGCTTTTCCAGCCACAAGCAGGGAGGTGGAAAGGAGGTGGAGCAGCCAGGACATGAACCGGCGCCCATATGGGATCTCAGTGCTTGCAAGACAAGGATTTAAGCATTGAGCCATCATGCTGGGCCCCTTTCTTGTTTTCAGATTTGTATTTGTTTATTATGTTTTTGAGGGGCAGAGGTCTCCCATCTGCTGAGCCACATCCCAGATGTCCATAATGGTCCCAGCCAGGAGCAAGAGACTTATTCAGGTCTCTCACAGGGGAAAGAGGAAGTCAAAATACATGCTCCCATGCTGCTAACCACAGCGGGCATTTACAGGAAGCTGGACAGGGCTTAAGCCCAGGCAAATCTTTGTGGGATGTGGCATCATGAACACATCTTCAATGCTGTGCCCAAGCACCTACCCTTCCCATAACACAACAACATGAATAACACAACAAATATTCATGACGAGGGCTGACGTTTTATGCCTACTTAATTTTACACAAATTAGTATGACCTCTAGATTGCTTTACATGCTAAAGCTATTTGCTCTCTGGGGCAAAGCTGTTTTTCGCCAGGTGGACAAATGGCTAAGTCATGGAAGTTTCGCAGTGGGGCAGAGCCCTCCTCCTTTCATTGTCTATCCTCAGATGCTCCTTCTGTTAGGTATGTCACAAGCAGGAAAGCTACAGAATCCTAAGGTGAAATCACACCAGGTGTGGAAGGGTATAGGTGATGATTTTGTCTTTAACCCCACCTGCAAAAGTCAAGTATAGACAGTCAGTCACCAATCCACCAAGGGACAGGGTTCAGAGTTGTCGGCAGTGTCTGCCTCGGGGAACTCTGTTACACTCTTAGGCTAATCCTGATTTTCTTAAATAATAAATAGTAATTAGCATTTTTCAGCACATTGTGGGATGTCTGCCTTCTCCCTCAGAAAGCTACAACAAAACTTGGGAATTGACAGGAAATAAGAGACTGATGCCATCGGATCCAGACAGCAAAGAGCCTGGGATTATTCCGGCTGGAAAGGGGGAAGTTGAGAGATGGTGTTACTGTGAGTGTATAAAATACTCAAGGGGGCGATTAAGGACTTATTTACCAAACAGCAGATCACTTGGGCAAGATGGCTGCATGGAGATGCATTGCTACAGCTTCCTGCTTCTTGTTATGTGTTCCCATTAGCTGGCTACCTGGCTCACTCACTCACAGAACTTGAATCAGTTATTTACAAGTGACAGCCTAGTAGTGGTAGGGAAACCTGCATTCCGGCGGGATTTGCCGTTGTTTCTTTCTTGCTTAGAGACCAAGGTTGCTCAAATACACGGAAGGGATATTAAGTCCTGTGGGGATGTCACAGATCACCAGAAAGGTCAAATGGAGGCGGAGGGTGTTTAAAGCACTTCATTTTACAGGGTGAAAGGCTTCCTTGCCACCCCGTTCGTGCTCCCTGTCGCATGGCTTAGATCCGCTCTGCTGGGACCAGCAGTCTCGGTGTTCTCATGTGAGGGACCCGCCTCCTCACCGCTCCAGATAGAACTAGCTTTCTGAACTGAATAGGTCACAAAGCCATTCAGAAGAGCCCATGAAGAAAGTCTTCGATCAGGGAGGTGGAGGGAGACGAAGGACACCCTGTTCTGAGCTCAAATGGGAAATGGTGAGACTCATTCAGGATGTTCCTCAGAGCACAGACCACAGGAGGATGGAGAAGCTCAGACATCTGTCCACAATAGGGACCAACTCCGGGCGGTGCCCTTGGATGGTGCTCTTGTCTGACTCTGTGTGTGTGGTCTGTTTGCTGTCTCAGACTACTCTGTTGGGGAAACGCAGGTTAAGACAGGGCTGTACAGCTCTGTGGAGCGTGTACCACAGTCCTAGGGTTGACCTTCACTGAGACAGCTTACATGCGGGTGGCCAAGTTCCAGCGAGGCTGAGGATCTGGCAGGCTGTGGTGCTGGAGGCGTTTCCTTCCAGCAGCAAGAAGCAGAGTAGAGGGGTAGTCTTCACCTTCTTCATCCCATGTAGGGAGGTGGAACTCACAGCAACAAAGCGCTTGCAGTCAGAGGGACTGACCCTTCAGCATTCGTAGCTGACAATGCTCTGTTTCCGGAGGCTACTGCCATTTAGCCTCCACCTTCCCAACAACAATCACTGATGGCCACTACCACCATATTTGTTTATTTACTTATATAAAGTGGACAAATTTCACTTATGTCATAATATGGATTAGGAACTTACTGATTTTCCCATTCTACTTCTCCCCCTGGTTCACATTTCCCACCAACCCTCCTCATCCCTGACTTTTTTTTCTAGGTTTTGCAATAGTATACTTTGATTTCACAATCACAGGTCTAACACTCCATTGGATAAAGATACTAGTAACTGTGAATTACAAAATGATAATAACAAATAATAGAAAAGTAAAATCAGAATAAAACAAAAACCTACTATTCCTCTGGTATGTATATAAACAAAGAGTATGCCTAATAAATCCAATCCCTGAGTGTCACTCTAGCAATGAAATTCCCCAATCCATATCCTTGCTCTTGGTAAAACTTCTCTTCATTTCTCTGCTCTTAGAAGACAATCCAAATTTCCCTGCCTTCGCCAGGACCTCCTGAATCAGGCAGTTGCTCACTGTGTCACCCTGGCCTGTCCTCTGCCTCTTTCTGCCCTGACCACCCTGTGAGCAGACAAAGTCTCAGTTAACACTTTGGCCCCTTGGCATTTGCAATTTACTCGGGTACAGGGAACTCTCCTTCTTTGGACCTCTGTAACTCATTCATCGTTCACTGGCTTTGGTTAAATGTATTTTGTCTGCATAGAATTAGTTCCCCTTCTTATCTGTCATGATTGTCTATTTTAGCAGTCTGTGGATTGTTCCACTAAATGGCCAGAGAGTAAATATTTTAAACTTTCTGGGCCACGGTAGTGGTAGCCAATACAACATTGCAGTTTTTGGGTAACATGGTTTTAGACCAATCATAAATGACTAAGTGTAGCTGTGTTTCCAATTTATCCTTTTTGCAAACTTTATTTGCAAAAACCAAGCAGCAAGTGGTCTGGATTTGACTCTGTAGACTACGGCTCACTGAGACCAACACTATCGGTTAATCAACTCAGTATCCTTAATGGCATCTATTACAACTTTTAAGTATTCCTGTCAACCCTATGAAGCAGGAGCAACATCTCTTGTTTCTTATTGTGACTTGAGTGTCTAGAGGTTTCTGGCACATTGTTGACACTCAACACATATTTGAAGAGTAGAGAAACCATTGAAATCTTTCCTGTTCTTTACTAACCGCTCCCCTTGTATATTGCCTTACGTGTTCCACAGTATTTCTTTCAATTTTGATTAATTTCTTTTTTTTTTGCAAATTCAGGGATGCAGAAACTTTATTGTATGCAATGGTTATATTCCCAGCAAATTCCACATTGCTTGGCACACAGACACTTAAAAACTGGAATGAATAAATGAGTAAGTTGAATCATGAGTTTAGATCGAATATTTCCATGGGTAAGGGCAATTGTTTACCTCCACTTACAATAACTTTCGGTTTATAAAGTTTGTCAGGGCCTGGCATTATAGCCTAGCTGCTAAAGTCTTCACCTTGCATGCACCAGGATCCCATATGGGCATTGGGTCTAATCTCAGAGGTCCTGCTTCCCTTCCAGCTCCCTGTTTGAGGCCTGGGAAAGCAGTCAGCGATGGGCCAAAGTCTTGGGACTCTGCATCAGTGTGAATCCTGGGAATCTCTCCTTCTTGCTAAATGTTTCTATCGATGTCTGTCATGAAGAAATATTTTTGCTGACTCCTGGTTATAATCACGATGCTGTCTGCATGGAAAAGTTTTGAACTATGTTTAAGATATGCAAAATTAGAATAAGGCAATGTATCATAATACAAAGGAGAAAGTGAACAGTGAAATAATACATCCTCATTCTTGTTTGGCAAGTTAGGCTTTGGTCTTCTTTCCCCCTGCAGTCATTATTAACAGTGTCCCTTTTTCATCTCAAAAGTGCCTGATTTGTACAATAAATTACATCATCACTGAACTATAAGGGGTACGCTGTGTTTCTTTCCTAGAGACAAGATGGACCTTATCTGGGTGCTCAACAAGTTCCTAGGAATGTGGCTTGGGGAATGTCAGTTGGAGGTGGTCCTTCTCTTCGAGTCATCCATGTGGATTACCGAGGTAATGACAGCAAGACACCATTTGTGTCTTAAGGCAAACGGTGGACAACTCCTGGTTTGCAATGTTAGAATTTGGAAGTTGCTGCTGCCACCAACTGGGGTCTGTCTTCACAAAGTACGCAATGTGCTGCAAGTGAAGGCAGTGTACCCAGGGGAGACCCTGCTCCCCACTGAACTGCTCTCACCCCTGGTTGTCTAACAGCCACCAGGAGACTTGAACAAGGAGTCAGTGAGAGCAATGCTGAGGACAAGGCTGGACTCTCGGCCCTGCGAGCTGATTGCTGGGCTTTGTATGCTGGCTCGGGTCCACGTTGCCAGTTTTGTCTTTAGCCTTCTCACATGAAATGTGGAGGTAGCTCTGGTCCCCACCGTGTGTGAGGCTGAGAATGCCAGACACACACTGCTCAGTGAGCCAGTACTACCACACACGTCTGTGCCATGTGCTCCGAGGGGGATTTTCAATCTTAGGCAAAAACCAATTTCAAAAGATTTGAGGAATGCTCACCATCCCGTGGAACTTCATCAAAGCAGCCATACCATAAATCTGATTGGCAGGTTCACTTTCGGGTTCATGAAAAAGTCATGATTTCCTGAACATTCGCCTCTCTGCAGAATGTCCCCAAATACTTTACAACTTTTGTGTCTCTCAGAACCAAGGTCACTGTAAATTTATATTAGTTAGAACCAATCATTGTTTTAGCTAGCCATCATTTTATATAATGTACCAACTCAACACTTCTTCTTTGTTCTAAAAAAATCTGGTTTGACTGACACATAAGAATGATGTAATATAAAGTTCAATTCTATTTAATTGCATCTGATTGTATTCTCTTGGTAAGTGAGATAATTAAGTAATTCCTCAGTAATTATTATTATTAATTTTATACATCCTTTGCTTCCTTTTCTCAGACTGGCAATCATTGTTAATTTAATTCCATATTCAACATTGATTTCTGATAAATGACTCCAAACCTTAAACTATTGTGTTTGTGTAGAACCCTAAAAACATACACTGATAAAATGTTTCATTTTTTCTAAGCTGAATTAATTTGTGACTTATTCAGGTAATTTTACATTATTAATTTGGTCATTTTTGAAATACAGCTATTGTTGTTTGGTCTGTAATACACAACTCTTGTACAACAATGGCACATTAGTTGTTCCATAATTTTTTTTTGTTTTTACTTTTTAGAAGACACTATGCTTATGCAAAACACTCAGTACAATCGTTTTCTTTGCAAACATGAAGCCTGAAGATGTTTCATGTGAGTACCAGGCTCATACTGTGCATGTTTACCTTCTAACTTCATGGTCTCATCAAAGAAAATGTTTTTAATTTATTTATTTATCACTAACTATTATCTTTCATCCATCAAATAAAACATATTGGTTTTGAGTGGTAGGAGCGCAAAGAGTGGATTCTACAAAGTACTGTCAGTTATGCCCATGGTTTTCAGCAGGTGGGTACTTGAATCTGGGCAGCTCCTGAAGAGCTCTGTGTAGGTGGATGACCAGTTCAGGGGACAAGCTGAAAGAAGGTGATCTGAGGGCTGCTCAGGATGGCTTACTTGAATGTGGCGAGAGCAAGTGGGAAATGAGCTGATTCTTTCAGAGTGACCTAGCAGCAGCAGCGTAGCATGTGGGCAAGCGCTGTGGTCAGCAGGTGGTCAGTCCCCAGTGTGCTGGTCGTTACTACTGTCCTCCTGCACTCTTAGAGCTTTCTCCAGGCTGGCCCTCGCGCTCCGGCTGAACTCCCCCACTGCTTCTCAGACCCTCATTTGACTATCCTCGGCTGCCGTGACACTTGCTCACTGGGTACCTTGCCTGAGTCTCTCCCCTCCTGCATCCATCCTCTACAGCCTGTAGAGACCCCAAACGCCTCTATGAAGCACCTGCTTAAATCTCAGTACCCTTGTCAGCTGGCAGATAAAATCTAACAAAAATGTTGTCATTTGGGCCTTGTAACGTTTTCTGGTTCTATCTCCTTCCCTGCTAGCAGTTCACCTTGCTGATGTTGATATCGCTTCTTGAACTTGCTTAAGAATTCTCTGTCCCTTGATTCTTTCCTCTCTTTGTGGACGACTTCAGTTCCTGAGCTCAGCCCAAATGCTGCTTCCACATTTATGCATGCTCCTCTTTGCAGTAGTGTGAGATGATCACTGCTTGCTTTTATTTTCTCTCTCTCTTTCTCTCTCTGTCTCTCTCTGTGTGCGTGATTCTTGCATAAGGTGGTGGTTATCTTGCAGTAAATTATTTCTGTATGTGCCCATCCCATTCTTCAGATCTGTTCATCACTGGATGCTTAAACACTGAGAACTTGGTGTGTTCCCAATAAATGGTTTTGAATATATCTTTTGTTTGTTGGTTTACAGTGCAGGGAAGAGCAAAGATACAGAAACAGGAATACTTGGAGTAATGTCTTCCACGTAGTCGTCCAGGAACTTGGGCTGCTTCCACTGGGAGTTGGCAGGCTGGAGTTGGGTCCCATCTTCAGAGCTCCATCAGACTGGAGGGCAAACAAAGACTAATGGTATCACCTAGGCTTTGAGCTGGCACCCATTGTATCTTCAGATGTATCGTAGTGTAGGTAAGAAAAAGTACAGAGAGCTTCCAATTTGATGCTGGTGTAAGAGCAATGGGCATTTAGTAAGCAGCAGGCTTGGGAGTCTGAATTTGTGCCTTTCCCTGTGGTTCTATGCAGGGCGATGCTTTCTGAATATTCCAGATGGTAGCAGTGATTATAGCTCGCAGTCAGGTAGCTCCCACTGCATACTGTGTGTTGTGTTGCGCAGCTATGGTTTTGGGCTGACTAGGTGCATTAAATGTATTTTTCATTTGGGAATGTTTTTTTGTTTGTTTGTTTTAGGGTGTAACTACAGTATAACAAGGGCTGTCTGTAGTTTACACATATTCCCAGGGTAGGGGAGGGCATATTTTTGATAGGTAACTACCAACTTTAGCTCCGTTACTAAAGTTTCCTGTTGATCCCCCTTAGGCATCATGGCCATGAGATTTCACATTTTCTGGTGAGAAAAAATTTCTGTCTATATGCAAATAGATTAACTATCTGGCTTTAACTAATCTTCTGTCTTTACTTTCCCTTGAAAAATTGTCATAAACTTTCTTACTTAAACTGTCAGGCTTTATTTTCCTTCTGTATGAGGAAAAGTTTCTGTATGTTAATTTTCTCTTATTTCTTTGTTTAATTAGACAATCTCTATTTGGCATAACCCAAGCCTGATTTAAATTTCTTTTTTCTCTCATCTATTGTCTCTATTATGGCATTTTCCAGAAACTGTACTAATTTAGTGGATCTTTTATCTCCATCAGCCTCATCAAGCAAAGAAGGTAATTTGGGGGGGCTGTTTGTAAAAATTCTTTTGTGTAGCTGTTTCCTGTTATGGGCTGATCTTTTGTGCTTCTTGCTTAATGCCATTGCTGTCACTGCTAACATGGTGCTCTGAGAAGAGCTGGCTTAACAGAAAGTTCCTGCTTCTGTAAAACTGCTGAAATTTAAACATTCTTGCATAGCATTTGAACATTCCTATTCCTCTTCTCATACTTCTAATAATCCAGTTTTGTATTAATTAGTTACATCAACAGCCCCCACGCATGGGAGGACAGAGTCTGTTTTCTTTGTAAATTCTTGATACATAGTTTGTTGATACATTTAGCTTTAGCTTTTTTTTTTTTATTAATCTTAGAAATAGATCCCCTAAATGTTAAAGATATGGCGTAGGTGCCCTCTTGGAAGAGAGAGGATTTGTCAATGTTGTATCATTAGTTTATTGAGATGTATCTTAGTGCTTGAACCTGCCAAAGTGAAACGCGTTCCCTTCTGACATCCCTTCCCACCCTGGCTGCTTGTCTCGGAGGCTCGGGGATCCTGTGCTGTTGGACTTGTACCATCTGCGGGTCTGCAGCCCTATCCTACTTGCTCCTTGCTTCTCTAAGGGCCATGGGCTGGTCTTCCCTGAGGTTCTGTCTCCATGGTCTTTTGCAGCAGCAAGAAGAAAATGTTGAATAACTCATGGATCAGAGAGAATAGTCACCTCACTAATATGAGAATATTTATTTTTGACCGTGTTTCGTGTGCCAAGCTCATTTCTTACTCTACGTGCAAATTCTGCATCTCTATAGTTATTACTGAACTGCAGGAGGTCTTGCTCCCTGCAGGATCTCTTGTGGATGGTTGTCAAACGGACTCTGCACTTTGGGTTGCTTTCCGTGTCTTGCAGCTCTGTTCAGCATTAGAACTCTCTGCTTCCTTTTTCACTAGAAGATCCATTTCTTGGGACTTTCATGTTTGAAAATCATGGGCAACCTTGTTCACTGTTACGGAAACATGAGCTTCTCACCTAGTGTTTGTGGTGGAAATACGTAGGTTCATCTCACTTTATCATTTACTTACTCACAAACGGCTAGCTCATGGTTTGTCTCCCAACCCTGCATTTTAATCTTCTACAAGATGGGCACCAAAAGTTACACTCTTTTCTTTCTGGAAAGGTCTCAGATAAGGTTGATCAGTCTCCAGTGTGATGTAGATAGTGTAAAAACTACCCTCAATGTCCAGGCCCATTTCTAGCCTTAGATTGTCATGGCTTCACTTTGGATGGCAATCAGAAGGACCTGAGATGGAGCTCTGATTGTACGAGATTTTAACTATAAAACATAAGAACCCCATGAAGATGTAGTCAAATGCAGTACTGTAGTACAACACTCTTGCATCATCCTACCATTTACGCAATGTGTAATAGAGGCTCAAATGACTGCCTAGCTGCTGGTTGCACTTGACGTACTCACTGCCTGTGCTTCCCTCATTCATATAGCTCAGGCCCATTTGGAACTCTCCTCTCCTTCCGTCTGCCTACACAGGTCGGACACATGTACACACACACACCTGCACACACACAAACTAAGCCAGGTTTGCTTGTCAAGGCTTCCTTATTGATTTGTCTTCCCATTATTGTAATGATTAACTTGTTGTCATCTTTTCTCAGTCTTTGAAAAAAAAATCTTCTTGGGAATAGGTACTCTATTTTCTATTATTATTTGGTCTCTCCAACCTCTTGCCAGGTATGTCCAAGATCAAACTTGCTGGATGGTAGGTTTATCTGCTATCTTGATATTGGGGACCACTGGGGAGCTCCTGCACTGCTGGGGCCTACTGTGCAGAGTGAACCCTGATGCATGTTGGAGTGGGGGAGAAATTGCTCCAGCCCTCTCACTCCTCCTCACTCTGTTCCTCTGACATGGACATGCTTCCCTCTAGTCACTGTCGTCAGCAAGCATCTCTTAGCACCTAAATGGCTCTGGGTATTCTAAGTTGATTGTCATTCTAGCAACACTGAGGACTTTTGAAAACATTTTCAGAACTGGGAAGCAGTGAGAAGCAGACAGTCTATGATTGCATTGGGACTCAAGAGTAAACCTCAGCTCCCTGGCTGTGGCCATGTGCCAGGCACTGGAACTATTGAAAACAGAACCAGGCTTTTGAAGTGCTGAAGATTTAAACCAGGGAATCGGCTAACATCTCCCTGAGCAGCCAGTAGTGGGAACAAAGAGTCTATTTGATAATGGAGAGAAGCTGTGAAAATGGCCAAGTCTGAACCCCCTGGTGATGAAGCATGCTGCAGAACAGAAACTAAAATTAGAGGGCTGAGGAGTGGCAGTGCTCTCTTTAATTGAGTAGCAGACATGGTTTGTTTTGTATTGGTAAATCAGACATGAGGTTGGAAGGTCTTAGAAATTCTTGTGAGGGTTGATACTTGTGATAAAAATAGGATTGCTATCAGTAGTGGCAATATTATGCACCACTTCCAACACGCCCCATGACTTGAAGCTAAACTTGAGAGTGGGAGCTTTGGTCCTAAAGTGTGAGTGCCTCTCTGCCGGCCGTGCTTCACCTTTTTCATGCTTTTCCTTCACAATTATCAGCACCATGTACATGTATCACCCAGGTAGGCAGCTGCAGGAACTGCAAAGAACCTGCTGCCAGACTGAAGCCTGGGTTTAGATAAACTCCTGTCTGCCTCTGTGTATTTTTAAAGTTTGTTTAAAAGATGAGGAGCTCACAGATATGTATGGAGCATGTTCGTGGTTGGAGTGAGTCGGGAGGGGAAGGTGGAAGAGAGGGAAATACATTCTGTTTTCCATCCTGTGTCCAGAGGAAGAGAGAGATCACCCCTCCATGTGGCTAGGTTTCTATGGGAGGGGGTTGATTCATGATACTATCCAAGGTCTCCAGTGGGGGAAAGTCCTGGCTGAGAGGTCATTTGATTGACAGATAGGTAGGAGTGTGGGTTCCAGTCTGTGACGTTAAACTACCTGCACCCACATCAAAAACCCTCAGTGGTTCCTAATTTCAGCCTTTGGACCCTGGCAAGAGGGCAAGAATGGTCCCCCTTCCCCTTAGCTCTTTGAAGATTTAACATTAAGGAATAAGTGACAATGCTGGCATAGTAATACGGTTAACACAGAGATGGCAAGAACCAGGCCCAGAACGTCAGGCAGCTTTTGGCTGTTTTTCTCCTAGAAGGGTAACACTTGGCTAGGTATATAATGTATGCAGCTAGGGTGCTGTGTATTTTAAAAACTTGTTTTATTTACATAAGATGGATAAATACAATGTATTTCACAATGTAGATTTAAAACCATAATGATGCTTTCTGTATCACCCTCCCTCTTGAATGATGATAGTAAACCTTTTAACTTCACTGACAAATTGTGTCCTAATAATATTAAATGGAAAAAGTAATGCTGAACTCATAGAGTTAAGACGAGGCTAAGGAAATCCATTACAAGTGTACCCAACTCTGATCAACTTTAATTGTGAATCTGAAGACCTCAAAAAGGTCAAGGAAAATAGAACAAAAGATAACTTTAATTTAGTTAAAAAATTGAAATGCATATGTTTTGCACAAGCATTTTGAGGCCTACTTACACACAAAAATTCAAAACTTCCTTGCCACAAAGTTACCTTAACCTCTCCCCATCTCAAACACTTGTTCGAGGGACTAACGAAGAGACAGCTTTCCTTGCTGCGTCACTGCCCAAATGTCTGCAGTGGATCCAGGTAGGCTTGGGTAAAGCCCAAAGTTCAAACTCCATCCAGGTCTTAACCTATTAGCTCACCCATCCATACTGACACCCAGGATATAGACAAGAGAGTCTAAGTCAGGAGGTGGGATTGGGTGTCAGATCCAGGAACTCCAAGCCACCAGGATCTCAATCGTTATCTTAAGCAAAGAGCTGAACACTCATCCTGATTTTTTTTTTGCTGTTATTTTTTATAAGGATCTATTTATTTTTATTGGAAAGGTGGAGTTTTTATAGATATATAGAGAGAGACTGAATAAGCGGGTCTCCATTTGCTGGTTCACTCCCCAAATTGCTACAATGGCCAGAACTGAGCGATCTGAAACCGTAGCCCAGTGCTTCCTTTCTGGCCCCTCACGTGACTGCGGGGCCTCAAGCATTTGGCTCAACTTCCATTGCCTTCCCAGGCCAAAGCAGTGAGCTGCAGCAGCGGTGGAGCAGCCGGCATGTGCAGGTGGAATACAGCACCACAGTCAGAAGATTAACCTGCTACCCCACTGTGCCAGCCCCCACCCCGACATTTTAATTCCAATTTCCTGCAGAATCTCTGAAGTCCTCTCAGATTCAGAATTTTTGAAATTCTGACACATTTTTTCCCAATCTCCGTTTAATTGAAATATAGACACATTATCAAATGTTCCTGTGAGCCTGATTCACAACCCCGGAATTCACCATCAAGGCTGTTTTGCATTTTCCTTAGGAAACCAAATGCTATAGCATTAAAGAACATACTCAACTTGTAGCACAACCCAATAAGCTGTGAGAATGTTAGAAACACCCCAGGAGTCTATTGCTTGCTGACTATTAGAATTATTAATGAATGAAGCTATACATTAATATATCATTAGATAGAATTTTCTCCATTTCAGAGGGAGAATTTCACAAAATCCACAAAGGAAGGCTTCATTATCATTTTGTACAGTGGCCTAACAAATTTCACTGCCTGCATTAGCTGAATGGATGAGCGCTGCCTGGGAAGTAAGTAGTTTTCTCCTAAAAAAACACTAATCCAATCATGGATCCAGATGCAACTGCCCAAAGATTAGGTGACTAATCGCAGTGGTACTAGTGTGTCGATACGGAGAGGTAGAAATAGAATATCGCGGTGACTGACACAGCGTGAAGGGGAGGAACCAGGATTGCCACCCACAAGTTAGATGCTTCAGGCTCTAGTGAAAATACCACATTCTAGACTAATTAATTTCCCGTTTGCATAATACAGTTGTACTTAGTGTACTGTGTGCTCTTTGTAATCTAATTTCAGTTGAATTACTTTTTACAATCTGCTCAATGTGTGTTTACGACAGAGAATCATTGCAGGAATAATTCCTTTTCCTTTCCAGCTTGCCATTTTTTCTCCTTCCTTTTTTCATTCTCTATTTAAATGCATTTCCCTCTTCAAATAGATGAAATGATTTTTAAAAATCCAGATATCTGCTTGCTAATTTCAGAATGTTGTCAAGTAACTTCTTTCATCCATAGATTTATCAAGAAAGGTAGTTTGTTCTCTTGCAAGACATTGCCGATCTTTGATATCCATCTAGTGAGTTTTTGTTTTTGGAATTCCTCTTTAATTACCTCAAATATATTTAATATTTTCTGAAGATTTGTTCTATCAATCACGTAACTACGTATCTGGGACACAAATATACAAACTGTGATGTTCGTGACACTCAAATAAGTAAAATGTATTAAACCACAATAAAAGAGGCTAGTTCAGCATGTATTCACTTATTCAATATTTGCTCAGCCATTTTTAAACTCATAATTTAAATTTTTTTTTTCAATTTGAAGGTCAGATTTAGAGAAAGAAGAAGAGACAGAGATCTTCAATCTGCTGGTTCACTCCCCAAGTGGATGCAATGGCTGGAGCTGAGCCGATCTGCAGCCAGGAGCCAGGAGCTTTGCTGAGCCCCCCTCACTGGCGCAGGGTCCCAAAGACATGGCCATTCTCTGCTGCTTTTGCGGGCTGCAGGCAGGAAGCTGGCTGAGAATCAGAGCGGCTGGGACTTGAACCAGCGCCCTTACTGGATCCCAGTGCTTGCAAGTGATGGATTTAGACAACTGAGTCATTGTAACGCGTCTCTTAAAATCATATTTTAAAAAAATCTATGTATTTTCATATTTACAGAGAGGGAGGGAGATCTTTCATCTTCTGGTTCACTTCACAACTGGCCACAACTTCACCAATGGCTGTAGCTAAGCCAGTGCAAAGCCAGGAGCTGTGAGCCTGACAAGCCACTGCAAGGGCCTCAAAATTCAAATATGTTTTTTTTAATTTATTTTCTTTTGCTACAAAATCAGATATACAGAGAGGAGGAGAGACAGAGAGGAAGATATTCCGTCCAATGATTCACTCCCCAAGTGAGCCGCAACGGCCGGTGCTGTGCCGATCCGAAGCCGGGAACCAGGAACCTCTTCCTGGTCTCCCACGCAGGTGCAGGGTCCCAAAGCATTGGGCCGTCCTCGACTGCTTTCCCAGGCCACAAGCAGGGAGCTGGATGGGAAGTGGAGCTGCCGGGATTAGAACCGGCGCCATAGGGGATCCCGGTGCGTTCAAGGCGAGGACTTTAGCTGCCAGGCCACGCCGCCGGGCCCAATTCAAATATGCATCGGCCCGTTGCAGCTCACTTGGGGAGTGAATCATCAGACGGAAGATCTTCCTCTCTGTCTCTCCTCCTCTCTGTATATCTGGCTGTAATAAAATGTATAAATCTTTAAAAAAAATAAAAGTAGTTATAGGTGTGAGGCAGGTCAATTCCAGGGGGACAAGTGTCACATGTTGTCTCTGATGTAAGGGAACCGTCATGCAAAGAACAAGATCAATAGCTCTTTTAATACTATTTTTGCTACATCTTAGGCGGATTGATAATTTTGTTTTTGTTTTCATCCATTCAAAATTTTTTTTTGTTTTTCTTGTTAGTTCCCTCACTGACTTCTAGCTCACACAATAGCATCATTTGCTTTAGGTAAGTCTTTTATTTTCTTTTTCATTTCTTCAACAAATCGGTCATTCAGTAGCATGTTATTTAACTTGTTGTTGTAAATTTTCTATTTTCCTCTGTCGTTGATCTTGTTTTATGGCTTTTCATTTAAGGGAATGTATAGCAACTGTGTAGTGGAGACTATCATATACAGATATGCAGATACAATGCAGTGTGCATCTGTGCTTCAAAATCAGAAATGGACTCCCAGTGAAACTGTTGAATGTATCTTGACAATAGGATGCTGGGCTCTCTGCTATTGTCCTTACCTACAATGTCAAGATGCACTTAAACAGCAGAATGATGGACTTATGGCTGACTGTGAAGGACTATACTATTGTAACATGTGGGCCATTAGAGGCGGGGATGAGTTTTGGGGAGGAAGGAAGGGAAATTCTAGAGCCTTTGAAACTGTATCATGTAATAAAACTAAATAAAAAATAAATAACAGCTAGTTTACAGGTACATACGAAATTGAAAACCAACAGAAAACATCTGTATTTACTTGCTTCCTAATAATAGAATTCTTAGTATATCTACAATTCATTTTCAAAACCTAGATCAATGATGTGACGGTTGGGGAATCCTACCTCAGAGGAATATAGAGCCACTCACATCTCACTTCAATTTGTTGGCACCCACTAATCCTGGATTGAGACCCAGCTGCCTGTGGTGGCCAGCCAGGTGATGACGAGGAGTGAGTGAGCCGGTGAGCCGGTGGAGTGCTCCAACGCCCATGTGCTGTGCGAAGGAACAACTGTCCAGCTCACGCGGGTCTGGCCATGTGGAAGCATAGCACAACTTAGTGCAGCCTTCAGACCTTCCCACGGATGTCAAGTGCTTTACACAGGAATATGAGAAAAGCCAGAAGATCACCCTATTAGTAGGGATTTGGGGGCAGACACAGCCGCAAGACACAAACTTGGGTCCTTGGTTCCTGGCCAGATGCGCTCAAGCAAGGCAGGACAGCTCTCAGCTTCATATTTTTCCAAGAATAAATTTGGAACAGTATATAGCATTGTTTTGAATGCTACTAACATAGAATGACAAAGTTCAGTATTCTATCTCATGTTAGAGAGATAATTAGTAACTGTACTATACAAATAGCAACTATAGATTATTGGATATCGAATTGTTTCCTTCTTTAACATTTTCTTCATCCTTGTTCATCATTCACCAAAAATTTCCTCCAGTGTGAGCCCTTCTCAGACACGAGTCTGACAGATGGCAATTACAATTAAACCCGCCATTAGCGTAGCACTTTACTGTACCTTGAGTGTGTCCCTTTCCTGGAGGATGCAATCTCCTAATCTCACACTACCAAGAGTCTGCAGGAAGACACACTTGAGTGTGTACAAGCACCACTAATTTGATGGTTTTGATTGAATTGGACGGAAGTGTAAGTGAGTAGAGTAAGTCAGAGTGCTGCTGAATTCATAGGTGTATTCACTTAAAATGGATGTGTGGACCTGTTTCACTAGTGGATCCCCAGGGCTGCTTGTTACATCTCTTAGTATCACATCTCTTGTAGGTTTACTCTAGAGGTGAGCTCTCTGTGCTCCCCCAGGTATCCCAACTTCACTCAATATTCCCTGAGCTTATATTTTGTTGACTCAAGTGTGGCATAGCTGCTATCATTAGCCACATCCACTCTGCTCTATTTTCCACAAGTAAGAATTAGAAACATAGGATTATTGCCTATCACCTGGACCCAGAGGAAATCTCTGACCCACATTGTCATGGAATAACCAGGCTTTGGGAATCTGGGGCAATTGTAGAGCCAAATTTATAACCTATACCGAGATCTGCCGATGAGCTTGGCATATATGTTTTTCAGTTTTTATTTTCTCAATTATCAGATCGTATTTTTAAAATTGCAAACAACAGGAAAACAATAATAATTTACCTAAAAGAGCTAGGTAGTTGTGTTTGTATGTGTATTGCAAAATTTTTTTTTCAAAAAGTTCAAAGACAAAGACAGTGGGAAATAAAATATACGTGTATTGGTACAATGTAGTTTTACTCATTATATGCTGTTTCAATAAACTTTGGAAGACTTCTCGTGATTGGCTTACGAGTAACATTAATGTGCTATTTGCAATGGATGTATAATTTTAGGCATTTAGATAATAAAAATCATCAGCTTTCCATATTTTTTATAGTAATATCTTTCACAATTTAGTTGAATTTGAAATGATACATGAGGACCTGGCTCAATGGCTAATTCCTCACTTGCAAACACTGGTCACATTTGGGCACCAGTTCATGTCACGGCTACTCCACTTCCCATCCAGCTTCCTGCTTAAGGCCTGAGAAAACAGTAGGGGATGGCCCCAAACCTTGAGACCCTACACCCTTGTGGCAGATCTGAAAGAAGCTTCTGGCTTCTGGCTCCGGTTTAGCTCAGTCTGATCCTTGTGGCCATTTGGGGAAGGAACTAGGACATAGAAGATCTTTCTTTCTGTCTCCCTTCTTTCTGTAAACCTGATGTTTTCCAATAGAAATAAATAAATCTTAAAGGAAAAGATACACAGATCCCTGTAAACTAGCATATGCTATGGTTACAAACAATACAGTGATCTCCATGACGTGGGAACAGTGTGGACTTGTTTCTCACTTGTACTTCACTGACAAGAGATTCGACGGTGAGAAGAGGGTTTTCCAATGGCCCTGGTAGACGGAGGCATCGCCATCTGATTTAACATCATTGCGTTAGAACCAAGTACCAGGAGGCCGACGAAGACGATCATCTGCAGAATCACCTAGTGCCTTTCGAAGCTTTCCATTTGTAAATACCAACCTTCTCACCACAGTTCCTTGGCCAAAGCTGTGAGATTGTGCATATCCCTACACAAAGAAGTGAACCAGACGTCTTGGGAAGCCAGACGTCTTGAAGGTGTTTTGGATATCTCTACAACATGTGCCGTACTATCCATTATGAATAGAGTATGGGAAAAATCTCACATACAAATTTCTATATAGCTTTCTATAGGTCAAATAAATTTGTCAATTGGTCTATAATCTATCCCTCTTACAGATTTGCATAACATTGTCTATTTGCTCTGCAACATAAAGCATCCAATTTAATCTCTTTACTGTTGTTTTTAACCAACTTCATTGAGGTAACCTAACACAATGTAGCATTCACAAATTTTAAGTGAACACTTTGGATGATTTTTAGTAAATTTGTAAGATTGTATGGTGATGATTGTAACTGGTTGCAACATTTCTTTCTTTTGTTTTTTGAAAGATTAATTTACTTCTATTGGAAAGGCAGATACACAAAGAGGAGAGACAGCGAGGAAGATCTTCCGTCTGATGGTTCACTCCCCAAGTGAGCTCAATGGCTGGAGAAGAGTCAATCCGAAGCCAGGAGCCAGGAGCTCTTCCGGGTCTCCCCCACGCAGGTGCAGGGTCCCAAGGATTTGGGTAGTCCTCAACTGCTGTCCGAGGCCACAAGCAGGGAGCTGGATGGAAAGCAAGGCCGCCTGGATTAGACCAGATGGAATCCAGGGTGAGCAAGGCGAGGACTTTAACCACTATGCTATCATGCCGGGCCCAGGTTGCAACATTGCTATCAGCCCGAAAGGAACTCCCTTGCCCATTCACAGCCATGTCTTGCTTTCACTCACACAGGCGATCAATACTCTGCTCCCTGTCCTTACAGATCTACCTTTTCTCACACCAACCATGCAGCACATGGTGCTGTTCAATGTGCAATGTCATTTGTCTTCTCTCAGTTAGTCCAGGGTTTTTAAATCCATAGATGCTGTTTCTTACATATCTTCCTTTCCATCACATAAACTGTTTATATATTTCCGTCAGACAATAAACATTTAAAGTATTTTATTTTAGGGCATTATTTATTTGTTTATTGAAATTTGAAAGGCAAATTTACAGAGATGGAGTCAGGGAGAAAGAGAGAGAGAGAGGCAAAGAGATAAATTGATCTTCCATCTATTAGTTCACTTCCCAAAAGACCACAGGAACCGGGGCTGTGTCAGACAGAAGCTCGGAGTCCTGACCTTCACCCTGCTGTCCCTGTGCATGCAGGTGCCCAGGCACTTGCTCCATCTTCGCCGCCTTCCCAGTGCAGAGCAGGGTGCTGGCCCAGAACTGAAGCAGCACACATGTGGAAAGTCAGTGCTGCGGAGGGAATGCTATTATTTATTTAAATGCTTGTGAATTTTACCCTCTGTATCTGAGATGTATGTGTGAACAATTCAGTCACTACTGTAATTTCTTTCTGGGTCTATCCGGCTCTTCTATTTCTTCTGGAAACACCTCTAGGAATGGTTGTCTCCTAGGGATTGCCTGTTTAGCTTGTTACAGAATTTTCTGGCATACAGTTTTCAATACTTTTAACTTTCTCTTCTTTTTTTAAAGACTTGTTTATTTTTTATTGGAAAGTCAGATTTACAGAAAGAGGAGAGACGGAGAAAGATCTTACACCCACTGCTTCACTCCCCAGTGACCACAGTGGTCAGAGCTGAGCTGATCCAGAGCCAGGAGCCAGGAGTTTCTTCTGGGTCTCCCACATGGGTACAGGGCCCCAAGGCTTTGGGCCGTCCTCTACTGTTTTCCCAGGCTGGACAGAAAGTGGAGCAACTGGGATGCAAACTGGCAGCGACATGGGATCCTGGCACATGCAAAGAGAGCCACGAGGCTACCGCCCAATACTCTCAATTTTGATCACATATGTAATGACAGTTCTTTTTGCTTGTTTTCAAATGATCATTTTCCTGCTTTTCACTTAATTGATATTTAGTATCATTTTTATTCACTTCCATAAACCTGTTTTTATTTTTTAATAGTGTTGCTCTTGTAATGTTAATATAAATATTGGTTTTCAGTCTTATTTATGCGCTAATCTTGGTCTTTTGGAGCAAATTTGGTCTCACAGAAGTGGATTAGTTCCTGAATCTGTGGATTTTTGTAAAATACTGGTACCTACACTCTCCCAGTCTCTTGCTTTCTCTTCTGTGCAAAATTATCCACCATGTTCTGACACAGCATATTGACCCCCACTGGAAGTGGACCACTGGTGGCTTTCTGATCATGGACCTTCACTTCAGAACTGAATGGAAACTGTAAGACAAATGTATCTCTCCTCTTTTTTTTTTTTTTGTTTTTGAGCTTGAATTTATTTATTTGAAAAGGAAAGTTATAGAGGGAGGCAGAAAAAGAAAGAGACAGGGAGAGAGAGAGAGAGAGAATCTTCCATTATGGGTTCACGCCATAAATGGCTGTAATGACTGGGGCTGTGCCAGGCCTAAATTAGGAGCAAGGAACTCCATCTGGATCTGCCACGTGGGTGCAGGAACCCAGAGACTTGGCCCATTCTTTGTGCTTTCCCAGGCCCAGTAGCAGAGAGCTGGCCAGAATTTGGGCAACCAGAATTCAAACCAGTGCCCATGTGGGATATACTTTTTCATTTGCCTCAGATATTTTGTGTCAGTGATATGTAACAGAAAAAGAAAGCAATGATGTGCCTAGGTCTGCTTATCTTTTGGGGGCGTTTGTTGAAGTCTCCTGGTATGCATATTAACATTCATCAATGTTGCAAATTTTTAAAAATAGACCATTTTCAGAGAACTCTGAAATTTATTACAATATTGAACCAAAAAGGTAGATAAAAGAGATAGAAAATCTGGGCTGGTGCTATGGTTCAACAGGCTAATCCTCTACCTTCAAGGTCCAGGGCCCCATATGGGCACCACTTTACATTCCAGTTGCTCCACCTCTGATCTAGCTCCTGCTTATGGCCCGAGAAAAGCCAGAGAGGATGATTCAAATCCCTGGGACCTGCACCCTTGTGGGAGACCTGTAAGAGGCTCCTGGTTCCTGGCTTTACAACAGCTCTGCTCCAGTCTTGTGGCCACATGGGGAGTGAAACAGCTAATGGGAGAACTTTCTGTCTCTCCTCTCTGTAAATCTGTCTTTTTTATTTAAAAAAATTATTTATTTTTATTGGAAAGTCAGATATAAAGTGAGGAGGAGAGACAGAGAGGAAGATCTTTCGCCCGTTGATTCACTCCCTAAGTGGCTGCAGTGGGTGGAGCTGCACCTATCCAAAGCCAGGAGCTTGGAACCTCTTCCAGGTCGCCTATGTGGGTGCAGGGTCCCAAGGCTCTGGGCCATCCTCGACTGCTTTCCTAGGCCACAAGCAGGGAGCTCAATGGGAAGTGGAGTAGCCCTTAAATGATCTGGTGCCCATATCGGATCCCAGCGCGTGCAAGGTGAGGATTTTAGGAGCTAGCTACTATGCTGGACCCTAAATTTGGCTTTCTAATAAAATTAAATCTTTTTTTAAAATGCAGATAAAATGTATATATTTCTATCCCAGACATGCATAGACCTTCCTTGCTGTACACAGAGTACCACATCCTGTATTTGGTAATATATATTTGGAATATTTGTTAAAATTGATGAACCTACATTAATAAGTAATTGTCCTGCAAGTCCAAAATGCGCACAACAGCTCGGTCCTGATGCTGCACCCTCCGTGGTCTTTGGTAAACACATAAGACTTACACGCACCATTGCAGAGTAACACTCTGCTAAAACCTTTCGGTTTTATTGATTGTCTAACTTCATTTTTGCTCCTAATATTTTCAATATCTGTTTTCTATTTTTTCCTTATTTTTTTCTCATTTTAGAACTTCTACTAAATTTATGGTTATATTCTAGATGACATCCCATAGGTGTCTCAGAGCTTAATTTATATTTTTGGTTGTTTGGATTAGATAATTTCTATTGATGTATGTTTTATTTTAAAATTATTTTTTGTTTAGATGAAGTCAGCTATTTAACTCGCTAGCCATTTTTTTAAATTTCAGTTACTGTGCTTTTCAACATTATGCTACTCATTTGGCTCCATCAATTTACTTTCAGATAAATTTATATAATCTTGTCTCATTGCTGTTTTGTCTTGAATAAATTATTTCTTTCATATATCCTTTTAATTCGTTATGATTTTCTGTTGATATTTAAAAAGCTTTTTAATAAGTAATTTTTTTAAAAAAAAGACTTTATTTATTTTTATTGTAAAGGTAGATATACAGAGAGAAGGAGAGACAGAGAGGAAGATCTTCCATTTGCTGATTCACTCCCCAAGCGGCCACAACGGCTGGAGCTGAGCCGATCCGAAGCCAGGAGCCAGGAGCTTCTTCGGGGTCTCTCATGCGGGTGCAGGGTCCCAAGCTTTGGGCCTTCCTTGACTGCTTTCCCAGGCCACAGCAGGGAGCTGGACAGAAAGCGGGGTCACTGGGATTGGAACCAGAGCCCATATGGGATCCCGGGGTGTTCAAGGTGAGCACTGTAACTGCTAGGCTATCGTGCTGGGTCCTTAATAAGTACTTCTAAATCTTTTTATACAAAGCTTAGTATGTACTCCATCAGCAACAGCTTTTATTGGTCATTTTTAAAATCATATATCAGTAAGTAGCCTAATGTTTACATACCTCACATGTTTTGCAGAAAATTTGACTTGTATGTATGTTAGTAACTCTGGGTTGTGATCATCCCTTCACACTAGGATTGTTGGTGCTGCCATTTGTTCACTTGTTCAATTAAATTCCACTCACAAACAGTAAGTTTGATTGGAAGTAGAGCAGCTGGGACTCCAACTGGTACCCATATGGAATACCTGAACTCCAGGCAGGGAATTCATGTGCTAAGCCACTATGCTGTCCCCTATTCTGATTTTTCTAAAGGTCATTCCAAGCCAAGAAGGAAGCAACCCTTTGCTCATGGACAGATATCTGAGGTTAGAAAATTCCCTCAAGTTCTGGCAACTGAAGTTCCTCCTTGACTTCTGTTTGCCATGTCTCTTTCATGCAGCCCAAGCCTTCCTATTCAATCAAAGCACAATTTCAGTGAGGGCTCTTCCTGGTGTTTATTAACATTGTATCAGGCCATTAGCAGGTGAGTAATTGCCAAACTTCTATAGTTACGTGTCTCATATTCTTGCTTTGATCCTCAGATCTTCCTGGCAAGTTCCCAGCAAGAGCAGGCACTCTCACGGTTCTGCTATGCTAGTCTTCCACTACTGTTTTACAGTGAAATCTCTCCAAGCAGCTTACATTTTTTACTATGTCAGTGAAATTATTGGTTTCTTGACCTAACACATCCTGGTAGAATTATAAAGCCTACATAGCTGAGATAAGAAAATCCAAACAACTTCAAACAAAAGCAGTTTTCATAATTGAATTTTAGTAATTTTTTCCATTAATAAGTGACTTTCCATCTGTTGTACATCATTGGGTGACTTATATAATACTGAAATATGTATTTAGTAACTTTGCTGGTACGTCATTGTATTTTAGGAGAGTCTGATGAATTTCTCCCTGTGTTGTTCTGGACTTGCTTTCTTACCTTTATTTTTTTTTAAAAAAATCATTGTTTTAATCAACGTTTGAAAGCCTCAACTGATTTAGAACCAACCTCCTCCTCATCACCACAATTTTTGGCAAAGAATACCTACTTGCAAGTAGTTCTGGTCACTTAATTTTTTATCCCAGCAGCTTCATAAATGACCAGTTCTTGCCACCTCCACAGCCTTCCTTTTAAAACTCAGGGAAATTACAAAATTTTGCACCTTGACTAAGAGAGGTAGCTTTGTTAGTTTCCTTAATGTGGGCATCCCAGATTCACTCACATTTTAGTTCCTTAGAGATGGCTTTGTCTCAGTTTCCAGGTTCGCTGCAGAATTGACTGTAAGGCTCCGCCGCCTTGCGGAGCTACAGGCCATATCACTCTCAGTCATGTGCACTTGATACTGTAATCGAATACTTTTTACACAGATGATATTAGTGGATAAAATATGGCATCCTCACGAGAAAACATTACCTTGAAATATTAGCATTATGATATGTTAATTTCTTTGGCGACTATGACTACAGATGTATGAGCAGAGGTAAATTTTCCAGCACTTGGGCTGACAAATTCCATGTCCACATAACTCTCAAGGATTTGTATTTCTACTTGGTGATGACTTATATGATGATGTATAACAACTTAAGGGGTTTTAAAATGCAATATTTTGACTAATGTGATTTGGTAAATAGCATTTGTGATTAGCTCCTTTTCCTTTTTCTCCCTTCAATTTCTGTAATGCTGACAAAAGCCTTTAATAATAATAAAAATCACCTCTCCAAATGGAAAATGCCCCACTCCATCACCAGCAGTTTCTGGGGATGCTCCAAGCTCCCTGCAGAGCAGAGACCTGGGAGTGCTGCAAAGTCGGATTCTCTCCCTGCCCTGATCACAGAGCACTTTCTGTATCTCGCTGGGAGTTTGGTCTCAACATCTAGTTTCTCAGGTCTTTCTCTGCATGGGAGATGTGACACAGAGGGAGGCTTTGAGCCTTGTGTGTTGCCTCGAAGGGAGACCCAAGGGTAAATCTTTCATTCTGATGCCCTTTGAAGGCAGGAATTGGGAATCCACTCTTAGGAATCTCCCTGCATTCTTTAACAAGCTGGGTAGTGTCATAGACATTTCCGCATTCTGGCATTTTGGGAGAAGCCTGCAGCAAAAGTGGCAGTCATTTGTAGCTATTTCATTTGCTTCCTTGAAGAAAAGTTCCAGAACTGCCTTCTCCTGATAATTGAGAACAGGCGTGGCCTTTGGGGACTTTCCTGGATACCGTCCACCTGCTCTCCGGCAAGGCTGGTGTCCATTTCACAGTCGTTTGCCGGCCCTCATCATTTGGAAGCCATTAACTACCCACTTAGGATTCCCTTGTACACATTTCTCCCCTGTTTCTGTTTGTATACTGCAGTCTGGCTTGCTGATGTTACTTTTCAGAGAAGGAGCAGCTTGTCAAGAACAGGTCAGTCCAAGTAGAATGGGTCACCCTTTGTAGTAACACTGGATTGTCTCTAGACAGTAAACCCAGGCTTACCTCTCTGGGGAGGCTCCCAGCCTCTCGTATCTGATCTGGCATGTGCAAGGTGACTGATGCAAAGAAACACAGAGCTCACTCATAAATTATTTGCAGAGGAGACTTCACATGTGTTTGACTCTAACACTGCCACTCCCATTCCTCAATTTCAAGTGGCACAATGAGTTTGATATTAATCTGTCCTAAGCAGAGTCATCTGGTGGCTGGCTAATAAAACTTCAATTTGATGGAAGAAAGAGGCTCTCAATCAAGGCCTGCTTCCTTA
The DNA here is from genome assembly GCF_030435755.1 of Ochotona princeps. Taxonomy (NCBI): domain Eukaryota; kingdom Metazoa; phylum Chordata; class Mammalia; order Lagomorpha; family Ochotonidae; genus Ochotona; species Ochotona princeps. Next base: position 84,062,615 of record NC_080837.1, read on the forward strand.
GAGCAGCTCTTTCCTGCTTGTCTTTGTCCTGGGATCTCAGGGCTCCTCTTGCAAAGGGCTACTGGGGGAGATGAGTGATCTGGTTTGGGAGCAGTGAGGTTAAGCATTGGAAGTAAGTAAATCTCAGCTACACGTTCTCTTCTCAATACCCTCTCCCTCCAATATCTTGAATTCTTTTCTGTTCTTGCTTCATCTCCCTCACCTTACACTTCTTGCCTCTCCGGGAGCTCTAGCCAGATGTTTGGCCCCTTGCTGTGATGTTAAACGGCCAACAGTCTTGATCCAGGCAGCCAGATGTTCAGGGCAGCTTCTGAAAGCCTCTGTTCACCGACTGCTGACACAGGTCTTCTGAAGAGGCCTGGTAATGTCAGAAAGCATGGTAGCTGACTCACAGGATAAACTGGCACCATGGCCCCTGATGTGGGCACCCTGTTTATGCAGGTTCAACTCATTTCCTGCTCAGGAACAAAGCTATGAGGCAAAGCGACCAGTAGGCAAAGCAAGATTTTCCCACTGCAAACGTTGCCTAATTTATCTTAAAAACAAAAGAAATAACAATTATGGTTAACATCATAGACTAATAATTAAAATAAAGATATGATATGTTTAATTAATTTTTAATTTAATAGCATTGATTTTCAGGGCACCTCTAGTTTCTAACGGAAATTGAAAAGAAAATGGTTTCTATAAATTGCACCTGCCATACTTCCTGCCCAGTGAACAGCTTCTCCCACTCTCCACATCTCTCTGGAGGATGCAGCATTCATTATACCCGCGACTACACATCAATGCTTTGTCTCCTGAAGTCCATAATTTACATATCAGAGTTTGCTTTTGGTGCCCTGAATCCCGTGAGTTTGGTTGAATGCATGACAACGGCATCCAGACTGCTCTCTTATTCCGTCTACTGTGAAGTACCTCTAGCCATGCTTATTGATCTCTCAGGCCGTGAATGTGATTACTGGATCATGTAATTGGCATATTTGATAGCCTTCTGATATCTTTAATCATCTTTGTCTTTATGTCACCATTCTACATTCTCATTGAGTTTTCACACTATTATTGGAACACATTAATGAAACATTTTTGAATTAGCATCAAATATTTTTCAGCAAAATTTTTCTAATCTTCTAATTTGCAAAATAACATCTCTGCAAAATAATAATAAAATTGTAAGTATTTTAATACAATTGCACTATGTAGCTTTCTTGTGACGTGTGGGTACTACGCCCTTGCCAACATGCCTGTTTCATGGGACTGGCTCATCTTAGCTGAATGAAGACTGGTGTCAGTGAAGAGGTCAGATCATGCCTTGGTGAGCAAGTGGGTTGCTCCATTTTATGACACAAGTGTCTGCTACTTATGAAACATATCTTCTTTTGGAAGGAAAGCAGAAGAAAGCAAGTCAGACATTTCTCCCTGAAACTAACATTGTGTGATGTTTGAAGTTTCCAAACTTCCCTCAGACATTGAAGTCTGAGGAACTACAAAGTGGAGGAGAGTAGTCATGACTGTGGCTTCCATGGGCCTCGTAGGGACTAAGGTTTGGGAAAAAAGCCCAGGCTTTGAACCATGCAGGTATGGTGCTCAATACCTAGCTTCACTGCAGTGTTATTGGGAGCTATTGGAACAACTGCCTGTTTGAATTTACTTCTCTGGGCTTTAGTTGCTTTTTCTTTTTAGCTAGTGGGTTTGATGATACCTGCACTCCAGCTTTACTGCAAAGGCTTGCTTGAGATCCCATGTCACATTGCAGTACATGCTGGGTGGTCAGTGTCAGTGCCGTCCATGGAATGTTGGAATCCACACAGACCCAAATGTATTAAGCAGACCATCCAAGGATGATGCAGGCTTTTCATAGTGTAAAATGTGGTCAAAAAGTTACAGGTCTGTGATAAAATCGGTGCAATGCCACAGGGCTTCCCTGGGTCTCTGTCTCACCAGTTACAAACTCACGAATGTAAACACGAGGAGAAATGCAAGTGTCCCCCCTCCCCCCTTGCATGCACAACACCTACGTGTACAGATGCTGCTGTGCCTGGGCCTGGATGGACATTTCGAAAATCACATTGTTTGTGTATTTTCTAAGCCATGTAAAGGATTAAGTCTTAGAATCTAAATAGTTGGCTATTAGTTCAAATGTTCAAAGCAATATAATATCCTAGTTGCTCATCCTTTTCCAGAGTTATCTGTCAGGAAGCGATATTGTGTTACATTGCTTCAAACTTGTTAGCATCAGGATGAAATATCAGTTCCAAGGGAAACCTTGCATTGTGCTAGCCAGACTGTGTTCTCCAGAGTACCACAGGAGAGCTGACTTTTAGAACCTTAGGAAGAGTTCCACACGTGCATGTTCTCTGGGAACAAGATCACTGATCACAAACTCAGATGCTGCTGTGCAGTGGCCAAATGTTTGAAAACCCAAGAAGTGCATGAATATGTAAATACACGCACGGGCACACAAACGCACAAGGGCTCAAAGTTGACTTTAAAGCTGTTTTGGCTGTGGCAAATCTCAGTTTCTTTCCTAATCCCTCATTAATTTTTTTTTTTGTATTTTATTGCCTCACAATATTTTCATATCTCTGAAGGTGATACATCTTACCAATGATATGTAGTTAAATTGGAAGCATTTTTCCTATTAGTATATAAACTAATAACAACTTAATACTTCTTGGTTTGCAATGTAGTATATTTTTAAAAGGTTTATTTTTGTATTTTAAATGAAAGCTAGCATTATAAAGAGAGAGAAAAACAGAAAGAGAGGTCTTCCATCCACTGAATCACTCCCCAAATGACTGCAATGGCCAAAGCTGGCCTGATCCAAAGCCTGGGGCTTGATTCATCTCCCATGAGGGTATAGGGGCCCAGGAACTTGGGCCATCCTCCATTGCCCTCCCAGGCCATCAGCCTGGAGTTGGGTTGGAAGTGGAGTAACTGGCACACAAACCAGCACCTATATGTGATGCTGATGCCCACAGGTGGAGGATTTGTTTGCTAGGTCAATACCCTAGCCTCAAAGCAGTAGTGTATTTTATAACTGGGGTTATCTTAAGTTCAATGAACATAGTAATTCATGTATTTTGTTACTCAAATTTCAATGCCTTAGGTCTTAGAAGTTTTCCAAGATCCACTTGTATCTTTGTGATCTGAAACTGAGGACTTCAACATAACATTGTGAATGATTTCTTTGGAAATGAGTATGACTTCAGAAGAAAGAATTATGGCTTCTTATGTGGACCTCAACAAAGATATTGGCGTTTGTCAAGTTTTGCTTTGCTAGTTTTGGTTTGTCAAGTCCAAGTTGTGTGTATGTAATATATATGCTACCTTAAAAACCATAACAATGTTAGAACAGACCCTATCAAGCTGGTGAACCTACATCTTATTTCTTCTTATAAAGCCCTGCTATGACACATTTAACTGTTAGCAGTTCATACATTAAGAGAGTAAACGGAGAATTAAAGAGGCTAAGCTCCTGGTATTATGAGAATTGCTAAAACAATGGGATTGTGTCAGCCCTATGTCTACTTGCCTCCACAACCTGGACCTATTTTGATTAATTGGCCTATGTGGTTTCTCCTTTTTTCTTGAATTTTTGGGCCCGTGTCTTTGAGCCATGGCTGCAAATGCTTTTTTTTTTTAATGTAGCTGTTGATGATCCAATAAACACATACTGCACTGATCTGCCTGACATTACAACGTAGCTGTCAGCAGTTCTTCAGCAAGGTGTTACACCACATTCCTTTTTTCTGACTCTACGTATTTCCTTTCATCTGCAATTTTTTTTTTAAATTCAAAAGCTAATTGGAAAGCTATTTAGTTCTAGTGTTATGACTTGCATTTCTAGGCTCACACAAAAAAAAATCCAACAATGAGAAATGGATCGACTTTGTGTTTTCCCTTGGAGTTCTCAGGAACACTCATTAACTTTAAAAAAAAATTCAATCAACATTTCTTGGATGCTGCTATATTGCAGTTCCCGAGGGAGGTAAATGGACATTGGTCACTACCTCAGCTCTTCCAGACCCTCACATTTGTGAGCAATAGAAGTCAGTGATCGGTGAAATTGCCTGTGTGGTCACAGGAAGTGGTGCACTGGCAGGTCAGAGTTAGAGGATCTTGTCAACATTGGGCAATTTTAGAGCAATGGCTAGAGGTGAGCCTATTTCAAATTCACTCACTGCCAGGATTTGGTTGAGCTCAATCAAGAGTGGTTTTGCTTTTGAAAAATTCAATTTCAGTTATGATCTGAAATTAGCACGAGAGCTTTGATGGATCAACTCAAATTGTTCCATTGTTGGCAGAGGCTTCAAATCTGGAGACGTAAGGAACATGGAAATAAATGCCTAAATAACTTTTAGCTTGTATAATTTAGATTATATTGTTTTGATTTCATATGTCATCCTTTCTCTTAAATTCAAGCAACTTAATTTTTTGTTATTTTTAAAGATTTATTTATTTTTTTCTTATTGGAAAAGTATAATTACAAAGAGAAGAGACAAAAAGATCTTCCATGTGGTGGTTTACTCCCCAGTGACTGCAATGGCTGGAGCTGAGTTGATCCGAAGCTAACAGCCACGAGCTTCTTCCGAGTCTTCCACTTGGGTGCACAGTCCTAAGGCTTTGGGCCATCCTCTGCTGCCTTCCCTGGCCAAAACCAGGAAGCTGGATCAGAAGTGGAGCAGCTAGGACATGGACCAGCACCCACATGGGATTCTGGCATTTGAAGAGGGATGATTAGCCAATGATCCATGGAAACTTCTTTTTTTTTAAGATTTATTTATATTTTATTGCAAAGTCAGATATACAGAGAGGAGGAGAGATAGAGAGGAAGATCTTCCATCCGATGATTCACTCCCCAAGTGACCACAATGGCTGGTGATGTACCGATCCGAAGCCAGGAGCCAGGAACCTCCTCCAGGTCCCAAGGCTTTGGATCTTCCTCCACTGCTTTCCCACAGTAGGGAACTGAATAGGAAGCAGGACTGGCAGGATTAGAACCAGCGCCCATATAGAATCCTGGCGGATTCAAGGCGAGCATTTTAGTCGTTAGGCCTCCATGCTGGGCCTCCATGGAAACTTCTTTAAGCCACTTAAATGTTATGAATGCTCATGACATTAATTTGGTATAAACAGTTATGAAAAAATACAAAGTTATGACCCTCAATAGATCTAGACCTTATACAAGGCTCACTTGAAATATTGAACAATTATCTTCATCAAAGAAGTGCTCATTTGTAGACTGAGAGACTAGCCAAATTATAGTTCAAGTTTCAAAGAAAACGTTTGATATTTTTCATTTCCAAAAGCTATGTTTATTTTCTGAGATACTTGAATTATTTGTTAATAATTTTTTCACTTCCTTTATTGCATGCTCATCTGAAAATCCAAGGTGTATATAAATGAAATTTGAAGACTATTCCTAAGCTTTTTAGACCAAAGTGCACATGGGAACACAAGTGTGCATGCACACACACAATAATGAAGTAGGAGCTATACAATCATGATTGGTTCACATTCAGAAATGTCAAGATGTGTGTTTGCAGTTGTGTAAAGTGGATGGTGGCAATTAATCATAACTAAGTCAGTTCTGATCATGGGACAGTTTCATGTTGTCTATCCTTTTAACTGCTCTAAATTACAGATTGTATTCTTTAACAGAATAAGCTAAATAATAGTAACACCCATTTCCCTGTTTTCCATTTTAGTTAGCCACAGTTTGAAGATTATATAACCATCATTGAGAAAATTTTTTGTTGGAAGACAGAGGATACTCAAAGGGAACCTGCAGTATTGTGGGAATATAAGACATACTGGGTATTATCAATGTAACTTGGAATGAATCCACACCTTCTAGTAGGTAGCTGAGTGTCTAATGTAGGATAATGGAGCATTCTTTTAAGACAGGAATAGGACCACTTGTGTGTGTGTGTGTTGGTGGAGGAGAGAAAGGGGTTTGCAATTCTACATTCATCACTTACGCTGTCTCAGTTAAGCCTTATGACAAACCTTAAACTGTTTTTACTAAATGCATTTTACAGAAGAAGAGACTTAGGATCATAATGTTTAAGCCCATCATGGGTGGATTTTGGACTTGCAAGGATGTCCACTGAAACCTTAGGCTGTTTCTGGAATAATGCTCAGCTAGCCTTATAAGTCCTACAGATGTATGCTTTGTATAATATAATAAAGAACTTTCCCCCAAAAAAGTGGGCTGGTAGAACTAGAACAAAAAAAGTAAGGTTTCCAAAAGTATAGCAACCATAAATGAACGAAATCTCATGACTGGTTAGGAAGTATAGATCAATTTCCACTGGATTGTCCATACCAAATATGCATGAGGCTTCACTGGGTAGAAAAGGATGATGTTCGGGCCCGGCGGCGTAGTCTAGCGGCTAAAGTCCTCGCCTTGAAAGCCCAGGGATCCCATATGGGTGCCAGTTCTAATCCCGGCAGCTCCACTTCCCATCCAGCTCCCTGCTTGTGGCCTGGGAAAGCAGTTGAGGACGGCCCAAAGCTTTGGGACCCTGCACCCGCGTGGGAGACCTGGAAGAGGTTCCTGGTCCCAGCATCGGTTTGGTGCGTACCGGCCCGTTGCGGCTCACTTGGGGAGTGAAACATCGGATGGAAGATCTTCTTCTCTGTCTCTCCTCCTCTCTGTATATCCGGCTTTTCAGTAATAATAAAATCTTTAAAAAAAAAAAAAAGGATGATGTTCAGGGATCATGTGATTCTATTTTTTCTTTATTTTTTAGGCAACTTAATGCCCCTGGAAGCAGGAAAACACCCAAGACTTTGGGTCTATCACTTTGAATTGCATGCCAGGTCTAATTCCTGACTTGATCATGGCTATCCAGGCTCCTTTCCAGGCTGATTAACATCATGCTAAGCCTCTAAATCATCTTTGCAAAATTTGTGTGTTGGAATCTCTTCTCTGGTACACATAACTCATACTTCAATCTAATTTCTTACATAGACTGAGCTTAGATGATATTTATTCTGTTGGTTTTAGGTGAGAGAATTATTTGTTGTAAACCCTAACCATGTTTCCTCTTTTTTTCAGTCCATCAGCCATTGTTTAAGTAGGATTGCAGGGTTTAGGCTCTGATTTTGTGTTTAACTTATACCAGCTTAGTTACATGTAGAATGAACATTGATGGAATTGAATGACACAGGCTCTGCACTAGCAGAAGTCTTGAAAAGAAAAAATGGCCATTAAACAGAATTTAGTTCAGACAAGACTTGACATGGTGATACTTAAATCTGACTACATAGTACCTATGGAACATGGTCATCCAGGTCTTCTACTCACTGGTTTATGGGTTTTGACAAAGCATCCATTACTCAGGAATTTCATTTCTTCAGTTGTCCTTTATTTCTAAAAAATGAAGAAGGCCAATACACAAAAATTGCCACTTTCTAGGATATTCTGTAGGTTTATGAAATACAATAAAATGCTTAGAGCAAGATATTTTCAGGTTTGAGACCAGCGTGGTGGCATCACAGTCTAATCCTTTTCCTGCCACCATCCTATATGGGTCCTGGTTGCTCCACTTCCAACCCAGCTCTTTGTTACGGCCTGGGGAAGTAGAGGAGGATGGCTCAAGTCCTTGGGCCACACTACATCCCATGTGGGACACTCCGAAGAGGATCCTGGATCCTGGCTTCAGCTCAGCTCAGCACTGGACATTGTGGCCATTTGGGGAGTGAACCACACGATGGAAGATCCTTCTCATTCTCTGTGTCTCCTTTTGGTCTCTGCCATTCTGCTTTTCAAATAAATAAATAAAATAAGCCTTAAAAGTATATTTTCCTATTTAATATTGAGGTTTCCTCTGCAAATTGTGTATTTCTCTGGACATAATAGTTAAAGGGGAAAAATAAGAAGAGTATAATTTCTTGGAATTAGGAAAGACGTAGGTGGCAAGTAAAGAAAAAACACAAGGGGGAATGTTTGATGTGATGAATTGGGAGTCATCAGCGAGGATAAATCGCTGCTGGGGGCCAAGAATTCAAAGTTGTTATTCAAAACTAATTAGTTGTGACACTTTTTGAAACATACCATCCCAGGAGTGCTATTGCTGGATCGTATGGTATGGAGATTTTCAGTTGTTTGAGTGTTCTCCATACTGATTCCCATAGAGCCTGCACCAACCTGCATTCCCACCAGCAGTGAAGAATGGTTCCCTTTTCCCCACATCCTCACCAGCAAGTGTTGGTGGTTTTTTGCATATGAGCCATTCTTACTGGCATTAGGTGGTACCTCTTTGATGTCTTAATTTGGATTTCACGAGAAACCTACATGTGTCCCCATGTTCATAGCAGCACAAACAATAATTGCAAAAACTAGGAAGCAACCGAAATGCCCATCAACAGTAGACTGGATAAGAAAGCTATGGTTTATTTACTTCATGGAATACTACTCAGCTATTAAAAAAAACAAAATGCAGTTCTTTGTGGCCAAATGGGCCCAACTGGAAATCATTATGCTAAGGGAAATAAGTCAATTCCAAAAGGTTAGATACCACATGTTTGCCTTAATTTAAGTTGAAATGCTGTCAATCTGAAAAATGGCACCTGTAAAATGTAATATTATTTCAACCTCTAACAACCTGTATGTCATGCAACAACATATTGTGATGTAATCAATGAACCAACAATCAATGTGAGGCAGACTGCTCATGATCTACATCAAAGAACTGTAAAACCTAATGCACTTTTAAGACCCTATGCTTCTCAGTAATGGGGCGGGAGAGCAGAGAAATCTTCCATCTCCCTCAAATGTGTGAGGCAGACATAAAGCATAACCTATCAAGAACATAACAGGTAACTTATAGACAACAGACTCGAATCAGCATTAGACAACAGTAAAACCACAAAGACATTGGGGGTATCAAGAGCGATCCTGACAACCTCTTAACAGGAGGTCATATGCACAGAGCAGGGGATGTCCCAGAGTGGAGCAGATAGACAAGAGATTTGTATCCCAACCCTGGAGACTCCCGGATCCTCACCAAGGACTATCAGTGTGGGTACCAAGGACTACATCCCAACTGCCAAAGAGACCATGGGGAATTGGAGTGCCTTGGGAGGTTAAGTACTCTGAGGTCATCTACTCCCATTTGGATTTACAACATGGGATGGAAGAAGTCCAAATCCCTCCTCGCAGAGCTCAATGTCACCGGAACAACAGCCAGGAGCCCTGAGCCATCTACAGAAACAGAAGAACAATAAACTCCCTTGAGTCTAGGGAGAGGAGCTTTCTCTGGTCCTTACTTAGTTCCAACACTGGATCCACACCCTCTCTTGCAATAACCATCAGGATCGCCCCGGAGCCCCCCCAAAAACAAAATGAAACAAACAACAAAAAAATTTAGAAATTAGAATAGACAGAGAACAACAAGGAAAGCTTAGAACTAGACAGGAAATGAATAGTGGGGACTCACACATACCTTACTAGGTAGGACACGAAAATAAATTACTCCTAACTAGGGTATGGAGGATTTCTCTGAGCACCCCCCCAACAGTGTTCTATGCCTCACCTGGTGTCATATGCCTTGTTAAACCTATAAGCCAGTATAGACTATCCTATAATCTGCCAAGTTCAGTAAAAATTATGCTTCAACACAATAAACTGCTAAATACTAAAATGAAAATAGACAAGAGACAGCTGAATAGTATCCTATAGCCATTTGATGGTAGACAGAAGCCAGTTGTATACAAACTATTACTGAAATGTTAATGAAGTAGTCACAGAATGTTGTTAAGAACCCACAATTTCTAATGTATCAGTCACTCAATACAATGTTAATTTAACCCCATAATGTTGGAAACTGTTGTTGATGTTATGTTATGGCCTTTAATTGGTCGGAACGATATTCTGCCAGCTCTGCCTTCAGAACAGATTTGGTCTCCCCAAGAAACTGTTGAATTGAGCTGGACAATAAGATGCTGGACTGTATGCATGGCAAATGCTTGCAATGAAAGGAACAAGACTGGATTTGAACTGTAATACTGCAATAAGGTGGAGCAATCCACCATGGGGGGAGGGGATAGGGAGGGGATAGGGGAACCACAGAGCCTATGAAATGATGTTATAAAATGAAATGCAATAAAAAATATACATATACAAAAGCATACCATCGCTTGCATTTTACTGAAGATCTTTTGACATCAGTACCCCCCAGAAGACTGTGAACACGTAGGGAAGTGGACTGTCATATTCAGATCTAAATTCCTCAGCATAGTTAGTGTCAAGAAGTGGCATGACAAATGTGAAGCACTGAACAGAAGTTCTCTGATGAGTGAAAATAAGCGCGTGCCCTGTTGCTTCATTCTAGTGCCATTGTTTCCTTTCTTAGTTTTGGAGTTAGTGAAGGTCAGGACAGATAGGGGTTACAGGGCTTGGGGCTCCTGGTCCTTCCTCTTCAGGCCTGTTTGCTCAGTCACCGTTTCCCATTCTCTCTCTTTCTTTTTTTCCCCTCCTGAAGCACTCACAGGGCAAGCCTATCAGGCCCAACAGCTTTCCTACTGGGATGCCTTGAAACTGAACATGCAAGCAGCCAGACTGGAGAGCTTTCTTCAGTTGATTTCACGTAGAGAATATTTGCAATCGGGGTGTTCTCAAGAGAACTTCCCAATATCTTCTCTGCTTTGTGCAGAAGTAAAAGGCAAAGCCTCCAAATAAACTAACACCTCTCTAGATGGCATGGAAGTCAGCATGTGCTTCTTCTCTGAGAGGTTAAGGAACTTGAAATCATGTTTTGTCTTTGGTGATTCGGAGCTTAATGAGACTGATACCTGTTGTATTACTCTAGAGCATTCTGTCTCTTGGCTGGTTGAAGAGGTGGGAGTGAGGGGTGGAGGGAGGAGAGGAAGCTGTACTTGATCCTTATGGAAGCCAGTTAAAATTAATTGGAAAAAGCTTTTAAAGACCTAAGATGCAGACCAAATGTATCTCAACCGTGGCCTCATCCCACACTGAACGCGAAGGTCACCCCGAAGCTGCAGATTTATGCAGAAGGGTTGGGTGATGGAAAATGAGACAAAAGCATTTGGATTTTATTATTCCATTTACTCTGACCCTGGGCCATAAAGGGTTTGGAGAGCCTGTTTTATGTATTCAGCTGGTTGCCACACTGACAGGCATTTGGAGCCACTTAAATGAACCACCCTGGTCCCACAGCTGCAACAACACCATATCAAATATAGGTTAGGGCTGAAACGTGCAGCCTGCAGCACAGCATCTCCAGCAGGTGCACTGGGAAGCTCCTTGTTTGCTTTTGCTTTTTTGGTAGTCCCTTGTTTTTAACAGAAACTTCCCAACCCACCCATGGATTTTGATTTAAAGCTGTCTAGGCTACTATAATGGTTTGCTTTTGCATAAAGGGTATGCACTTCCGATTTGACCCTGCTTTCCAAGAATGCTGCCTTTTTTTCTGGATGTGAGTTGGTTTTCCCAGAAGTCGTCTAATAGGGAAAAACTGGTGAACTTTGTTGTTTTGAAGTTTGTGTCGATCCACAGTACTTCTTACTGTCTTTTAAGCTGTCTTCTTTTAGCTCACTGGATTCTTTCAAACTGATTTGATCATGAAAGGTACAACTGAAAAGCAGATGAAGGGAAGAGTCCAATGTGCAAGACAATGAAATCGAATCCACAAGTGTGCCTGGGATAGACAAAACATCTGTCTAGGTTTTGGAATAGGTGTGGGCACATTGGACCTAGCCAAAGCAGGAAAAAAAAAAACCCCTGGGATTGTAACAGCTCATTCCATGCAGATAACACATCACAGGTGTCACTATATTTCTTAAGTGAACTTCAGCTCAGCACCGTGCATTGATGCCATTTTATAGATGTGGGGACTGAGCCTGAGCAAGGTGAAATGACTTGATCAAAGTGAACCTGACTAGAAGAGAGGATTCTTTGCAGTACACCCAATGGCATTGTCCATGGTGATTTTTCTAGAACAAAGCATTTGCTTGTTGCTCTGAAAGAGGTGTAATTAGCAAACAGAATCCAGGCACTCGGATCTGAATAGCAGAAACACCCAAGTGTCCAGGGGTGCGCGAAGAGCCTGGGGCCTATGGCCTTTCACCTCAAGAATGTTACTCCTTCACAACCCCAAAGAGGGTGTGGACAAGCTAATTGAAGATATCTGTTTTCTTTCATACCATTCCTTTTGGGTCTGTTCCTCATAGAGAAGCCATCAGGACTTTGAACTATAATCACTTGTCACAAAGACTGATTTTTCCCTTCTTTTTTCCTTTCGCCCCCATCGGTTCTTGCCTAAAAACACCCAGAAGGGCCTTACCATGGTATTTTCATTCTTTGATGTTTCTTCTAGAGTCTGAAGATTGGGCAAATTATCCACAGAAACATGCCATTATTGAAATTACATTATTTTTTTTTATTCCAGGTTTTGTGAGAGCCCCATAGCTGAATGTTAAAATACGTGGGTCTCAACTAAACTTTCTATAAAAAGCTGGGTACAGAAATAGATGAGGCACCTAACGCATTTTACTTTTTAAACAATTAAACATTTTGGTATAAAAGAGAAATCTTACATTTAGGTTTGATTTAAGTTGAAAACATGTATCTCAATAGTTTTCCTAGGATATAATGTTAAAACAAAAAATAGTTATCTTTACTTCACTTTTTTCCCTAATTTTGTAAAGGAAAGGACAAGACTGCTTATCTTTCCAGGTCAAAATGATGGAGCTGGGAACCTTAATTCTTTAGCCTTTCTAAAGGACTCAATACTGACCCGCCACATTTGTGACAATTTACCCAAAGATGACCCATGGCCACATAGTCAAAAAATTTTCTGAGATTCACTTTTTCCGTTTCTTTTCCAGAATCTACTTTCAGCCTGCTTCCATGAGGCCCACCTCATTCCTGAAGATCGGAGGATGAGAGATGGATCCTAGAGCTGGATGTTTGGGTACCTCCTTTGTCAGGAAATGGTGGTTTGAAATGATTAACTCTGCCACATCTCAAGGGAATAACTGGACATTAAAATATTATTATGTTGGTCAGGTTTTTAAAATATAGATTGAGCATCTCTAATTTGAAAATCTGGTATTTGATCTAAAATCAAAACTGCTTGAGTATTGAAATGACACCGCAAGGGGGAATTTTCACTTCGTCTGATAGACAGGTGTCAAAAATGGGGGTGTGCTAAAAGTATTGTGCCACATTACTTCCAGCTATATGTAAGAGGTGGATATGGAAAGGAAGTGACTTTTGTGTTTAGCCTTGTGTCTCAGCCCTAAAATACCCCATTAGGTATATAAATAACCCAACATTCAAAAAACAGAATCTGAACCCTGGGCGACTTGTTCCTACGTTTTTGGGCTGGGGGACCCTCAGCCTCAGTGTTCTCTTGGCTTCTGAATTCCCCATTCGTTTTTGCTTTGCTCTTGTAACCCTGCTCCCTCAGCCATTTCAGACATGCCAAGCCTAAAATGTGTTCACGCTTCCATGCCTTCCTTTCCTGATATACTCACATCGTTTCAGATTTCTTGCGACTCTGAGTTGAGACCGAATCTTCCCCAGGCCAATTCCAGAGTTGCTTCTCACTGTCGACTGAGCTGCTGGAGCATTAAAGAGCCATGTGAGCTGCGCGCGTGTGTTTTAAATGTACGTATAGAATAATAAAAGCTAATGGTGATTCTTGATGACTTTTGTTAGACTTGGGGCACCTGCGTTTTAATTGACATTTCCCCCTAAAGCACAGCTACAGAACATCTATTCCAGCCCCCTTTGCAGCAGGCTGGAAAATCGCTGGTTGCCTCTGTAACTTCTGCAGAAATCAGATGGTATTCATTTGTGCTGGTACAGGGGTGGCTGAGTTGCAGCTTGGATTCGGAGACTGAGAGGGAAAAGCTGCTGTGCTATGTGGGGTTTTGCACTGGCTAAACTTAGACGAGTTCTGAACTTGATACACAGCCTCTCTTGCCCATCTTTTGGCATTTCTAGGAAACGTTACATAAAAACACGAAAAAGAAATAGCTCTACATTACAACCCTGGCAAAGAATAAATGTGCGTTATTGTGGTAAAACTACATGGAGACTCTAAGCAGCACAAATTGCTACCATGTGAACAGAATTCTTGGCTGGGTTAGCCCTACTTCGTTCAGACAAAAGTTATAAAAATATGCAAATTTCAAATAAAACAAATTCACACTTTTCTTAAAGCAAAAAGGATTCACATAATTTGCAACAACCAGACTTCTTGAGTAATGTTCTTATATGTAAGTGGAAATCCCTTTTGATATTTGCACTACTGATTTCTTTAATCTCCACTTTGGAATTAATAGACAATAACATCGGATTGCTTCCTCGGCTGCCCTAGCACTTGTGCATATTTACCCAAGTGTCTAGAGTGGGGATTGTACACACATCTCTAATCCACCTGCCTGTGCTGCTTAAAAGCCCAGATAAAATCAGCAGCCCTTAGATCTTAACCTTTTAAGTCTGAAATGTTTTTAAAGTCTGGCCATGGCAACTGAAGCTGGGGTGTGCATGGGGAGGGAGGAGAAGATGAGGAAAGAGAAAACAGTAGGAAAAGTCATGGATAAAAATGGTCTCAGCTTGAGCCACTGCTGCATTCAACTAAACCAAAAATGGTATAATAATCATGGTAATACCCATAAAAACCGGAATGGGGAACCTCAGTAAGTATGCATAATCTGCTTTATGATACAATGATATGGTGCTATCCCTGGCTACACAGCTGCTTAAGAAAACATCTCGCCTTCCCTTTCAGCCTTCCCTCCATGCACATGTTGAAGGCATCTAAGTCTTTTCTAAATCCCAATACCCTGATGACAAATGCCGAATGCACTAAAATGGTAACATCCACTTTTCAACATTTAAGTTCGCTGAGCATTCACCCAGCATGGTTATATGTCATGTTTTCTGAAACTTAAACTTTGGATCTAAAATAACAGAGTAACTCCAAATATGTGATGTGCCCGTGTTGGGAAGTTAGAACATTCTTTCTTTGTCATTTACTATCAGTTCTTCAAAGAATCAGTGAAGAAGAGATCAACATCAAGCCGAAAAGGAATGATAAGGTTTTGATATTTTTCTTGCAAAATGTTTATAGAGTTAACATACCACACAGTTTCTGAACTGCATAGATGGCAATTATTCATTAAGAAATTAAAAATTGGTTTACACAACTCTTCATTTAACACAGTGAAACAGGTTGGTATCGTCAACCTAGTATGTGTCCCATTCAGCAGTTCTCTTGTATCGGCCGGCCATTTAAACACAGCCTGGCCTACCCCTCTGCGGAAATGAAATAAAGACTCTTCCTTCTGAATTCTCTCTTCACGGTCACAATTATGCTTTCTGTGTCTCTATACACTGGCTTAGAGTGAATGTACAGCGCATATTTACCAACCATCTACTTAACAGCTAAAGATGACACACTTCCGGTGGAGATATGTTTGGTTAAGTTTAGTCAGCTCTTGCTGCCTTTACCTAGAGGTATGGGGCAACAGAGTGATGCTAGAGTTTCCTCTGTTGGGTAGTTGATCACAACTAATCATTCTAGTAACAGTATGTTAGGATGGAATCCTCAGCTTCCTCCCTTTTGCTAATGATAACTATGAGAGAAGACTGAATATACAGACTCTCAGGTCACTCGAAAAGGACTGCCAGGGATTAGCTCCTGCACCAGTAACTTTAGGGAAATTATTTAATTGCTCTGTTGCCTCTGCAAAACTGATCGTTGCTGCTGTCCTACAGACAATGCCCAAAGACCTAAGCTCATACAGTTCATGAGTGACAAGGCTTTGACTGAATTCAGGGCTACCAGCCAGGTCGGACAGTGACACAACTCTCATTTCTGTTTTTCTGTGACATGGTGTTAGCTTTTGATGTGTTTGCTACTGTTGTGTCTAAAATATAGTCATTCTGCAACCAGAAGGAAAGTGGAAAATCATCTTATCAAGAATGTACAGGGGCCCAGTGTGGCAGCCTAGTGCCTGAAGTCCTCATATTGCATGTACTGGGATCCCATGCGGGCATCGGTATGTCCTGGCTCTTCTACTTCCCATGTATCTCCCTGCTTGTGGCCAGGAAAAGTAGCAGAGGATGGCCCAAAGCTTTGAGAACCCACACCCATATGGGAAACCGAGAAGAAGCTCCAGGCTTCTGGCTTTGGATCGCCTCAATTTTGACTGTTGCTGCCACATGGGGAGTGAGCCCATGGAAGGAAAATTTTTCTCTCGGTGTCTCCTTCTCTGTAAATTCACCCTTCCAATTAAAAATGAAGAAATCTTAAAACAGATGCACAGAAGATTTGAATGCACACTTTTCCAAGCAAACATACAAAAAGGACAATAAACACACGAAAAGACACTAAACATAACCTCAGTGACATGCTACTTCAAACTCGTACATGCTGTGCAAAGGAATATTCAGTCACTAAAGGCAATGGAGTCTTAATGCACATTTCAACATAGATTGGCCTTGAAAGCATTAAAGGAAAACATATGGGAGGATTTCTTCTATAGGAAAAGTCACATTCGGTCACCTCTGCAAAGGTAAAAAGATTTGAGGCATTCAGAGGCTGGAGGAAGAGGTGACACGAAGAGTCGTTGTTCAATAGGTCTAGAGTTCAGAAAAAAATGTTCTGGGATTACATAGTTGTGACTGTTACACATTAGAGTATACTAGAAGCCACCGAATTGTGTACTTCACAATGTTTAAGATAGTGCATTTTACATTCTATGAATTCTATCACAATGGAAAATGCATTGCAACTATGACATACACACAAGACTCAGCTCTTATCACCTCAGCTGCCCTCCTGCCTGACACCAGTAACTTTCAAGAAGTGTGTTGCAGGTGGAACAGCGCCAGGCATCTTGCCTGTTCAGGTGCTGATGGCGCTGGGATATATTCTACTTATTTTGTGAAGTGAGCTTAGACGATTGAAAAAAAATTTCAAAAGGCAGGCTTCATGACAAAGTGTTCAAGAATTTTTGCTTTTGGTCCTGAGTAGGGAGAGCTGGAAATCTGAACTCGCAGCAAACAGCACTCTTGGCTGACAGAGTCACCAGTTAGCTGCCCTCCTTCAGGTCCGAGCTGGTGGGAAGTGGCTGCTGTGGGCAGGCTAAGATGCATCTAGCAACAGTAAGGTCTCGGGCGCTTATGCAAATTTGATATTTTTAAGCAGGATCCTCATGCACTTCCTTAAAAATTGTTCAGATCAAGACCTTGCATGTGAGAATTTGTTTTTGCGTGTTATCTTTAGGATCATAAAAAGTATCAGTAAGACATTGACAAGCTAGTGCCCACCGCTCTTCACGCGCTGCTAAGGGGTGAGAGCGCACGGAGCGTGGGTCTAGCTCCGTGTGATAGGGCTGCTTTGTTGAGGAAAGTAAATCCGATGAATGTGGAAAAAAATATCCTCCTGACT
Organism: Ochotona princeps; assembly: GCF_030435755.1. Taxonomy (NCBI): domain Eukaryota; kingdom Metazoa; phylum Chordata; class Mammalia; order Lagomorpha; family Ochotonidae; genus Ochotona; species Ochotona princeps. The sequence continues at coordinate 84,080,053 of NC_080837.1, forward strand.
TTGTAAGTGTATCATTCTTTCCCTCTTCTTCTGCCTTTTTCAATCTAGGCCCAACAAGGGTCCCCATAGACAGGGAATAAAGCAGTATTGTTTGGCGGGGGATTTAATTTCACTCCATCACAAGTGACCATCGCAGCCCTGTCATTGCAATTTGTCACAGTTTTTTGTGTGCTCTATCTTAGTGAAGTCCCACCTCCTCTGCAGATGACTGCATAGTCTCCTTCTGTGGGACAAAGCTCCCCAACATAATGAAAGAGGTGGGATAGAGAACGGGAAGTCAATGGGCACAGTTATCAATTTGGCCCCCTACACCCCCTGACTCCTGGGATTCAGCCACAGCAGCCAAAGAGGCGCTAGTGGGGCCTGCTGTGTAGGAAAAAAAGACGCCACGGCAAGCTTTGCTGAGGCCAAAGGCGGAGCTGGTGGCCGCCTGGCGATGGAATCCTGCAGGCTCCCGAAGAGACCACCACACAGAGGAGCGCCAGCCTCGCGGCCTCAGGTGGCCCAGCTCGCGGCTCAGAGCGGCCTCCGTTCCTTCTGAACGGAAAGCTGGGGTAGCATCCCGGACAGCAAGCAAGTGAATCCCAGGCCTTGCACGTGTTCCCGCACGGGCCTATGGCTGCTAAAATGAACCAGAGCACATTTTCATTTCTGAACTGAATCCCTCCCTCACAGAAACTCAGTCTCCAATCTTTAAGTGTTTTGAGTAGAATCTCTTCAGTTAGCAAGATGACAGGGTTTACGTGTTTATAGAACATCATGTGCGACTTATTTCTCTTGGTTTCTTGCTCTTCTTACCAGAGCTGGATTGTCTTTTTTTTTTAATTGTCTTTCATTGAAGACATTTCTAAACGGTCCCTCCGCAGTGAAGGCTTTTTGCGTGAGACCAGAGATTTCTCACATCCTCAGTCAATGAAAAGGCCCGCTTCCTCAAGCAGGGGCCAGCAAGTGGACACGGCAGAGGGTAGACCTGCCGCATCGCGCCACGAGTGAACAGCAACGTTACCAGAGCTACTGCGCATGCGATTCCTCAGTTCATCTAGGAATCCTAGCTGTTCCAATTCAGTTACACTGCTTTACTAGTAAGAAACGTATAGCCATTAGATGTACTAAACAATGAGGAAAACACCACATTCTAGAGAGAAATAAATCATTTTGTTTTTCTCTATTAATGTTTACAAAGATACCAGCAGGGTTTGATGTGTGGCTCTGTTCCATGTTAGCTGTATGATTTGGGGAAAATCTCTTATTTTTTATACTCAGGTTAACTTCCTAAAATGGAAAAACCAGTAATGATGCTTTTGTATCTTTTGGGATGTCCTGGGGTGGAGGATGTGCTCAGTAAAATGCTATGAAGCCAGAATAGCAGCAACCTGTATTATTCCAGTAAACTGCAGGATTTGACCTTGATGTTACAGATGTGTGTATGTGCCGTGTGTGTGTATGTGCCACGTGTGTGTGTATGGTTCTGTTTGTCTGGTGTCCCAGTCTACTTTTCCTTCTACTATCCAAAAACACATATATCTAATTCTAATGCAATGTTACATATTTTTTTCTTTGTTTTTATAACCATGAGGAATCTTATTACAGTGTGGCTCTCTTATGAGCTGTTCTCTAGCTGGAATGTTTTTAGCTCAACACTTTCCTAAATTAATTAACTAATTAGAAAAGCATATTCAGAAACAGAGACAGAGATAGTGCCAGACAGAAAAAGTTTTCTTGTCTATTGATTCACACCTCTCAATATCTGTCCCGGGTAGGGTTGGGCCATGCTGAAGCCAGTAGTGACCCGGGACCAGGAACTCCATCTGTCATTCTGCAGGTACCCTAAGCTGTGACTTAACTACTGCACCAAAACATCTCTCCCATGCTTGTTTCTTAATGGGCGTGTAGCCCTTAACCAACTGAGACTAAATTCAAAAGTTAATTGTTGGAAGAGACTTCCCTGCAGTGCCAGGTCTAATGCATATCCATCCAAGCCAGTGCACGTTACATCACTGTTTAATATTGTTACCGCATTAGTATAGCACTTATGATTCAAAATTTATCTTAAAATACTTGTTATTTCCTGTTACTTAGAACAACCACTGTCAGTTACTTGAACATTGTTCTATTCAGAAAAGTCAGTACAATGCCCAGTATAGATGTTGCTCAATAAACGTTTGTTGAGTGAGTGAATTTTTTTTTTTTAAGATTTATTCATTTTATTACAGCCAGATATACAGAGAGGAGGAGAGACAGAGAGGAAGATCTTCCGTCCGATGATTCACTCCCCAAGTGAGCCGCAACGGGCCGGTGCACGCCAATCCGAAGCCGGGAACCTGGAACCTCCCCCAGGTCTCCCACACGGGTGCAGGGTCCCAAAGCATTGGGCCGTCCTCGACTGCTTTCCCAGGCCACAAGCAGGGAGCTGGATGGGAAGTGGAGCTGCCAAGATTAGAACCGGCGCCCATATGGGATCCCGGGGCATTCAAGGCGAAGACTTTAGCCGCTAGGCCACGCCGCCGGGCCCGAGTGAGTGAATTTTTAAAACAACGGTCACAGAAATTGACTGCTTTGGATTCAAATCTTTCCGTCTAGGATGGATGAGCCCATATTTGTGTCCCAAATTCTGCCTCTTCCTCTAAAACACATTCATATGCTTCCTAAAAATAATTTTGTTAGTATTGCTTTTGGTACAATAGGATGCCATTTTGTGGATTTTCAAGAGTGTGCAGGAGACATAGTTCTTGAATTCACCTGTGAGATGACAGAGAAGGTATGAAGACAAAAATCTCAGACATAGGTGGAAACACGAGGAATTGCTTTTGGGGCTCAGCCTTGGCCTTGAAAGATGGTAGAGCTCTTCAAAGTATACTGAAGCAGGACAAGGAATTAGCAACAGTTGAAGGAAGCATGTAACTGATTACAGCAGTGCGTGAAGAAGACGGACACCTTGTTCCAGTGGTTATTTGGGGTGGCTGGAGCTCGAGCTCTGTGGGGAGAGGCAAAAGCTGAAGGTGTGTTTGAAATAGGTCAGGGCAATGTCACAAAACATCTTGCATTTCCTGCTAAGATGGCTGCCTAAGAGGTAGAGGGCCTGGGAGGTCACACTTGTTCTGTGGCTGATTATCTTGCCGAAAGGCGTTTTAGCCTTTGTCATAGATTCCATGCTTTCTTTGCCTTACACATCTGCTTGTTTTCGACTGGGGAAGATCTTGCCTCTCAGGTGACTCTCAGTGATATCTAGGGATGCGATTGGTAGCTACAGCAGGCACAGGCCTGGGTGCTATAAAGTATGTTACCTTCCACAACAGAAACTTCGGTGAAAAACAGCCAGTGTTGGGGTTCAGAAAGGGATTTTCAGGGACTCACGGTTTTAATTCATTCTATCCATATTTGTTCTACCGTGTTATAATTGTTTAATAGCGGCATATGGCCATGTTCCATCCTCTCAGTCCTCACCTCAGAGAAATGTACCTGAGTCCACGTGTTGAATGAACACTAAGCTCTCCGAGCAAAGAAATGGTGGTGGTGTCTCTCTTTTAGGATACCTCTGTGTGACTCAGGCAGGCATAGTCCCAATCAAGCAATGACTACACATTTGAAGGTTGTATTCAAAAACTTGCCATAAACCTGAAAAGTAGACTCTCTGAGCTCCAATTTGCTTTACTATACATTACACTATATATCTGGAGAAGTACCATGTTTTTCACAGTTAGACAATGTGCTTACCCTTGATTTTTTTGTTACCCACAGTAACAGCAGCAGCTTTTTGTAGTCATGGATAAAAGCCAAGCTCCTGTGTAACCTCTGTTACTTCATGAGCAGTGTGGTTGTCCCAGGAACAATGGATTGATATTTGACAGTCTGGAAGCTAAGGAGAGTGAAGAGGTTTCGGTGTCACTGAGGGAGCTCACTCTCAGATTTGTGATGGAGCCAGAGCTGCTAGGCAGTGTGAGCCCACCACCATGTGAACTGCGATGGCTGAGCAGGTTGCAGGTGTTGTCAAGTTCATTGCAGAAGAGCAGTGTTTCCCTCTAACACAGCAAGAACCCCAGCCAGCAGCAGGGAAACTACAAAGACACACATTCCTGCCTACCAAAGCAACCTGTGGGTTACCAGTTAGATTGGATTCTCCTTGATTAATCATGTAAGGAAATGAGTGAAGAGAAAAACAAAATCTAGTTTCTACTTTCAACTGAATTGAAGTATTGCTCCCTCAACACAGATGAAAACAGGTTGAGGCCAGAGGGGTCGATCGAGTTCCACGAAGGCTCTTGTTGACCAAGTCCCACTCGGGAGTTTCTGTTTTGGAAAACGAGGAGCTTCAGTCACATGGTGGGAATGTCCAGTGACAAGATGTGAACAACAGATGTCATTTATGTGAAATATTTGGAGAAAATTATGATGTTGTAATTGGCATGAAAATCGTTGTCATGAGGTGCAGAGTAATAAGAAACACAATCCATCCAGTTGTCAAGCTGCCTGTTGAAGAAGGGCAGAGCGCTGGATCTGGAGTAGCGGCGACTTCACACTCTGCCTTACTCTCAAAGCCGATCCCTGCCTCTGTCTGTGTGGCGGAGCAGTCACCCTTGTATTGACTCTGAGCTACAGACCAATAGCTGGCTCCACAACTCTCCAGTAAAGTCTCTGGGTGGTCTTGTCTGTGCAGAGCGAAGCACAGGCAGCAAGAGGTTTTCCAGATTGTTCTACCAAGCATCTGTATTCAAAGGAAGGTGCGAAGATACGTCCATGCTACCAAGAGATGGAGAGGAATCCTGAGACTAGACAAGAGCAAAGTGGAGGACTTGGCCCACAGCAGCTGCGCTGCTCAGCCAGCCTCTGCTCGGAACTGGAGAAGCATTGCTGTATCTTTCCTTCTTTGCATGTCTTTCACATGAACCAAGTTAGTGGTGCAAAGACAAAACCTCATGTGTCTAAAATGAAAACTTGGGATTGGAAATCCCAAAATGTCTCTGACTTTTAGCTTTTAAAGGTTGCTTTGTTCCCTCTTGGAAGTAGTTTTTGGCCTGATGTGAGAGGAGAAGATGATCATGTTGGGAACTGTTTGGTTTTAGAAATATATTTTAAAGTCTCTTCAAGAATTTCAAACCCTGAACTACCAACTGACCATAAAAAATAACTATGCTCTTCTTCATACTGAATCAAACTATTACTCCTTCAGCATAGATGAGTCAATATTGTCATTTTACACATATAGAGTACTGACAGTATTCTCCTAGGTTTTAAGACTGGACCTGTGGAAAAAGTGAAACCTCTTTGCACAGGTATAAGCTGAGAGACCCACACTGCAGCTGCGGCTGTATTCATAGTAGCCCCTTAGAGACTGAGCTCTGGTCATGGCCAGCTCCAGCTCTATAGGTTGTCCCCATCCTGCAATGCCTGCTCCAAATGGGCTAAAGAGTCTGTGCTATTGATAAGAGAGGAATGGTGGCACTTAGCAATGGAGCATAGTCCTCTAACTTCTGTCCTGTTGTGTAGATATTCCCATAGTACCCATCAATGTCTAGAATTCCTTGTTTCAAAGAAATATAAATGAGAGGTCAGTGCCTTGTTGCAGCCATATGGTTAACAGAAAGCATGCCCAAATGCCTAAGCCGAAGTTCACAGCACTTGCTTCATTGCCACGCTTCCTAGACTCACATGAGTGTTTATCCAACTTTAAAAAAAATCAGTTGGGGCCCGGCGGCGTGGCCTAGCGGCTAAAGTCCTCGCCTTGAAAGCCCCGGGATCCCATATGGGCGCCGGTTCTAATCCCGGCAGCTCCACTTCCCATCCAGCTCCCTGCTTGTGGCCTGGGAAAGCAGTCGAGGACGGCGCAAGGCTTTGGGACCCTGCACCCGCATGGGAGACCTGGAAGAGGTTCCGGGTTCCCGGCTTCGGATTGGCGCGCACTGGCCCGTTGTGGCTCACTTGGGGAGTGAATCATCGGATGGAAGATCTTCCTCTCTGTCTCTCCTCCTCTCTGTATATCCGGCTTTCCAATAATAATAAAATCTTAAAAAAAAAAAAAAAAAAAGAAAAAAAAATCAGTTGTATGAGCATAAAGGACTCCATATTTTTTCCTGCTGACTTGGTATTCAACAATGACTATAACCTTAAACACTTTTGAAAATTTTGTTATTTTTTAAAAAGGCACAGTTACATAAACACACATACACACACACACACACACACACACACACACACACACACACAGTGTGATCTTCCATCCACCGGTTCTGTCCCCAAGTGGCTTGCAATGGCCAGGACTAGGGCAAAGTCAGGAAGTTAGAACTACACCAGTCTCTCCTGGGGTGTCAAGATTGCAATCTGGAATCTGCTGCTTTCTCAGAAGCCTTCCCTGGGAACTGACTCAGAAGTGGAGCAATCAGCACTCAAGCTGGACTCCAGTTTGGGCTGCCACAATTCCAAGCAGTGACTTAATCTGCTGTGCCAGAACAGAGGTCCCTTTTCTCTTCTCCTTCTCCATTATTTCTTGTTTTGATTTATTGTAAAGCATGTTTAACAGCCTGATGTTGTTATGGTGGTACATGGAGGATGTTGAGCTGGTAGAGTGGGCATGCTGAAGTGAGCACCAGGAACAAGACAGGGTGACTTATCCACAATGTATATTGAGTTCTCAAAGTTTGGGGGCATACGAGATAAAGGTCCTTTTTTTTTTGGTGAGGGCCCTGCTTTGTCATAAATGATGAGGTCTCCCATGGTCAAAATACATTGGGGCTTCCTTGATCCTCTTCCATTAGGGTGCTGCTTGAACTCGTATGGGAATGAATTCCTCATGACCCATTCGTCACCCGATCCCCATCTTCTAATGCTATCACTGATGGCGGTGGGATTTCAACAGTGGGAATCTGCGAGCACGCAACTACTCAGAACACAGCAACTTTCAGCAGGGTAATTGGAAAGAGTGACATGAAGTAACTTCTGTCACTCCTAAAAAGTAGCTGGTAGGAGGTATTATTCCAAAGTCTATGCTATTATCATTTATTCACACAGATCAAGAGGCCTGGCTATCTGAGGGTCACAATTTTGTAATCAGATGTCTTGGGAACCCAATCTTTTCAGGTGTTATGGGGGAGAAATTTTCTCAGTGCCAACCATAGCAGGAAAGGCTTTGGCTCAGGGAAGTTACAGAGAAAAAGAAGACGCCAGCAGAGCCCTTCCTGCAGCTTGAGATAATGATTGTATTTCACCTGGGCAGGATGTTTTGTTTGCTATAAATTGATGTTCATCCCAAGTGTCATGCATAATATCATTGAGCTCTTGAGGATGATTTTACTCTTCATGGGACATGAAGGTGACAAACGGATGTAGCTGGTCTTGTGAAGAGCCCAGAAATGATGCCTGCAGCTCACCAGAAGTGTGAAAACGACCGCGTGAGTGTGTCTGGCACTCTGTCCTCTGTCCAGATGACTGGTAGAATGATGTGATCAGACAGCTTGGAGAGAGGAAGAGGGGGAAAATGAAGTGTTTTATTCATCAAGTGCTCTTGGTGAAAACTGGCAGGCTTTACAAAGGTGATACTCAGCAGCATCCCTTGCCACAGACACTGCACATTGAAATACCATTGTGATCATATGCATGAGTGTGGTAGTTATATTTACATATATATTTGTATTTTTTAAAATTTTTATTGGAAAGATATACAGTAGAGAGGAAGATCTTCTGTCCAATGATTCACTGTCCAAGTGGCTGTAAAGGCCGAAACTGAGCCTCTTTCTGGTCTCCCACGTGGGTGCAGGGTCCCAAGGCTTTGGACCATCCTTGACTGTTTTCCCAGGCCACAAGCTAGGGGTAGGATGGGAAGCGAAGCCACTGGGATTAGAACCAGCACCCATATGGGATCCTGGCATGTGCAACTCAAGGACTTTAGCCACTAAGCTACTGTGCCGGGCCAGATCCAGATTTTAAAAAGCATTTTGCTATTGCCCATTGAAGGGCACAGACTCTAGGTTTCTTAACAAGACTCTAGTGAATAGTGTATACATTATTTCTCATCACTGGCTAGAGTCTGTTTTACTCACTCCACTCATCCAAATTGAATCCTCTGAGAATGATATGTTACTTATTAAAATTTCTCCATCAGAAATCCTGTATACTATATCGATCATTAGTAGAAAATACTTTAATTCATGAATGAGCAACTGCTTTTAATCTCGTGAGTATTTCTTCTTGTCCACTGTTTACGTGGTTTTGCATGGACCACAATACAGACACCCTCCTATCTGGGCATTTTCAGTCTAGAATAAAGAAGAATATAAGATCAGATATGTAATGTAGAGTCGACTACATAATTCAGGTTAGGGTGGTAGAAAGCGTCGAGTGCGTTCCTATCAAGGGAGAGTCAAAGAATGGATTTCCTTGACTAACCCTCTACCACACGTAGTGTTGGTTTGGAGTTCTCCGCCAAGCGAAGGGGTACAACGTGCTGGGAACATTTCTAGACATTTGGAAGTTATCAGGAGACATCATAGAGTCTTGCTGTCATGGTTTTTACATTCTTGAGGAAGGAGGGGTTGTGCAAATCTCACAGGAAATTATGTTTGCACTTTGTGAGCCCTACTTGGCGGAGGGGAAACAAAGGAAAAGCTTCCTCCAGAAACTCTTTCAGATGGTCAGGAATCGTGACTTGTGGGCTAAGCACTAACGGCCTTGCTCTTACCACCCACACTCTACCAGTGAGGGTTAGAAACGAAAAGTCCTAATACAATAGATTTATGATCCAATTGTCTTTTGGGAACTAGAACTGTATAGATGGATGATACACTATATGCTATGCCATGAACTGCAAGTTCACATAGAGTTAATTGGCAGAGTCTCACATGTATATATGTAGAAGGAGTATAATCATGGTGTTTCAAACATGATCTAGAAAAATGGAAAAAAAAAAAGTATACAGAGTGCTGGGAGGAACACTGACGACGCCATGGCTTCTGGCTTACTAAAGTCACAAGCCTGGCTTGACAATCTTTGATAAAATCAGCTGGTGGGTGTAGAATGACACCTGGTCAGTTCAGTCAAAAATGTGAAAAACCCTATGACTGAGTTAACAGGTGCTGCATGGACTGACTGGCAAGCTCCATCGAAGCAGGAGAACCATTTGTGCTCATAGATACATTTCAAACCCAATATAGAAATTGAGCATTTGGGGAATTAGTCCCAGAATAATCTCCTGGGACATTTTTACTCAGAAATCGGGTGATAAGTTATCGTTTGAAAACTTCATCCCATATGACATCCACATGTAGTCACGGCCCTAGCTGGGGAGTGTGCCACAGCTATTACATGCCGCAGGAGACACAGCAGCATGGGGCTCATGCCCGACTTCAACCCCCTTTGACAGCTGGTCACTGTGACTTACTGTGCACTTTTTTTTTGCAAAGCTCAAGCATTCAGGGGACCCATCTTGATGTTTCTGTTTGATCCTGACTGGGTTTCTGTAAGGGCAGGAATAAGGAGGATGGGTGGAATAAATCTACATTTTTATTATGATAACATATCAGTCTCATACATTAGGTAGAAAAATGTCCACTATGAATACTTGCAACTCAGCACTTTTTATTCTCACAATGATAATTTCTTAACGACAGAAAAAGGTTATTGGAATAAAAATGTGGGATTTAAAAGGAGTTAAATATGCTAACTAGGTTCATACTTCAATTTCTGGTACGTTGGCTCAGTGTGTGGTATTTGGCCTGTGTGGGGAAAAGTGTGGATTTTAAAGAACCAGGAGGACGATGCCTTAGATGGCTGTCGCTTGGACCTCACAGACAGCAGACGTGTGCATCTGCATAAACTCTGCTATATTACACACCAAAGAGCCTGCCACCCTCTCCCACGGTCTTAAGTTAACACTTGTCTTTGTGTTGCCCACTCTTTTCTGAACTTGAAATCCAATTGACCAACAATTAAAGCCAATTAGCACATGAGGAAAACAAATCAAAGTTTCTCCCCTTGTGTCTTCCATGGCTGATAGATGGAAAGCTAGTTAGCTCAAAGCATTAGCATAGCTGTGTACCAGGCCAGGCATAGAACAGAAACTCGTTGGCTTAAAGTATTAGGAGATGGGGGTAGCGGCTGGTGTAGCAGTACTGTGTGATTCTGAGCTAACAGCTGCCAAGCATTCTTGACAGGAGCCGAGGCAGATGTCCAAGGGCAATCAAAAGGAGAAGAAAGTTTAAGCCAACGTTTGCCTATCTCATATTCTCTGCTTGATCCTCAGCCTCAAAGACCACTCACAGCTGTTGCACTTCAAGGTCTGCAGGCTGATCCCAACTCCCAGGCTGCCCCAGCCCTGCCTACCCTATGAGAGCCGGCTCGGCTTTCCTCCCAGGCCATCCTTCTCAGTGATGCCCGACTTACTGAACACTCGCAACATCCCAGAGTGTGTGTTAATCATAGCATTCAGGACTAAGGGAAAAGAAACCCCCTTAGTATCAACCTTCAGTGGGCTGGTTTATTTGGAGATGAGAAATGGCTATAGCGAAAGAATTATGCTCTTCAAGGTAAAAAAAAAAAGTCACCAATTCTGATACAGAGTGAGTACGAGAGGAACCGTCTGTATGGAATCTACATGATGCAGATTTACTCTCTGGCCAGCAAGCAGCCTTAACCTTTCAGTGTTTATACAACGCAAGTACAATGAACATGGGGAGGGGATTCAGACTACATACAGTATTCATTTTGGATAAAGAATGGCAGGTGAGATACTGAATGCATCCACTAGAACATGGACTTGCTAGCTCTCCGGTAGGGAGGCCTGGAGGCCTTCACAGCCCATCAGTGGCAAGAGGACTGGCGTATCCTACGATGTGTTCATTTGCAGACATCCAGTTTTTGAAACCATACATAACACAGCCCTCCTTGTTGTTAACACAGGAGGTAAATGAGACAGAATCTTCTCGAAGGAGGAACATGTCTAATTGTCAAAATTGTGATGCCTGCCACTCTTCTGCACAACAATTCAAAATTTTTAGGTTTACAGAACATTTTTCTTCTATATAGAATCATTGTTGGAAAGTCGAACCTCTTTTCCATGTTAAACAATTGTTCGACACAAACAAGAACCCTGCTCCACCTCATGCCTGGAGGCCTCCACTCACACATATTATCTTATACAAATTAGTACCCACAAGGCTAGAGCACAGTACAGTTAAAATTTCACTGAACAAAGAAGGCAAGGCGTAAGTGAAAGAGTGAGCAACAGATATTAGTAAAAGCAATCAGATGCTAAATGCATTAAAAACAAGCAAAAGGGACTTCTGTGTTTCTCATAGATACTAGAAAAAAAATATTTTTAAGAGATTACCAAAAGAGAACTAAATATGAATTAGTGGTATTTCCAAACAACTAACAGGAGTTGATTTCAACACACACACACACACACACACACACACACACACACATACAAATCTATTTAAAAATAACAATTGGAATCAAAGAGGGTTTCAAAAACTACCTGAATTTCTACCCCAATGACTAATTACAGGGATAGCTTTCACACATACTACTATTGCAGGTGCAAATATTTAATTGTGTGTGTGTGAGCCAGGTGGTGTGGGGGCTCCTTAACTGCACGTTCAATTGTGTCTGCACTGGTCGCCCCTTCAATTAGCTGTGGGTGCAAAAACCAGAGACCTGACTGAGTTCCTATTAAAATAAGGCCTGTGTACTCCACAGCCTTTTATCTGTGAAGGGGGAAGGGCTGTGCGTTTTGGGTTTATTTTAGCTGCTCTTAGCTGGGGCCTGAGGGAGTCTCTTTCAGCCAACTAGTTAGCCAAGAGCAGCGGGACACTGCTTGATAAGAATTGCATGTTGTTGCATAGAAAGTGGTCAGCTCTCCTCCATGGCAAATGTGTGCATGAAGCTGGATGTTATTAGCAGTCACAGGCCTGCAGAGTCTAAAGGTACTTGACTACGCAAGGAGTATTTTTTTCCTGTGAGATTAAAACAAAGAAGTTTGACTAAGACACTTGCAACAAGCAGACTCTCTCAACAGAAGTGTGTCAGTGAGTTTTATCAGCTGCTCTTCACTCTTGGAGGTGAGCAACTGAATGGGCAGCTATTTGAAGGACTAGGGGAAAGTTTGAGGCTTTTATTTATCTTTGTAATTTTAAAATAATATGTGTATTTATTGTAAAAAGCAGAGCAACAGTGTGGGCGTGATAACAAGAGCTAGAGTGAGAAGTGAGGGAGCATTTTCCACTCATTAGTTCACCTCAATGGTCAGGGCTGGAACAGGTTGAAGGCAGGAGCCTGGATCTCCGAGTCGGGGTCTCCTATGTAGATGACGACTGTTCAGGCACTTGTATCACCTTCCAGCATCCTCCCAGACACAACTGTAGGGAACTAAGTCAGAAGCGGAGCTCTGACAGCGGCTTGGGATTCAGATATGGGATTCCAGTGTTACAAACACTGGCTTCATCGGCACCTTGATCTTTATTTTTAAGGGCAGAAGGAACCAAAAGCTATTTGGAGAGATAAAACTACTGTACAAATCTTGTCAGTGAATTTTTGGGGTTAAAAGTTGATTAAAACCCAGAATAATGAAAGAATCTCAACTAGCCATGGGGTCCTACACACCTAGGAAGGTGTTGGAGTTATGGAAATGGTGGGAGTTGATCACTCTGAATTCCAATTTCTTCTATCAGCTGTGACTTCAAACATGTAACCCCGTGTCTCTGAATCAAGGATTTTTCCACTGTAAAATGGAGTTCCTGATGTTTACATGACAAAGCTGGGTGAGGGCTTAAGAAAATGTGCTAAAAACAGCTCATTTGTGTGCTAAAACACCTCTCCATGTGCTCCACAGAGAGGACACCTCTCTCTCTCTCCAGGAAAAGAGATGGCGGGAGATCCTGCTGTTGAGCTCTGGGGAGGAACTCCCAGAGCATCAGACATGTATCTAGTTTTTACCTTTCGAAAGCTGATCACCATGCTCACATCTGTAGTAATGTATTATCAAGTGTTTAGCTTGAGCAATAAATCACATCCTTCTACATCTTAATGATTTCATTTCAGAAAGCTTAAACATATTTCAATAATTCAACAATCTTTTATTTTTAAATAGTTTTCTTTAAAAATCTCTGGCTGCTAACTGAAAATGTGAAAGTCACCTTTTAGTTAATTCTTATATTTTTAAAGGTTCTTTTATTATTTTGAAATAAATGGTGACAGAGAGTAGGAGGGACAGAAAGAAAGAGAAGCCGCCCATCCACTGTTTCATTACCCAAATGCCAACTGCAGCCGAGGCTGGACCAGAATCAAGCTGGGAAGCAGGAACTTTGCTCAGGTGTTTCAAGGTATGGCCGATCCCGTGCACCTGTCTGCACCTTCCTGGGTGCGTTAGCAGGAAGCTGACTAGAGATCAGATAAAGAACTTGCTCCCAGGTGCCTAATATGGGATATGGGCCTCTGAAACAATGACTTAATTATCTTCCCTGCAACTCTTGGTACTTTTCCCTGATGGAGTGAGCTTTGGGAGACATTTGCAAGCTGAGAAGGCAGAACACTTTATGTGGAACATGCTGAAAGATTTGTGACGGAAGCCAGGATGGAATGCTGTCAACTCCTCTTGCTCTTGTTTCCCCCCTGGGCGTGGTGGAAAGTGGGGTGGAACCTGTACTAAGGTTAGATGCCTCCACACATCGCTTCTCGGCCTTTTGGCTAAGATCAAGTGTAGATGCCTCCACAAATTCAGAGGATGCTGACCCATAGAGCAATGGAGACACCAACACGCCACAGGCAATGGTTGTCACTGGAGGCTGAGAACAAGTGATTCTCAGGTGGTTCAGAGGAGCTTAGGTAAGCTTATTCAGAAAAGCTCTAGGAGAGGCCGACATTATGGGGAGTGGATTAAACTCAGTATCCTCTCCATGTTGTAGTGCCTGTTCGAATCGCGGACACCCTGCTTTTGACCCTGCTTCCTCCCAATGTACTTAGCAAGCACCTGCTACCCATCTGGGAAGCACAAATGACCTTCCAGGCTCCTGCATTTTGGTACCCAGCTCTGGATGTTGTGACCATTTGGGCAGTGAATCAGTAGATGAAAGAAATTCTCTTTCACTCTCAATCTCTCTCTTCTTCCAAAACACATAAATAAAAAACTATTGAGAAAATAGAAGAGCTCTGGAGCTGATGATGATGTTTGCAGGTATGAGAAAATTTAGCTTGAATCCATTAGCACCGCCAATTTCTGATAATTGTATACAAATCCTAAACTTCAGGATGATAAAGACTAAAGTTAGAAAATTCTGTCCCTTTGAATGTGAATCATCATCTTCCTTCTCATCACGCAAACTCATTCGGGGGTGGCCAGGACCAAGCTAATACCCTATGCATTTTTTTTTGAAGATTTTTTTTATTATTATTGGAAAGCCGGATATACAGAGAGGAGGAGAGACAGAGAGGAAGATCTTCCATCTGATGTTTCACTCCCTAAGTGAGCCGCAACGGGCCGGTGCGCCGATCCGAAGCCAGGAACCTGGAACCTCTTCCGGGTCTCCCACGCGGGTGAAGTGTCCCAATGTATTGGGCCGTCCTCAACCGCTTTCCCAGGCCACAAGCAGGGAGCTGGATGGGAAGTGGAGCTGCTGGGATTAGAACCGGCGCCCATATGGGATCCCGGGGCGTTCAAGGCGAGGACTTTAGCGGCTAGGCCACGCCGCCGGGCCCATACCCTATGCATTTTTGAAAACATCTTAACTCATGAACATTCTCAGGTCATTGATGGTATTAAGCACTGTATTTATTGTTCATTTTTACTACGGTACCTACAGGCACTTAAACCAACTATGGTATCGAAAAAGGTATAATTCACATGTGCAATATTTCACCTCAGTTTACCTGAATGCTTTACAATGTCTAAGACTATTTGGGTGTTTGCTGTGAATCAGTTCACATCTCAGTAAAATCTTTCCATTGAATGCCTTTGGCAAGTGTGTGCCAAATAATAGCATTACCATTTGTAGTTTTTGTGGCTCCAGCTTTTCCGTAAGCTTGGCTCTGTGCATTGTAGGTAGGAAGGGCTGAGAAAGCTTTATTGAGGATTCTTTTAATAACCTTCCTCAGTGTCCTGAGTCCAGTAACTACTCCACCCTGACATCCCTGTTCTTCTCTTTCCTGAAAGACTTAAAACAATTAAAGAGGTGTCTTTCTTTCTTGGTGGCGATGGTGATGGGGGAGAGGTCATTATCAAAAGCACATATTTCCTTCATTTTTACCTCTAACTTATACTTAGGGTTGGGGCTTTTCGATACGGGATTTGCTTTTGAGAGTATCCAAAGGAATTGCTTACTTTTTATTAAGACTGTTCCCGTTTTCTTGAAATGTCTTTGAAATGTAAAATGAAGAAGTAGATGCAACTGCATGGACAGAGACACCCCAAAGCAGGTGAAGAGGCAGGTGCCAACTTTGTTCCTAAGATGGTTCTCTGCGTCAGCTACAGTCTGAGCTGTGAGACAGCAGGAACTTTTTCCATGTATGAAACTCCAGGATTGAGTTTGGTGTCTGGACACTAACTGTGATTTGTTGAATCGACTTTACAACAAGTTCAATTTTCATCGAAGTTAATGCATATGGAATTAGAAGTAGAATGCACCATGGAATAGGCTACATAAGCTTTTATAAGGCACACTTAGAACTCTACTGGTCATCACAGGCCTATATATGAACAAGCAACAGAAAGAATTTGCCAAAAGAAAGCTCCAGAACTCACACCCCGTGATTCCAAGATGATTCTGTACTGGTATTGAACTATCTGGTCATATACATTCTATGCATAGCTGCTGATATGGACTATATGGGCGGCACGGAGTATGTATGCCTGATTCATCTATACCTTTGGCCATTCCATTTGGAAGTGGATTTATTACATGGTTGTTACGGGACAGATATATCCATGTGTGTTCATGTGTTTGGGATCTTTTTGTTCATTCCAGTGGCCCAAGAGCAGACACCATGAGATGATTACAATTCTGCCTGTGTGTAACAACCTGCACCTGCTACATAGACAAATCAAGTATGGAAATTATTGAATTCGGTAGCTCCTAAGACTTTACAACCCATATCAAAATATTCAACCTGTTACTTCAAAACAATGAGCTCACTTTTTGACAGGCATGCCATTAAATTCCGCATGTAAATAACCCATCTTTGGGCAAAAATCAAATCATTCCTCTAAAACAGTTAATGCACCTTTGGGCTGGCATGCCAAGGAGTTCTGTGTCTAAATTCTACAGAAAAACATAAGCGAATAATAAAACTCAACAAGTTGGTTTAATCCTAGCCTAGTGATTCTATTAAGCATTTATATATGTATATGTGTATACATGATTATTTCATCTTTGTTTTCATTGCATGCTTTGGGAACCAACATTTCTTCGCTGCTGTTGTTGAGGTTGTAATAGGGTAACCATGCAGCCACATCTCCTTCAGGCTGCATGCACAACAGTGGTGGACTTGTGACCCAAGCCAGGCGAGTGAGCGCCAGATTCTTACCGAGTCAGCTTCCTACATATTCAATGCCTACTAACATGATTCTTTAAATCTTCATAATGGTATTTAGGAGGATAATTCAGAAACATGGCATAAAATTCTAAATGATGCAAGAAAACCCAATTATGATCATGAGCAGCTCAGAGTAATATATAAAACAAGTTCATACGTTCCAGAAAAATTTAATAGTAAGTTGGAAAAAAAAGGCTTTTCTATCTAAAGCATGTAATTAATTGAATTTCAATCCCCTGAGGATCTTAATTAATTTAGGTGCTATTGCCAAAAATTTCAAAGATTTTGCTTGAAAACAAACTTGATGAAATTTGATTAATGAAATGTACCCAATGAAAGAAGCTATAAAACAGTATACTAAAAAATAGACTGTTAGCCTTCTAATGACAGCTAAGTAATGGAAGTATCATCTTTCGATCTTTGAATTTTATGCTGCCAACAAACAATTTATTTAAGCAACCATCTTTAAAGGATACCTTTTTCTAAGACAATTACTCACATTGCATTTTAGGCTGTGTGTCTTTCCATATTACAGTGTTTTCTGATATATTATGCGGAAACATGGATTATGTGACTAAATGATTTTAAGATAAGCACCATCAATACAAACAACGTTTGCTGCAGACCTTCTCAGAGCCTTTAACCTGTGAATGTGCACAGCAAATAATAAATGCTATAGTGCTGTCTGAAAATTTTTCTAAATCCATTTGGTTTTGGTCAATGTTATGTAAAGTGCATTTCACACGATGGATTTTGTAAGGGAAATACTTCCTGAAAGCCCTTCTCTACGCTAGCCTCAGTGTAAACATTGAAAGAGGCCTTGAAATTTACTTTACATCTTACCAGTCGTCAGCCTTGCATCTTGTGTACATCTATTATGCTTCATGCAAGAAACCTGCAGTTATTTAAACCACAGGCCTCATCTTTACCCAAAATATAAATTAATTATATTCACTTTTGAGCATCTCATGCTACTCTGAATTAGAGGCGTTTTACAACCCAGGCCTTGGCCAAGAGTTGAGGGGCGATTGCCCTTCTTCCTTTGCCAAATGTTAGTATCAGATTCCCTGTCCTCTGCTAAGGCACAACATGTTAGTACCTAAAATGCTGAAGAACCATGAAGATAAGAAAAATAACTAACAATCCATTTTACTCAATGATTAGTACCCACCTCCAACTTAGTGAGTTGCAAATACCTGTAGTTATTTTTAAAAAACTCTCAAGGGTCCGTGGGGAGGAAAAAACTGCATAGACAGCCAAAAACATGGCATGTGAGGACTCCTGTTCTGGCATGTGCTTTCGATGGCGATTGCATGGCAACTCACGTGAGTGGGACCTGGCCAAGGGACTGCATGTTATATAACACACCATAATGTGGTCGTTTCAACGTTCAAACTCCAGATTAGGAATTTGACATTTTAAAAATTCCACTGAAATTGGACTACAAAATATAATGGGTTTAGGCACCTGCTCTAATAAGATTGCATAAAAATATCCCAACAGTCTTACCATAAACATATTTTACAGTATCAGAGTCAAATTTTATTACATCATTATAAGAATGTTCCACACAGGCTACATGATTGGCTGTTGAAGCAAAGCAGGGGGCTGATACTGTAGCACAAACATACCATCATACTTCCCTAATAAAAGTTTTATTGTATCCCTATGCATATTAAAAACAACACTAACTGCATTAATACGATGTAATTTACTTTTTGTTATAGAACAAATAATAAACCTGCTGCTAATGAGCTCATATTTTCCATTATCCCAAGGAAACCTGTTAGTATATCCATTCCTCTGAGATTTTACTTAAAAAGGGAAGCTCCCCTTACTGTGCAATGATGTGCACTCGCCCAGAATATGTTTATTCCCTGCCTTGCTCAGGCTTATCACAACACCTTCTGAACACCTGTGTTTTTCTGAATGACACAGTTATAAAATCCATTATTTGAGTTTCACGGCATCATCCTTTTCTTCAAAATGAAACAGATAAGATTCTTTTCTGTTAAAACTGTCTTTTCCTTTGGTAGCTTTCTATGTTCCAGCAAATCTAGGTGTATTTTTCGCTAAAATACAGACACAATGACTTGCTTTCCCTTTGGTTGTCGCTTGACTGGTTGCAAGTTTTTCGGTAGGTATTTTCACCGTGGAATGTACTAAGTACCAGAAAGGAATCAATTTGCTATGAGACATGGATAATTGTTTTCATAACGTCTTCTGGTGGTGTTTCAATGAAGCCATTAAATGGGTAATCTCTTATACTTTTATAAATTAAGCCACCAACAGGAGACTTTGTATTTTTCTTGATTTCATTCAGCTTAATGTAAGTCAACTTTCCACCAAACCCCTCACCCATGCGGTCATTTTCTTATCCAAGCTCCTGGGCATTTGTTTAGAATTGGAATGGCAGTGAGGTGAGAGGGAGGATCATGATGTTGATTACACTGGAGGGGAAAAGATTTCAGAAATCTGAGAAGAAAAATAGGATTCTCACACAGCCCCTGCTTTTATCGTGAGATAGGACGTTTCTGTATTGTAAACTTCAAACTGTGGTTATCTTGGGCCATTTTTGTTTGTGTGGGTTTGTCTTTTGCCCTCTGACTGTACCGGCTGCCCCCTCTGCATAGTGGGCAGTGGAGGCTCTATGGGATAAGATAGCGAGAACATTTCTGGATGTATGCTCAGTGATTCTCTAAATAAAGTCTCCTGCTGCTTGAGCAAGCGGCCATCTATCACACTGCTTCTGCTGTCACTGTTTGCTTTTCCGAATGGAGGCAAGTTAAGATTGTGCCCACTGTGCACACACATGCACACAACACATGACTCCTGCTAGATACTTGAGCCCAGAGGTGTACAACAACGTTAGAACATCAGTTGCTTCAAGTCTTGCTTTCCCACAAGACATAGACACTATCCAAATCTATTCAGACGTACTCATTAGAAAATTGGTCTTGTTATTCAAAGTGGGGCAATCCTCAGGACACAGTCCTCAAAAGCACAAACATCATGAACTGTACAATGAGTAGTGGTTTCAGGAGATTCCTATATAATTTAAATAGTCATATTCCCTTTGGGAATTTGTATGTACTTATTTTTCTAGGCTTGCAAATACCCACAGTAATGAGCCAAATAAAACCTTGGATTTAAAAACCTTGGATTTAAAAAAGGAAACCCACAGGAATATTTAGTATAACACTTATTGACCACTTGTTTGGTTTGGGTCGTTTTTAGAGGAGTTTGTATTTATCAACTAATTTTCAAAGAAAATGTTTTCTGGGGCTTTATTTTAACTCCCTTTTTACAAATAGTGCAGTTGAGGCACGGAGAGCATCAGTAATAGCTAGGAAGCGGAGATCCCAGCTCAGATAATCAGTGTGCGTGCTCACTAGCTGCTGACCGTGGCCGAGAGAACGCATCGTGGTCTCTGGAGGTCACCTCCATGCCAGCTAGGTTGACTATCACACTCCTGGGTCTGAACATAACCATGTAGCTCATCAGGAGGGCAGAGGGCTGAGCAATGCCCGCAGTTCAAGCCATGGTTTACCAAGCAGAGGAAGACATTTTGTCAGGACGATCGGCTGCCTTTTTAAGACTATTAATTCACCCGCCCATCCATCCATTGATCCACTCATCTGTTTTTACAGCTGGTCTTGATCCATGCAGCCCCTCACACTTCTACCTGTCACTCCATGCCATGACGGCAAGTCCTACACTCTCCTGTTTCGGTGTAAACAGTCACACTTAAACATGGTCTCTAATCCAGCTTCTTGGTATTTTCGGGTGTCTGAGTAGGTTCCAGTCTTCATCTGTGAAGAGAGGTGTCAACAGTCACTTCACTATTCCGCAGTGTGTGTGTGTGTGTGTGTGTGTGTGTGTGTTTTAAGAGGACAAACGAGCCAGATATGTTGCATAAATCTCTCAGAATACAACCCTAGTTTCTAGGTCAGTGTTTCTTTTAACAAGGAAGAGAAACTGAATTAATAGTAACCACTGAGGCAAAATTGTAATACTGAAAAAATAAAGGTGAGTATGCTCTTTTCTGATCCTGTAAAATAAGAAATTATAAAAATAGGTACATTTAAATACATTAACATTAAAATTTGTATATGCTATACATACATATTTAAGATGAATTCAATTTAAAAATCACAAGCATGCATTCTTGAAATCAGTTAAATACATCAACAAAACACAGAAAATGCTATGAACTGATAACTCCAACAATTTTAACTAATTAATTCATTCAATGCATTCCATAAGTTAATGGAAAGTCTTCAGTCATATTGGTACTCAAAGAATAAATTAGTATTATTTTTATTCTGGTTTGGAAAAAAACTGAAATATCAATGAACTTTTAACATATTGTTGGGCTTTTTATTAGTCAAAGACCAAAACTAATTTTCTTATTGGGGTGTTAAATCGCATTTCTCTAAGAATATTTGCCAATGTTTACAGAAAGCCTAGGGAATAAACATATATTTTATTAATGAATATTTAGGACATTTCTGAGAAATAAAAGAAAAATGCAGAATATTAGTAATTCATGTAGAATTATACTGAAACATTATCAACATTTCAATATTAATTAATGCGCAATAACAAAGAATGATCAAAATGAATTAATTGGGAGTGCACATGGGTCAAACCACCACCTGTGGTGTTCTGGACATCCCGTATGGGTGCTCAGCAGAGTCCCAGCTGTGCACTTCCAGGCTATGATGCCTGTGATTGGGCTGAGTCCCGAACATGCACATGGCAGACCTGGATGGAGTTCCATGCTCCAGGGCTCAGCACTGACTGTTGCAGCCATTTTGAGCATGAAAGTAAGTATGGTGCAGGCCCCGGTCTCCCAAGGATTAACTCCACAGCTTAGCTTGTTTCTCAGAGCATAACAGGATTGGCAATTTTGGCCTGATACATCTAGTCACTGGCTTAACCGCAAGTTCCTGCTTCCTATTTGTCAAGTTATCTGCCAAGGGATTGGATAAACACTGGGAGGAACTTAAGGGATATAGGGTGGCCACTAGAGGATTGGATAAACACTGGGAGGAACTCAAGGGATTTAGGGTGGCCACTACTGGGAGGAACTCAAGGGATTTAGGGTGGTCCCTTGAGGACTGGATAAACACTGGGAGGAGCTAGGGAGAGTATAAAAGAAAGCCTGGAGTTGCAATAAAGATCAATCTGTCATCGATCGGCATTCGGTGTACTGCGTGTTGCCTTGTGTTGCCTCTCTGCGTATTGTCTTTTATGTAACCCTAGTCCCTCCGCTCGGCTCGGGGTACGTGGCAACGAGGGCGTTGCCAACAGTATGGAAAAAAATCTATCTCTCAACTTTCTCTTTTTGTGTGTTGGTGTGTGTCTCCCTCTTTATCTGTAACTCTGCCTTACAAATAAATGAGTAAATCTTTCTAAAAATCAATTATTGTGAAGTTCTAAGCAGTGGAAACAGAATGCTACTGCAAGAGTAGTAAGATTAATTGATAAGTATAAAATGGTGTATATCGGAATGAATGCTATGAGAGTATTATTTATTATTCCACCATTGTGATGCATGTTTGCATAAGTACACAGCACGTGTATGTGTAATCAGTGCTTCCATGCAACAGCTGTGTCATCATGCTAAATTTTTCTATACTTTTGGGGTATTAATATCTTTTTATTTTTTAAATTTTGATTAGTTTTTCAAACACATTTAGTGTAGTTTGCAAGTATAATATTTCCATCCTCCTTTCCCTCCCTTTCTCTTCTTTCCTTACCATTCTTTCCTTGTCTTTTCCCTCTCTCACTTTTGCTATAACATACCTAAATTTATATTACAGTAAAAGCCTTAATGCTTCAACAAATGAGAAGTTTAACAAGTGAAAAGCAGAAAGATCCTAGTTTAGCGGGAATCTAGGCAATGGCTATAAAAAATAACTGAGTGGAGAAATTACAGGTAGAGGAATGTAGAACAGGAAAGGTAAGGTGCTCAGCTGTTATCCTGGTGGAGAATGTGGTGAGATACGGCCGTACATGCACGTGCTTGATATTAAAAATCATCCTATCAGTGTAACTTAGGGCTCCCATCATACTCCTTAGAAAGACCCATCAACTCAGCCTGTAACTAACAAAGGTGCTGCTTTTCACCCTGCTCTTCCTGCAACTTCCTGACTGCCACAGTTAATGCCCCATAGAGGATAAGAGGCATAGCTTTGAGACGCTGCTCCGTATTCAAGTCTGGACTCTGTTGCTTCATGATTCTGTGGCTCTGGGTGAGAGACTCCCATCACAGAACTGCTGCAAGTCATTACGCTTTACAAGGGCCTTGCAAATAATAAGTGCTCAATAAATATTAGGAAATATACGTGTATCGTTTGCCAATTTTTAATGAACATATTACTCATATTCAGAATAAGTACAATAAATATTATTGTCAAAGAGTGAAGCAAACCTCCAAAAATGTAAACCTCCAAAAACTATTGAAGGAAAAAAAAAAAGGAAGAAAAAGAAGCAAAGCGATCTTTGTATGGAGTTATTTCCCAGTCCTGGCTGCTAACCACAGGTGGGGATCGAAGCCCGGAGGGGAAACAATTATGTGCAAATCCTTTGACTTAATGAAAAATAAAATTAAGCAGACTAATACCCAGCAGGTACTCAAACACACCTAATGTTACAAAAGCAGTTGTTTCTTCCAGAGGAAAACCCTCAGGAGTTAGAAGAAGCTCTGACCCCAAAAGAAACCCAAGGGTGAAAGATGTCCAGGGCACAGCTGAAAAGCACCTGGCAGCCACCACACGTCTCCCGGCGTGCACCTGTTCACTCAGACCTCATCTTTACTAATTGTTGATGTGTGCTCAAAACCCCGCTACTTCATCAGTCACGCCTCTAATGTCGGCACTAACCCAGGAGTAAGATGTGGCTATTTTCCCCAACTTACAGATTCCCAAAGATCACACTGAGGGACTACAGTTCACGACCCTTTCACTCAAGAGTGCCAGTCTGAGCAAATTCACATGGACCTCAGAATATTTTTTCTATTTACTTTAGAACCGCGTAACCTTTGCTTTTCTGCTTTGAATCACTCCTCTTGGAATCCTTCATTGAAAACAAAACCCTGAGAACGCCTTTGTGCTAATTTTTATTTGGACCATCCAAGGCCTGCGGCTTCCTCAGCCACGAGTCCAGCTGGGAACATGAAGCAGAGAGAGACACTCTGGAAACGTCTTTGGGTCGGGCTCCGTGGAGTCTAGCGAAGGCCCTGGCAGAGTGGAGAGGCTTCCAATCTCCTGGCCACGGGCCTGGCTGCCATTCGGGTGCCTTGTCCTTGAAACAGCGTCGAGGGCCGTCGCCCTGCTCTGCACCTGTCTGAGCTGCTGTCGAAGCAAACAGGCTGGTCCGCTGGGGACGTGGCTCGCTAGGGACTGCTTTGGCTAATCTAGAGATGGTCATGCTTCCAGAATTTCTGCTTCACAGTGGGAAAGGTCATTGTCAAGAGCAAAGTCACACAATGGTATTTCGGAAGGCGACTCCGATCCACTTGGTCCCTCTGTGGACCGTGCTGTGGACTCAGCAGCAAAGGGTCCACCAGTTTTCCTAACGTTCTTCTGTCCCTCGCTCTTCCTGCTTCTCCGCGCCCTGGACCTCACTTTCCTCCTTCGATGTCGGCCTCACAGCAGCTCGGGATGTCTCTGTCTCTGTCCCATCTTCTGCCTCGCCTTGCTGGCCTCCTCTTGGTCGCAGTTTCTTTCCTGTTGCTGGCTCCGCTCTTTCTGGAAGCTTGCATTCCTCAGCTTGGCCAGCCACTTTCATCGCCGGGATTCTCGTGGTATAACACACTGCCTTCCAAGGTTCCCATGGAGGTTTTCACATAAGATGTAGTTATTAATTCTCCTTCAGGGTGGAAGGAACCAGCTAGCGGCAGCAGGATGTGGCCTATCGTGGCCAGCTGACGAGCTGATGAAATCTTGGCCTGATCTGTTATCTCCCGGCGCTGTAAGGGTCTTGGACTGAGAGATTAGAAAACAAGGTTACAGTGACAATTTGTTTACATGCAAAGGAGCAGGGAGAGATTAAGATCCTGTTGGAAAGGAATAAAAACCACGTCATCTTGAACTCTCACAGTGTGAGTCCCATTGTAATCAACACTGCTCTGATTCCAGGGATAATTTAAGACCAATTTATTATCTTAATTAAAAAAAAAAGAAGTGGAGGCGAATTCAACGTGTCAGATGCCGGTCAGTTTGTTGGACACAGTCGTTCCGCAAAGCAAAGCACGCCTAAGAATCCACACTTCAATCTGCTGGGGAGAAGTGCCAACCTTTTTCTTTTTCTCTTTGTTTTTTTTTTTTTTTTTTATAAGTATTGCTCTGGTAACAAAACACCCCCCCTTACCTCCCCAAAAAACTGTCTTTTTGTTGTGGTGGTGATTTTGTCATTCCTTTTTCTTAAATAAAAAGAGAGGTAAAATGGAGAAGAAAGTGATTCCCATCTGGCTTTCCCAGAGTCTGTGATGCTGCAGGTCAAAGTCTCTGCAGAGCTGTCCTTCCTGCCTTAAGGGGTTCTGGTAAGCAGTTTTGCCTTGGGTGGGGCTGACTCTTGTTTTCCGACAAAAAAAACTTCACTGTGATTTGTGATCCAGCCCCTTACCCCCACCCCCAGACTCCCCTGACCCAAGTTCTGGAGCCTGGGCGAAACTTGCATTCCTGGTCACTTTCTCTACAAAAGTGACCAGGAATGCCCAGTACACAGAATGAATGGGGCCACAAAGAACCCTTTGAGAGTGTGGGAGGAAGCACCCCACTGGGAAACCAGGTGCAGGAACAGGGCCACCCTGTGACACTCCTGGCTGCGGTGGGAAAGCCAAGCTTGCCAGCCCACTCATTTGAACATTGAACATGTTTCTTTCTGCCTCTCCCCTCACCCCCTGTTTACAAACACGCTTACAAGTGTTTGATAGGTGACCTTATTTACTTAGGAACCTGTGGATTCATTTATCTTGAAATTAGTAGGTAATGAAGTGGAAAGCCTCAGCAGCCCTCCCACTAATTAACATGATAATAAGATTGTTTTGCGGCAGAGGTACAATTAGCATGTAGGAGAAAGTGGGGGGGGGGGGCAATAGAGTGAAGGGTGGTAGTCCCAGATCTCCAGAGGAGCCAGGAAGAGGACCTCAGATTGTAAAGACTCTTTGGAGTGATCAGACCCAACTCTGAGAACAATTTGACACCTATTTGGGGAAAGAGATATGGGGATAACAAAAAGGAATGAATTGTGAAGCACACTTTTTGGTGCAATTCATGTGTTTTGAAAAGAAAAGAGTAAATTGTGGACAGTCTCAGATATAGATGTTTAGTGTGTTTTGATGGGAGTGGGTGGGAAGTGTCTGGGGTGAAGCCTGTGATTTGGGAGGGTAATTACCCCTACTCTACCTTTCTCTGCTCCCAAAGTCCAACGGCTTAGATGTAGAAGTTAGCAGGGTAATTCCTCTTGCACATCTAATGTCACCATACATTTTCATGAGGTGCCATAACACATGGAGTGCACGGCTCAAATATTTATTTATTCTATGGATTGAGGTGTGTAGGGTAGATAAATATGACTTTAAAAATTGCCTCAACATGTATTTATGTAGTAGAATCATTTCTTGGATAAATTACATGGATTTGGGTAACCTTCCATGACATTTTCCCCTGATTTTAAACATATACAAACAAAGAATTTAAATGTCCAAAGTGTCTAAATAACCTAATTGAACTTGTGACACAAGCCAGGGAGAGCTGGGAGACTTGAGTGTAAGGGAAAGAGCAAGGGTTTCTGAACAGATAAACCAGAGAAGACTCAGAAGATGGATGGCAAGCCACATGTCGTGAGCTGTCCCAGGACTTTGTAGGGGCTGTCTGCAAATGTTCTTTACAAGCACAGACATATTATCACATTTCACCATAGATCCTCCTTCGTGCTCCACTGGAAATATGTTTTCCTGTGAAATTCTGCAGTGAGCACCCCCTGAAACCAATGCTTTCATTTGTGGCAAGCACCTGGTTTTGCATTTGATTTTGAAGATAATGATTTTAAAGAGCTCATGTCGCCCACAACTGTTACAACTAGAGAGTCTAAGTGCGACCAGAAGGATTTTCTCTCTGACAAAGCACCATTCTCAGCACGCATCCAAATAGTCTGCCCAGATCTCACCAGTCTTAAATGTCCATGGTAGAATTTTCTGCTAACCAAGTTCACAATGTTTTTCCTTTGGCAATGGGTTAGAATGATGGAAGCTGTTGATTTGTTTATGCCAATTAAGCAGGACCTTAGGAGAAACTTTAACTTTGTTTAACTTTTGTTTTACATTTTTCAGAAACTACAGGTTTTTAGGAACTGGCCAACACCTCTATTTTGACCTTGATTTTATTTTTTTAGGTAGATTATCCCTGCTTAAAATTCACATCTTTGGAGTGAGGAGGAGAACTCACTGCTATTTTTGTGAAATATTAGCACTTTTTTTTTCCACTTGTTGATTTCATTGGGAAGATGGATGTCTGTATTCTGTGGGTGAACTGAGCAGGTGACTAAAACAGTCAGCTTCTAACTGGAGAACTCGGAGACACTGTCTGTACAGTGAGTCAATGAGAAGTCAGGCAACCACTGGCATACAGGGCTTGAGCTTATCTGTGTTGGTAGAGACCAGCAAGAGCTTTGAGCTGAGGTCCCAGGGAGCAGAGGAGGAATGAGCAGACTCGCTTGCTTGCTTCCATCACTGTGGAATGGTCCAGTGAGAAGCTGAGTTAAAGCTCACTCAGGTAATCGTCCAGTGTGCCCAGTCAGCTTCCTGGCTTTTATCTCAGACAGCCACCCATGTGTGTGGCCTTCTCTGATGTGTCTGGTCCTGGTTGGTGGGAGTTTTAGAACAAGAAAGAGAAACCATGAGCACAAAGGAGTTCATAATCTTCTGGAATTTGTGCTCCCCCCCCATTTTAACATTACATAGCATTGCCACCCACCTAACTAGGCAGGTTCCAAATAGGGCACATGTAAATTTTAAAACCCAAGTGATATACTTAAGAGGAATTCTTTTTTCTTTCTTTTTTTTTTTTTTTTTTTTTTTTTTTTTTGTCCTAAGAATTTCCCCACATCCCTGGAGACCATTTGAGACACCCTGGGGTGTCATATAATCTTGCCTGGGTAAGGCTGTCCCAGAAAAAAAAATGTATTTTTAATAACTAGAGCCAGTTCCTCCTAGGGAGAATTCCCTTTGGGTTCTGTGTCTTAGCTTTAAATCCAAGTTCCTCATCTGTGAACAATTAGAAAATATGATGTAGCCCAGGAGAGTCAGAACTTGAGTTCAATTCAAAGAAATGAAACCGTACTGTAGTAGGTGGGATGGGAAGTCTTCAAGGCACAAAGCAATGGTCCATTTGGCAGTGCAACCTATGACTTCTGGCGTTCTCAGGGCCACAAGGCAGGAAATAACGAGCCTGTTTTGCAGATGGCAAAACCGAGGTGCAGGAAGCTCAGTGCCCATTTCAAGCTCCTGCGTCTTAAGAAAAAAAATAGAAAGAAAAAAAATGAAAAAGAGACAAATTTGAGATAGAAACCTAAATCTTCGTGACTACAGCAAAATCTTTGACAAGTATTTCTTCTTCCGTCTAGCGAAGGGACACTGCCCCATAAGTGGTCCCTGGAAAACCAGTGCTGGAAAAGCTTTGAAATATCTGGAACCTTTTTCTCTGGGGGGTACTTGCTCTTTAGGAGTACCAATGATGTCAAGAAATTGGTTTGAATACTTTTTAAGAGCAGCACCTGCTCTGAAGTGTGAGACCCCTTCTTCTTCAGGCCAGGGCTCCCATAGTCGGCCTAGAGGTTCTCCCAAGTTCACAGCAAGCCTCCTTCACTGGGATTTAATGAGTCTGTAAAGCAAATGCCTGAGATTGTTACTAAAAAATGAAACCAAGTGTTTCAGTGAGAGAACACAGAGGACAGAATTTTAACTTCAGAGAATTCCCGGACTCCTTGCTAAGGGCCAGCACGTGACGGGAAACAGTGGGAGGGGCTTAGATGAGCAGGTGTAATAAGTAGCCTTTCTGGCCCAGATTTGTACCTTCCTTGAGAATAGCAGCAATTTTCGACTTTATTGGCAGAGGTTTTTCTCCTTCCTTACATATTCATTGTGCAACTGGGAGCAAGTCTCAAGTTGTGAAACCCATGTGAGTTGATAAAATCATGTCGTCTGTCTTGTTTTGTTGCGAAGGGTTCGAGACAATTGTGACAGATGAGAAGGTCCCACGTGCGTCCTGCCTCCCAGCCATGCTAGTGGGGCCATTTTGGCACTGTCGTGGTGTTTGCACAGTCCCGAGGAGGCACCAGCTGCTGAGACGTGCTTTTCATGGAGCAATTTCTCCACTAGGCCACTTTGTGCTGTGGAGGAGAACAAGCCGGGTTTGTCTGTCACATTGCTCCAGCTCTCCCAGCCAGCAACACTCAGGAGCCTCATGGCGGAGGGCGGTGGGCCCCAGATTCTTTTCACTATGGTCTGCTCAGGGTGGAAGTAGCAGCTGGCTGACACCTAGGCTACAGGGAGAGTGAGTGGGGGCTGACGCTGGTGGAACTATTTCGTGTTCACGCTTCAAGGGAGGGGGCTGCTTTGAGACAATCCAAAGGGGTGACTTCAAGGGTTTCTGAGATTTAAGGTCTGCATGAAGGCATGCTATGCATTCTGTTGGTCTCGTCCTACTTCCCCAGCTGTGCAGACTGAGTGAGCCCCCATGAGATACGTAAGGACAAACACGCTGCCTGTAGATGCATTAGCATTACAGCACTGAGAGCAGTGGATGACGATGACATGGTTTTGACTACCACTCAGCTCTTTGAAAGGAAAGTCGAACTTTTTTTTTAAGATTTATTTATTTTTATTGGAAAGGCAGATCAGATTTTTATGCAGAGGAGAGACAGAAAGATCTTCCACCCACTGGATCATTCCCTAAATGGCTGCTATAACTGGAGTAAGCCAGTCCAAAGCCAGGGCCCTGGAGTGTCTTCAAGGTCTTCCACATGGGTGCAGGGTTCCAAGCCTCTGGACCGTCCTCTACTGCTTTTCCAGGCCATAATCAGGGATCTTGATGGGAAGTGGAGCAGCAGGGACACGAACCGGGATCTATAAGGGTTCCTGGCACTTGCAAGGTGAGGATTTAACCATTGAGCCATCATGCTAGGCCCCAGGAAAGTCTAAGTTCATCTTTAGCTGTGAGAATGGTAAAATTGAACACTTGTCACAAAGTGAAGTATTTATGCCCAACGTTCAAGGGTAGTTTAGGATTGTTTGCTTTTCTGTGTGAGAAGCCCATGGCAAAGGTTTTGGGGTGAAGTTATGTCTTCCCTGAAATTGCGGATCCTCAGTCAGCCACTGTGTACTCATCAAGCGTAGGAGCAGATGGTGTCTTCAAGGCTCAGGAGACGCGCTGGGATGTATCTGCACCTGGCCTGGCCTGGCACATCGGACCTGAGGTCTTTCTCATAAGCACAGCTGGTCCCCTTTCTTCAGGTTCTGCCTCCATAGATTCAATCAACTGAAAATCAAGAAACATTTGCACCTATAATTGAACAGACACAGACTTTCCTTTTGTCATTATTAAACAATGAAGCGCAGCATTGGAATGCCACTTACATTGTGTCAGGCATTATAGGTTATCTAGAGATGCTTTAATGGCTTTAATTGGGAAGATTGCGTAGGTTCCATGAAAACACTATGTTTTATTGAAAGGGCTGTAACATCTACGGATTTTTAACTTGGAGGACAGAGCAGGCGGGCCTGGTCTTAATGCTCTAGAGATTCCAAGGAGAAAGTATCATCTGGAAACGGGTTTGAGTTCTCAGGACATACCCGTCAGAGCACCCGAGCGGATAAACAGGAAAACGGGCACACCATCCTTGCATATCTGTTTGGGCAGGAGAGAGAGGGATTCCCTAAGCTTTGTGAAGAGTGCGAAGTACATGGACTGAAGTCTTTCATGACATTGCTAAAGGAGATGAGCTTTCTTCTTGCTGCTGGGGGGGGGGGGGACAGGTTGTGAGGCACAGAAATCTCTTGAGCTATAGTTATTCCTTCTTCCACACCCACAGAAGCAACTGAAGGAAGATTTACACTCCCTCTCCCCAAACTCCACTGCAGATCAGGATGTCACCTGTAACTTGCGCAGTGCTAGCTGGGCAAGACAGACCCCAGGTTACAACTGGGGAAGATGGGGAAGGCCGGAGATGCTGAACTGTTGCGAGCAGTGCACTTTGGGTTGTGATGAATACTATAAACAAAACCTGATGAGGTGATTATGCTGTGGCTGGAGAGAGGAAACGATGACTTTGGAGAGGGATGCCTGAGAAGAATTTTGTGAAAGGGGACAAAGTTGACAGCTGAAGGATGCCAAAGGTTCAGCAAAGCCCTGTGAGGTGGGGGGAGCTTTCCAGACAGAGGGGGCAGGAAGGGCAGGGTTCCTTCAAGAGCAGAGGTCTAACATCTGGGGACAGAAAGAAGCTTAGGGGTGCATGAAGCTGGAGGGAGGAAGGGATTTTAAGGGCTGCTGGCTCCAGCTAATCACTACCCAGTGAATGGTGGGAAGAAACTTGGCCTTTCTTGTTTTGAGTGGTGAGCTGTGCTTAGAAGAATGAAGGGGGGAGTACTGGCTCCTTCATGTGTATGATTCATCTCTATACAAACCAGTTTTTGTGAAGGTTGCTCTTTATTAGCTGTTTTAAGGGTAGACACCACAGCTGTTGGATGGTACGGAAGGGGCTGCATAGGACGGGCAGGGTTTATTTTGCAGACAACATCACCCGGATTCCAATTCCTACCCAGGTACTGACTAGGTATGTGTTCTTAGCTATGGCACTTAATTCCTCTGACCTCCACACTCTCATCTTTAAAATGGATACAAGAAAAAAATGATCAGTGAGGGTCGCTTACTGTTTAGAAGCATTGACTAGAGAATTAGTGAGGCTGCCCTGTCTGCAGTCTGTATGATGACCTCTCACACCCAAGAACCTCTTAGCAAGTGCTCAAGGAACAGATTTTGTGGACTGTGTCATTATGTCATGGCATTGTGAGGAAAGTGCTTTCAAAAGTGGGAAAGTAAAACAAAATACAGCAAGTGACTGAAATGCATTCTGAAATATGGAGACTCTTGGGCCAAAGGTCGAGGTGAGAAGCTACAGGATATGGCGTTTCAAAAACAGCTTGTCAGATGGCCCTGGTAAAGTGGTACCAGTTCGTTAGAGTTTCCTTCTGCAATGGGTCAGCACTTCCTTTCAAATACACTATACATTTAATGCCCCAAAACACAGATACCAACTGGGTTCCCAGTCTAGTACTTAAACTGCTCACTTCCGCCATCGGAGGGCCTGGGTTCAATGCTCATGCATTAGTGTGGATCTATGAGGCAGCAGCGATAGCTCTCATGGTGGGGCCCCTCCCATCCACATGGGAGGTCTAGACTGAGTTTACTGAAGATTTATTTATTTATTTGAAAGAGCTGCTCAGAGAGAGAGAGAGAGAGACAAAAAGATGTTTCAGCTGCTAGTTGACACCTCAATGATTGCAGCCGCCAGCTCCGGTCTGGGCTGGGGCCAAGAACAAGCAGGAGCTGCATAGGATCTCACACATGGGCGTCAGAGGCTTATTCCAAGTCTTCCACCAGCATGTAGGAGCCCAAGGACTTGGACCACCTTCTGGTGTTTTCCCGGGCCATTATCAGGGAGCCATGTTACAAGTGGAGTGGATGGGACTCGAACTGGTTCCCATACGTGATGCCAGCATCAGAAGCAACAGATTGACTCACTATGTCACTCATTTTCTGTCTGTCCATCTATCACTCTTTATCTCTCAGAGACACAGATGAGGATTTCGTGTGTTCTTTGTTTTTTAACATCTTCAAACTCTGAAATAATGATACGTTAAACATAAGCTCCCAAGCACATAAATGTGGTCACAGTTCCAGCTAAAGAAAATACGTTGGGGTCTTGGAAATGCCTCCAGGCTCTGGAGCTTTCAAACGAGTTGACGTGAGATGTGCCGTCAGCACCATGCTTCTGCGTATGGACATCCAGGCCTGCGCCTAGGGAGGTCACTGTGCCAGAGGAAAGGGGTGTGTGTGTGTGTGTGTACACAATTAAGCGAACGTCTTCTACACTGTGGTCCCACAGATTTACATCTTCGTATCTTTCCCCACCTCTTCCTCAATGCTGTGGATATGGACCTTGGACCCGTGGCGAACCTGGAAATTCTGCCCTTCCCAGCTGCCAAGCAAACGCTCACTTCTCTTCTCAAAATAACAAGGAAATGAGTCTCCCCACAAAAATCCTTCTTCCTTTACAGTTAGATAAACTCCTGGCTATTTGGTCAGATCTGATCCGCTCAAGACTACACGGGATTTAAGAAAACCTTACAAATGGATTTTTCAGCCACCGCTGGGCAGAGCTGGTTGACAGCACTCTCCCAAAGCCTGGAGGGAGGTAGGCTTTTAACTTGATGGATGAAATTATATCTAAATCCAGTAGATTTGAAACTTCAAAGGCATTTTTCCCTACTTAGGGCATCCCGGATGAAGGGCGTATGCTATTTGTACCAAACTCCCAGGCTCAAGTGGTTCGCAAATTGACCCCTTTGTAATAGGTTAAAGGTTTCCTGCTAGATAACGCTGGTTCATTTTGATTAATTATGTCAGGGAATTAATGTATGATTACTAACTTTTAGCAGACCCTGCTCCTCTGACCCCGCGCTGCTTGTTTGTGTGGCTGGTTGTAATTTTCGACCGATGGGTTAGAAGAGGTCACTGTGTGGTCAGCATATTTTAAACAAAGGAAGAAAAGAGAAGCAAAGACCTCCAAATGGAGTGGACATCGCATGCAGTTCACAGCCTTGACGCAGAAGAGCTGTTAAGCATTTAACAGTGGGCTTTTATATATTTGCTCTTACTAATAAAAGATGGCTTGCCAGCACAGAGAGTAACCAGGGAAGATGTGGAGAATAATTTAATGGTTAAATGCTAGCCCATAAATTTCACTTCATACTGGTTTCAATGGCCTAGGACCTTGTTAAAAATTAAATGGCCGAGTGTTGAGTTTTGGATTTTGAGAGGTCAAGAGAATTAAGACAGAAGAATCTTGTTCACAAGGGGCTTGCCGCTTCACGATGTGTGTTCAGAAACATACTCTTAATTCGAGACGCCCTAACAGGCTAAGTAGGTGACACCTTGCTCCAAATTGTTTTTAATCCATGTATGTTTGTCACTTAAGTGACAAAACTGCTCTGACTGGACTAAGTGAGGCCCGTGCTGCTGGCCATTTTGGTTCCTTGTTATCCAAAGTTTGGGTTTCCCAATTTTGACAAAACTAAGAATTTTCTCTCCAAAGGATTTCCCTGTTCTTTTGGCAGGGAGGGTTTCTCTATATGAAATAAGGATTCTATGTAACCCATTGTCACCTGGCTATGACTGTCTGAGGCACAATTATAAGGCTTAAAGCGACAGAGGCCACAGGGAACGAGAGACATTGGTAAGCAAATGACAAGTACCCAGGGATATAACCCAGGGAACACAGGAAGCAAGATTACGAGAAGTCGGACACAGCGTCAGGATGAGCACAGGGCTGTTTGGTTTTGAAGTAAATGCTGTGTATTAAAGGACTTGAGATCAGAGAAGTTTAGAAATCAGAAGGACAAAGTATTACAAAGGGAAGGAGTTTTTTAGGTGCTGTATTAATCCTTTAAACATTATAAAACACCCTTTCTAGACCCTTTCATAGAAGGTTATTCAGAAATAAATAGCGATTTAGCATTCAAATTTAGTTAGCTCTGTTCAGAAGGCATTGGAAAGGCTCCGGGCATACTGACAATTGCTGATCGCCTGTAGCCATTATGGGCAACATAATCACAATTACTGTATTTCAAACAAGCCCCTTTCAAAAATTAGAGGTGTTGATGACTTTAATGGGGACATAGACCATTTGTCTGTTCCATTATTGCAATTACTGTCTGGCTTGGTATCTTCTCCCTGACAGTGGCTAATGTTGTATACTTCAAAGGAAGATATAAGCCCTCAATAATGCACTTATGGTTCAATTCCCATCTAGCGCTTCATGTCTCTAGGATCCGCCCCACCTTCCCCAGGCCTGCGTGTGTGCAGTAGTTGTGACTGCAGGCTTCTCTGGAGGAACTACGTTCATGCTGCAGTTGCTCTGGAGCTGTAGGAAGAGACAACTGTGTAGGGAGAGAGAGTCAAGGCCACAGGGCTGTGGGGCGCTGCACTGGGCAGGCTGCGAGTTCCTCACTCCTCTCTATGGCATCCTTGCTCCATACTTAGTGTGTTGAAGTGAAAATTTCTTCTGCTACACCAGCAGCACTTCCTAGGTGTTTGAAACACAAATCCACATAAAGAATCATCTCCTCTTTCAGCCTGGGCCCTTTGTTTTCATGTGGAAATCTGCATGATACATGCCCACACATACACACTTGATAAAGTTCGTGGGCGCCTGACATATGCTGGGATCAAATATGGGCACCACTGCATGTCCCAGCTGCCCCACTTCCCACCCAGCTCCCTTCATGTGGCCTGGTAAAGCAGTCAAGGAAGGCCCAAAGCCTTGGGTTTCTGTGCCCATGTGGGAGACCCAGAAGAAGCTCCTGACCCCTGACTTCGGATCAGCTCAGCTCTGGTTGTTGCGGCTGCTTGGGGAGTGAACAAGCAGATAGAAGGTCTTTCTCTCTGCCTCTCCTTTTCTCTGCAATTCTGACTTCCCAAATAAATAAATAAATAAATAAACAAATCTTAATGTGTGAGAAAGTGGAGATAGAAGATACATTTGCTTTGTTTCAAAAAAATCGAAATTCATTCATATTTCATCATAATATGCATTTTTCTCAAACTTTGTAACTATTATGGTTTCCTGATTGTCTCCAAATTTTTAATATGCTTCTCTCTATATGTAATCATATACACACATACATGCGTGTCATATATATGTATGTATATATAACTCCTAAATATTTTCAAATGATCTATTTTTCTAGGCTTCAGGATAACATAATTTTGAACTAAATTAAGTCTTTACTGTACTGCAGAAGTGGTAATATTTATACCATATTTTTATTTTATAAAATAAGACACACATCTACAACCCAGAAGAAAGCT
The DNA here is from genome assembly GCF_030435755.1 of Ochotona princeps. NCBI lineage: Eukaryota > Metazoa > Chordata > Mammalia > Lagomorpha > Ochotonidae > Ochotona > Ochotona princeps. The sequence continues at coordinate 84,115,722 of NC_080837.1, forward strand.
GTGTGAAGCAAGAACTGTAGTACAGCTGGGCACTTGTCTTTTCTCCAGGCTTCTAGAAAAGGAATAGCCGCTTTACCCACAATAGGCTTCCGGCAGCTTTCCCCACTCATGCCTTGCACTGCTCAGACACATTGAGCAAGGCTCTCGGCTGTTCGGATTTCATGGCGATGTAGCAAGGTGTCTGCCTCCTTGCTGCAGGTGCTCAGGAAGGAGAAGGAGCTGCAAAATCCCAAGCAAACATGGAGCTTCATGCATCTACGCTGGTCCTCACTGAAGCCGTGATTCAGGATTAAAATGAATGACATGGTGTGGATGTGGCCTGAGCACATGCAGGCAAGTGGAAGCTCCTGCTGGTGAGAAGAGTGGCTCATTGATTTGGATGTTGATGGTCTTTATTAGCTCTTCATGCCAATGTGTGTTGACCAGGCAGCTCAAATCGGAAGAAAAGGAGCCAGAAATCCTCAAGATGAGGGAACTGCTTATTTTCTGTTCTCCTGACTCAAAGAAGGTTTATATATATATATTATTCATTAATTATTTATTAATTAATTTAATTCATTAATTTACATTGTAATTATTCATTAATTACATTGTATTCATTAATTTATTCATTAATTACATTGTATTATGTGACACAGTTTCATAGGTACTGGGATTCTCCCCACCCCTCCCCAAACCATCTCCCCATGGTGGACTCCTCCACCTTGTTGCATAACCACAGTTCAAGTTCAGTTGAGATTCCCTTATTGCAAGCATAGACCAAACATAGAGTCCAGCATCTTATTGTCCGGTCAAGACAAGGAATTTTCACTAAAACAAAACAAAAATCCGAGTCGTCTAGCATGGAAGAAATTCACCTGATATATGGGAGCTTTTGTCCATCAACAACTTAATGCTAAAACATTGAGTTTTCACCCTAAAAAAATGAAGAATGATTACTATGGACTAGATAAACTATTTTTAATGTGACTCCAGCTAACGATGAGAGCGGGTAGTGTGCTGAACATACAAAGGGTTATTTTAACTTACCCTGCTGTCTTACACATATGTGGGATTGTTTTTGTGTGTATGTTTTAAATAAGAGATTGCTAAATGAACTTCTAAATTAGACTACCAAGTGAGGTTAATCATTTGAAAACATATTAATCTTGGCTTGATAGCTTCACACTAATCTTTTAGAACTTTCACAGATATAACGGCCTTCTAAAACACCAGGTATAGTAATGTCAAGAATGAAATTTAATACTAAGCAGTATTTTCATTTCTAAAAAAAAAATTTAGAGGTGACTTTCAACAAAACTTCAAAACCAAATTGGGGAATAGTGAACATAGAACTGTTCTTTTTAATCATGACTAAAATCTATCACATATGTTCTTTTAAGCAAAGTTTATTAGAAAGAAACTGCTACTAGAGTACCACATGTTAACTCTGACTTGGCAAGGTCAGGCCAGGGCAATAAACCCTTGAACCTTACAAATATGCAAAGCTGACATAAATAACAAATTAAATCCAGCCAGGTATAACACTTTGGCCCGTTGGATGTGAGGTAGAAAACAATTCCAGGGAACAAGCGCCTGTTGATTTGTAAAGAAAACCTGGTCTTACACTCTTTGTTCACTGCCCATTAGTTTTGCATCTGGGGGTCACTTCGCTCCTTCCTGCCAGGGAAAAAACTCATAAAATCAATTCTGTTGCGTTCTCGACGATGGAGTCGTGTTACGGCTGGCTGGCGAGTTTTCAGTGTGGAACATTGTTACAAAGGAGCATGAGGCTTTGGGTGGAAGTGACACTAGGTGTGGGGTGGTGTTTCAAGCCATTGTCAAGTCCAGGAGCCAGGGATGTCTCCAAGAAGAGATGTACTCTGGGGACTTGTCCCACAGGGAATGGAGTGATACCCGAGTCCAACCCACACAGGAAACAAATAAGCAGTGGAGAAGACAAAACAAAGGTAGAGCATACTTGTATTTAAGGTAGAGCTACCTAATTTTTAAAAAAGCATGAAAATTATTTATTCAGAGGAACACAGAAGACAGAGATTTGGAAGAAGCTAAAAAAAAATCTCAATATTTTCAGTGCGACAATTTATAAGTGAGGAGTGAGATTTGTAATTTTTATTTGTTGAGTATATAGTTTTCCTTTGCGGGTAATACAGGAGTTTTCAGGATCATTGTTGAGTTTCAATGTGAAATATTGAGCTGTTGCAAAAGTTTTGGCAAATGGAATGTATAATGGATTCAATGTAAAAACCTAGACTGTCAAGCTGTGCAAGTTGGAGGAGAAAGGATTCAGGGCTTGCAGCTTTTCTGGCAGAATTTTGCCCTTAGTGTGATTCAATGTTTTCAGTAACTGTGGTTGGGGAGACACTAGAACCTGCTAGAGGGAAGTGACACTTCTGAATGTTATCACTAAGAAGGAGCTATTCTTCAGTGGCCACTATAAAGGTGGTTGGCTTGATTGTCCTTCTAAATCAAGTATGTGTTTGTTGGCCGGGAACAGTAGAGGAATCTGTCCAAGTCTTTCTCTGAGGGGAAGAAGACATTTGGCAATTTGACAGAGGGGGAGAAAGAGATGATTCACCTGTATGTGTCAATGTAATTTCAAGATGTTGGATTTTGAACTGTGAAAATTACCTATGAAATGGTTTATGAGCCTCTTAGCGAACCATGAAATTGAAAATGTTTGCTTAAATATTTTTACGATTCGTATTGGGTAGACTTTTATCCAATTGATAGTCTCTTGCATTTGGATAATGACATCTTTTTCTTTGTGGGTGCATATTTAAAATAATATTTAATGTGACCACCAAAATGAAATCCGTTCTGACATTTCAGACAAATTTTGAAAAGCAGTGCCCCCAAACACCGAGGACTGAGAAAATCATTGTGGAAAGGCAGGTTATGGACAGATTGAGTAGTTTCTCTGCTATGCCAACTCGTGTCTAATGAGGTGGAACAGTCACTCTTTTAACATCAAGACAGAAAAGAAAGAGGTGTTTTTTTGCAGTTGGTCCAATTTAAGGGCAAGAAGTTTGGCAAAGGCCTGTGCAGAAATAAAACACACTGTAGCATTATAAATATACCAGTAACGAGCAAACAGGCTGGGTTGGAACCCATGGGCATTTTCAGAAAACTGAATGTTATAATGATATACCACTGCAAATTTGTTTCTGATTTGTACTTTTCCTTTTATTTTTAACAGCGTGGGATGTGTCCTCTAGTGGTATCAAACACATGTTTTTAAGTGAAAAAGCTACTATTAAAGGTATTTCAACTTTTTAACTAGACAAAAACTGACTGTATCGATCTCAATTTTCTTACACCAAAATAAACCTATTTTTAATTCCATTTTCCAATTTATTTTGGACACAACCTCCTATGAAGTAGTCTCTTTGAAGTGCAAAAAAGCAGTGACTTTTCTGTGTGAAGTTACAGTTTATAATGAACTCTAAATAACTCAGTTTTAATGTCTATTGTGCTTCATGGTTAGGCTGAGTAGGTTGTGCTTTGTAGCCTTTGGTCTATATACCTTGCAATTTTCTGGAAGACTAGGGTATTAGACTGAGTTTGGTCTTGGGATATTAATTTGGGTAGCAGTAATTTTAAAGTTCAAAACAATGCATTTAGGAGGTGGGGATATGGGCATTCCAGTTTGTCATTAGCCTCTCCCTTCTCTGTTATCTTACACCAGGACACTTTTATAAGTCACTTGAGGTCCCGTGGCTTGCTGCAGACTGCAGACCTACACTGCTGTTCTCAGGCCTGATGTGGACTAATTAGGTAAATCTCCCCTCCAACCTTTAGGTAGTGTTCTTGCTTCTGGGAAAACTGGTTAGCTGACGCGTTTTCATGTGTCATGTCAAATTAATCTCAAGTTATTTTGGAAAAAATAAAATAACCTTGCTCCTTGCTATTCTGTTGCTTGCAGGTGGGAGGTGACTAGAGCGAGGAGAGCAGCAATTCAGGGAAGCTTGTACAGCAAGCCAAATCATAAAATCTATCACGACCTTATTTATTTTTGGATTCTTGTGGATCCATGGGTGTTGTCTGTAAGTCTCGAGGACTAAAGGATTAGGATGTGTAGAAATATGTCTGTATTACTAAGGAAGGAGGCTTGTTATACTTGTCTATTCATCTTGGCCTCAGGGCACATACTCCTGAATTGTATTAAATATTATATGAAAATGTTTGCTTAAAGGCCTTTCAAGTGACAGGTTATTAAATGCCAAATCAAATGGCAAGAAAATTCAACATCAGTCTTGTTAGTGGGTGACTCAGAAGTGGAAGATAGTAACTCCAAAGTAAACAGACAGGGAAATCATTCTCAACTTCATTTGGAAAATTGAGTGGAGCAGCTTTTTAATCCATCCAGGGCAACTGAAGTTGGCAAAAGTCCGTGTATTTAAAAGTATACTGAGGGGCCCGGCGGCGTGGCCTAGTGGCTAAAGTCCTCACCTTGAAAGCCCCGGGATCCCATATGGGCGCCGGTTCTGGTCCCGGCGGCTCCACTTCCCATCCAGCTCCCTGCTTGTGGCCTGGGAGAGCAGTCGAGGACGGCCCAATGCATTGGGACCCTGCACCCGCGTGGGAGACCTGGAGGAGGTTCCAGGTTCCCGGCATCGAATCGGCGCGCACCGGCCCGTTGCGGCTCACTTGGGGAGTGAATCATCGGACGGAAGATCTTCCTCTCTGTCTCTCCTCCTCTGTGTATATCTGGCTGTAATAAAATGAATAAATCTTTAAAAAAAAAAGTATACTGAGAAGGCATAGATTTGACTTCTTGGTACACGTTTGCTAGCTAATTAAGCTGACATACTGGTCTGTAAGACAAGTCCACCACTTCAGACTATTAACCTGGACATATATAACAGAATGGTAGAGAAACAAACAGCTAACAGTAAGGGAGAAGGAACCCTCTCATTGCCTTTATTCTCTAGTTTGTTTGTATTTGAGTATTTTGGCTTTTTGGAAAATATCTTTCTTTAGTCCTACAATGGGTCAGCAGAAATGCCTTTATCGCCACAAAGCAGTCTCCTAGCAGAAGGTCAGTGGAGCAATTGAATCAGTTTAGAACTCAATGTTGTAACTTACTTGAATGAAATACTTTTCTTAAGGTGACATTACGATGAAATATTTAAGATAAACTGGAAGATTTGACTGGAAATTCACAATGGCTCTCTGAAATAGTCTTCCCTGATTTACAGATCCTCAATTTTCAATTTATGAGCTGAGACCAGAGTATACCACTAGAGGATGAGAATAGAGTAGTCATATAGAGGCAGCTCATATATCCTAAAGACAGACTTTGGAAGAATTAGAAAGTATAATAAAGTGCCTGTCCCTTTAAGACAGACCCTGGCTCACTGCCAATTTCAAACCTAAAGCATTAGATATTTTTAAAGCCCTTAAAACTGTCACTTTTCCCCTAGACTTTTTGTCATCTCTAAATGAAAAAACAGTACCAGAGAGATTTGCCCGTATTGTTTCCAGTCTCCTCAGGATATTTTTGAAAAGTAAATATTTATGGCCCACAATCATTTTCGGCTGAGGTTAACGAGCCCTCCAAGTACAAACGGCGGCATCTGAAAGGCGGGGACCCTGGCCCGCACGCGCAGGCGCTCCTGTGCGCGGGAAACGTGCACACCAGGCGGCTGCAAGTGCTCATCGGCACACTTTGTTCGTCGCTTTCTGCAAGAGCCCTTAGACATGGTTTTGGGAGGGGTCAGCTAACGACTCTCGTGGGCTCAGAGGAGCTGACGTTTAGCTGAAAGGCCGCAGCACCAGCAGCCTTTTCCTAAGCCGTTGGCCGTGCGAACTCCCTGGCGTGGATGCCTGCACGCTAGCTGCCTAACTCTTCACTTCCGCTCCTGATTCTGTGGAGAAGTAATTCCTGTTAGACAAAGATAGCAAAGCTTCTGCCCCGACATCTGGCTAGCAACTTGTCCTGAGGAATGTTGGGCGTTTATTCTGGGAAATCTTTCATTATTGATCAGTTTGGAAGGAGACAGGAAAGCTCGTTTTTGTAAGGTAGACTCGCTCCACTGCTTTCCCGTAGATCATGGTGCTCAACTCTTAGGGCACCAGTTGGAATTCTGTGGAAATTGTAGCTGGACTGAGCACTAATGGGTCATCCTTGCTTAAGTGATGGCTTACCTGCCTCAGGACACAAAAGCTGCAAAGGCTTGTGAGGCTTCTGTTATTGCTAACACACTTAACCATCGAACAGCACTACACATGTTTTTGGGAAAGACCTCACAATGCTGCTTTTTTTTTTTTTTTTTTGAGATACCAAGTCATGAGAGAGGACTTACATTGAAAACTGTCTCTCTGGATGCATACAGTTACACATGCGTAAGCGGAGTCACACAATTATTACTAAAGTTAACATTTATAAAATTGGCTCCAAGTAAGAGATAATTTACATGACTTGAGTATTTTTTTTTCCTTATGAAATACTGATTCTATAAAATCAGAAGGGACCTGACTTTGTCTCTCTGCCTCCAATATTTGGCTCTGGTTTATCTCATGTTGGTAAATGGACTTCAGCAGTCAGCAGGAGCCCTTGTGTCTACATGCCACATGTGAGCAACGGAGAAGAAGTGGATGTAGGCTCCCCATGCTGGAGTTCACCGGGAAGCCTCTTGGCTTATGCCAATAGTTCCTTGGAAAGAACTAGGCTCCATGGTTACTTCCACTTTTAAGAAGGCCTGAAAAGTAGGATTTCATTATCAGGAACAAATTCAAAATTTTATTAGCAGGAAATAAAGTGAGAATGAACATTGAGTGGACAACAGGAAATTAATGCTGTAGCATGTCTTTATTTGCCAATGGCAGTATATAGACTCTGGGTAAATGCCTATTTATTTAGATTTATTTGGAAGACAAAGCAATAGAGACAGAGGGATCTGACAGCTAATGACGTGATGTGCATAGGAGGCAGCCGGACCCGTTCATCTGGAGTTGAGGTTAGTGAGGGATCACAGGGGTGTACGCACGGATTTCTGCACATGGAGAAAGCTTTGGGATCAACTGTTGGGAAAGCCAGTAGGGAGTGATCCACAGAGAGTCCACTAGGGGAGAAACAGACAGTAAGGACTTCATGGAAGAAAATATTCTAATGGGCTGACATTATGGCATTGCAGTTTATTGCAGCCTGCAATGCCGTCACCCTGGTTGGTCCACTTCCAATTCAGTTCCCTGCTAACGTTCTGGAAAAGCAGACCAAGCACCTGGTGCCCTGCCACCCAAGAGGGGGATCCGGAAGAAGCACCTCTATTCAGCCTGGCTTAGCACTGACATTGTGGCCACCTGGGGAGCGAACCAATAGTTGGAAGATCTCTGTCTCTCCCTCTCTCTTAGTAACTGACCTTCAAAATAAACAATTCTTTTTAAAAAGAAAAAGATATTTTATAACTTTTCTTAAATGGTAGCAAAATATTAAAAATAACATTAAAAGAGATCTAACTGGAATGTTTTTATTTACTGCATTCATTTTATAGTCTGTAAAGTTTATTAATATTTATTGTAATGCTTCAATGAATTCATTTTACCTACAAAAGCATTCTTGGTTTTGAAGATTGTTAAAGGAATTATTCAATGCCTAAATGTCTTTTGTTTAAATCCTGTGAAACTTATAATGCCATCTAGTGGTAAGTATCCTGATCTGTATACACAAGATCTAGGGGTACAGAAACATGGGGTGACTAGTGGCAGAATCCATATTGAAACTGGTCATGTTGGGGCTGGCAGTGTAGCCCAGTTAGTGATGCCACCACTGATGAAGCTAATATCCCACGTGGTCACTGGTTTATGTCCCAGCTGTTCCACTATGGGTCCACCCCACTTTTATAAAAGCCTTAGAAAACAGTGGCTGATTGAAGGTCCTGGTTTCCACCCTGGCTCAACCCTGACCATTGAGATCACTTTGGGGTGAACCAGTGCATGGAAGGCCTCTAGTTCTATGTCTTTCACACTCTCTCTGTAATTTTGAGTTTCAAACAAATCAATAATGAATACAATTAAAAACAAAATATCAACATGCACTGACTACTGCCAACCGCAGTCCTCTTAGGTTTTTCTTTCCCTCAGTTTCTGAGGCAAGAATATGAAGATTCCATAAAATAATGGAATATGCAAGCCTAGGATTTCATAAACAAAATGAAAATCTATAAGCATGCAAACCCGTGCACTTAGAAATGTTGGATCCAATTGTGAATGAAGTTCTGAAAGTGGGACTCCATCCAATATGTTCAGAAGAAAAGATGGGACCTGCTTGAAGTAGGAAAGCTATTTTCAAATATGATAAAAATGTGAGTTGTCTTAAGTTATGAAAGACTTGAATCCTGGGTCTCTATATTTATCACGGGGTAAAGTAGTTGAAGATTTTAAGTAACAGGACGATATGATCAATGTAAGTGAGGAATCAGTACACAATTATTTTATCTTAGCAGGGGGAAAATTCTATAATTTAAGACAACACTTAAAAATAAGAGCAAATCTAGATGGATAGTTGCTAAGCTGACTCATTGGGACCTGTTCTATGCCAGTAGAAGGCCATTCGATTCAAATGGCTCCCTGAGGTATTGGCCGAGTGAGAAGCAGGAAGGGAGAGTTCTGTAACTTTTTATTGCTAAATAAGCCAACAGTCATTCCGACCACAATCAGATTCAATCAGTGTGAGCTCAGCAGTGTTCGGAACACACATCCTCTCGCACCCAAAAGGCAATGATCACGGCACTTTCTAGAGGAAAAAGTAACTGAAAGGGTGAGTTATTAGCAAAATAAAATGATTGTTCCTACTCGAGGTCACCTACAACTGGAGCACAGATAAACAACAAGTATTAAATCCGTTTAGTGAAATCACCAAACCGGGAAAATGTGGAAGAGTGAAGTTTGACACTTTGATGAGCTCCAGGGTGCTTTGCTGCAGGAGTGAGCAGGGATGAGCCAGAGGGGTCCGTTGAAGACTGTCACTGAGTGTTTAACGTTACGTGATTCCATCTTGCTTTCCCATGAAAATTAGGAAGTAACTGAGTGGTGCTCAGGATGGCACCCTGCACTCGATTGCTCACGGAACAGCAAACACTGTGTTTTGGATGAACTGGGAAAAAGTCTGAAGCACAAGTTAGTCCCGCCCTCTGTAAAAGCAGAGGAAATGGAAAACTTGGGAGTCCCAGTGGTAGATGGGTGTCAGCTCTACACGCTGCACTATGTACTCCAACAAGAGATTTGTGGACATCTGTCCTAATTTTGCACATTTATTAAAAATTAATTATTTCTCTTAAAACTTCTTTCATTGAGTCACAGTCCTCCTAATTGTAAAAACCTTGCAAACAGGAATAATGGTTAGAAAAGTCCTTGACGAATGAACCGACTCTGTCTTTACTTCATACACAAAAGGCCACAGGAAGTAATGATGTTCATCATGTATACGGCGGATGACAGGATCTTTGCAGTTCCAACAATATTGGCATGTATGTTACAACCTTCTTCTCAATGACAAATCACCTTTACACTTAATTACTTAGTATCTTTTCTTAGCTACTTGATCACACAGATGATTAAATTAATCATCCTTTGTTATGCTACACTCATTCCCTAGACTCTTGGTCAGAACCTGTCCTTTTTCGATTATTCAATAAAAAAACATTTGCTTGAGCCCAGCATGGTAGCCTAGCGGCTAAAGTCCTCCCCTTACACGTGCCAGGATCCCTGACACATGCTGGCTCTAACTCCAGTGGTCCTGCTTACCATGTAGCTCCCTGCTTGTGGCCTAGAAAAGCAGTCAAGGACAGCCCAAAGTCCTGGGACCCTGCACCTGTGTGGAAGATCCCGAAGAGGCTCCTGGCTTTGGATCAGTTCAGCTCCGGCCATTGCAGCCACTTGGGGAGTGAATCATCAGACAGAAGATCTTCCTCTCTGTTTCTCCTCCTCTCTGTATATCTGTCTTTCCAATAAAAAAGAAAATAAATCCTTAAAAAAATTGCTTGCCGCTGGAATTGAAAATCATCGTCTTCCTTGTGGTACAAAGGAGTTTCATTTTCAATAATTCAAGAATGAGTCATATTTAGGGTTCCTACGGGCCTTTACTCTGCAGGGTTGCAAGAATTTGGGAGGAATGCTCCTTCTTGCCCCGACAAGGGAGGGAGTGTGCATCTTCCTTTCCAGGTGGAGTGGGGATTACACATGGCTGTTTCTGTCCTCGCACAGATCCTTCCATTCTCCTTTCAGCCAGCGGAGCCCCTTCCTGTAGATTAGCAAACAATGCATCTGGAGTGATGTGAGCTCATCCACGTTTGTGGTAAATCTGAAAATCAAACCCCAGTTGTCTCACAGTCCATCTGGCTGCACAGACATTTGGATAAAGTTTAAACATCAACCACAACACAGGGCTGATGACTTTCCAAACAGGGAGGATAGGAAAATTCCTTTTCAGGCTGGGGCTGGACATGCCTCTGTCTTGCTTTCAGCACCCCAAAGATTGCTGTTGGCAGAAGGCCCTTCTCTGTGTTTTCTCTTCCTGTGGCCATAGGAGTTCACCAAGCCCTTGGAAGCGTGAACAGAACACACAGCTAGCTTGTTCGCTGTCTGAAACAAAAGCAAAGGTGTAAAAACACGATGCCGTGGGCTAAGCGGATTACGCCCCAGTTCCTGGCATCTGTGGCCTCGGAGACGAGCTGATCGGTGGACAAGTACCAGGGCAGGACAGAGCAATGTACTTGGCCTTTGTTCAACAGTTGTCAGTGCAAGAGAAAAGGAGCTGGTTTAAAAAGGCCAGGATGTTTGAAAAACAACTGGCCATGGTCGCAAGTCAGTCTTCGGTATAGGCTAGGTGACTAAGCAAATGTAAAACTAGTACAATTAGACTTCACTGAACTGCATACTTCAAATCAGTGACTTTCACGCCCGGCGCGGTAGTGTAACAGTTAAGGTCCTCGCCTTGAACGCGCCGGGATCCCATATGAGTGCCAGTTCTAATCCCGGCAGCTCTACTTCCCATCTAGCTCCCTGCCTTTGGCCTGGGAAAGCAGTTGAGGATGGCCCAAAGCCTTGGGATCCTGCACCCGCATGGGAGACCTGGAGGAGGTTCCTGGCTCCTGGCTCTGGTTCGGCACAGCACCAGCACTTGTGGCCACTTGGGGAGTGAATCATCGGATGGAAGATCTTCCTCTCTATCTCTCCTCCTCTCTGTATATCTGACTTTGTAATAAAATTAAATAAATAAATCTTAAAAAAAATCAGTGACTTCCTTTTTTTAAGGTTTATTTATTTCTATTAGAAAGGCATATTAGACAGAAAAGATCTTCCATCCTCTGGTTCACTTCCCAGATGGCCACAATAGCCACAGATGAGCTGATCCGAAACCAGGAGCTAGGAGGAGCCTCTTCTGGGTCGCCCATGAGGGTATGGGGCCTAAGGACGTGGGCCGTGCTTGGATGCTTTCCCAGGTCATAAGCAGCGAGCTGGATGGGAAGTAGAGCAGCCAGGACACAAACATATACACACCCATATAGAATGCTGATGTTTGAAGGTGGAGAATCTGCTTTATTGAGCCACTGCACCAGCCCTTAAAATGTGAATTTCTAAAATACTTATTTTGAAAGATGGCAGGCAGGGTGGTGTAAGACACAGAGTAAGACATAGAGCACACATAATCTTCCGTGCTACTAGTTCACTCCCTAAATCCTGGAACATGTGAGGCTCTGTCAGGCTGAAGCAAAGGCCAGCAAGCTGATTTCAGTCCCCATGCCAGCAGCAGGACCAAACTGTATGCCCGTATATAGACTGTCAGGAGGCTCATCAGCAGAAGTTCTGAAATGGGGAACAGAACTGGGACATGGCCTCAGTAACTCCACCAGGAGACCCAGACATTTTCACCATCACAGGGGACAATGACCTCTTCTCAAACTGTACAAGTTGGGATGAGAGCAGAAATGGAATGTTGCAGGATGAATGTGAAATCAACGGGCGATGTAGAGTCACCTTGGGAGTCAGTACGCAGCCACAACTTCTGATCAAACAGAGTTGATGCTCCATCTTGTTAAATAGGGCTTGTAGGTTTCTGTCTGTCTCTGCTGACTTTGAGAAGAGGCTCATGTGAGCCAAAATGCGCTCTGAGGTAGTGCTGAGGGATGAGAGTTGGCACTGGTATAAAGTTTCTGGAGAACGGCTTGCTAGTCGGCAGTAGGAGCCTTAAATTAGTGCATACACCACATCAAAACTTAAATTTCGTTACTTATCCCAAGGAGATAGTCAGAATATATCCAACAATTACAGATAAAATATTTTCTATTTTCCCCTTATGTGGTAAGAATTATTCGCAAACATGGAATTCCAAATCCAAGTCCAACACAACAGGCTGGGATTTTTCCATCTAACAAAATACTTTTGCAGCAACTGGGACATTTGGTTTGGAATGATATTTCATGAAAATATGTTTTTAACAATATATTATTAAACTCAGACACACATAATGAAGAAATGGTATCAAAACACTTGCTGGATATCTTTTGACATAATTATGTTAAAATGTAAAGCTATGGCTCTCCTAACAGCTTGGTTGCTAGTTTAAAAAAAACAAAAAGTTGAAATGGCAAAGAAAATGCTGATAGTTATAGACCCTTGAATTTATTTTTGCTTGCATTGACCCTCTTGGTTTACATTTCAGCATACCGAAATAACATCAAAAAGGATCTATGTGAAAGGATTGTAAGAAGGAGTATCTTAACGATGATGTTTAATAGTTATTTCCAGAAAAGTAAATAATTAATAACTATCCCAGAGAATATTCTGAGATTTTTTTGTGTAATGTTGAAAAACTTTCATGTTATTAATATCAAAACGTGAACTTTTGATGATTTTTCTCTTTAATGCTATTCATTCTTAGCAGGTAGGCAATAGTCCCTAAGTTTACAGAAATTCTTTCAGTAAAATTGATCAGCATTTTTTTGAGAAATTTTGAAAAATAATCATTGATTCTTTGACTAAGAGTTAGAAGTTGGATTTAGAAGAAGTGAGGAAACATACCAGTTCAATGCATTTGTATGTTTAGACAAGAAATTATTTATTTTTGGTATAGAATCAGAGAAACCAAAAGCAGAGCATTTTCAACCTGCTCTCTTACTCCAATATTAAAATTTAAAAAGTCGGCCCCAGTGCTGGTGTAGCAGCAAAGTCCGAGCGACTGCTGGTGCAATCGGCATCCCGCATGGACGTTGCTTTGGGTCCCAGCTACTGCAGTTCTGTTCAAGTTCTGTGCCTATGCAACAGGAAACAGCGGAGGGAGTCGGAGTTCTCGCACTGCTGTGGGTGACCTAGATTCAGTCCTGGGCTCCTGCCTTGTTCCGGCCCAGACCTGGTGGCCCAGGTGGCCGTTTAAGGAGCGATCCAGCAGATGGACGGTCTCTTTGTCTTTGCATCTCGCCCTGTCTTTCTGTAACTCTGTTCTTCAAATAAATAATTCAATCTGTGAAACTTTTGAGAAAAGCCACTCTTAATCATAAACTACAGAGAGTGACTTTGTGCCTCCAATCTACACATTTAATTATGTTTGAAATTTTTCCCACAAGTCGACTATGTAGATACAAGTTTTGAAAGAGTTTCTGAGGATTTGTTATCCCACAGAGAGACTCACAATTGGCTATTTATTATGGTTTTAGGCCAATTACTGGAGAATTATTTCGTGGGTGTTTTAAACAGCTTGAATTAATTTGAACTGCAGTGTAGAATCGCATGTAGTTAAAATATAAACAAACACTGCTATTCTCTAGCTGGTTGTCTTCATTACCTTCCTCCAGGCGTCACCAATGATAAAAGGAAATGCTCTACAAAGCTGTATTTGTAGCAATACTTTTTACCTTTTGTTTGTCTTTTAAATTCTACCTCCCACAAATAAGGGAGAACATGTGATCTTTGTCTTTCTGGGACCAGCTTATTTCCCTCGATATGGTGTCCTCCAACTGAGTCCATTTTGCTGCAAATAATAGATTTCATTATGTTTTGTAGCTGAATTGTTTCATGAAACTTTGGTTTATATCTCTGTCAAACCAGTGGTTAAGAATGTAATACTGTTATAGTTTCAATGATCCATGTTTACTACGAAATTTACCATACATGAATGAAATTATCACTTTCCTGTTCCAAAAATATGTCATTATTATTTAAAAATTTATTTGTTTTACTTGAAAATCAATGAAACAGAAAGGGCTTCTTCTGGGTCTCCCACATGAGTGTAGGGGCTTGAGTTCTTGGGTGATCCCCTGTTTCTTTTCCAGGCCAATGGTTGGAGCCCATGGCTCCTGACTTGGAAACAGCCCAGCTCCAGCTGTTGCAGCCATTTGGGGAATAAAGCAGCAGACAGGAGATCTCTCTGTCTCTGAATAAGAAGTGGAGCAGCCAGGACTCGAACTGGTGCCCACATGGAATGCTGGCACTACAGGGGAAGGATTAGTCAGCTAGGGCATCACACTGGTCCCATTTAATTATTATTTATAACCATTGTCTGTATTCACATGAATCTAATGTATTTTTGTGTTTTTACTTGTTAATCTTCTAATTTAGAGAAGTATTAAGCTTTTTTACTGTGATATAAATTTATGTTATCTCAAAAACTGAAAAAAGAGAAAAAGGAAAGACGGTGGAGAAGAAAGTAGGAAGAAGGGCCAGGTAGGGAATATCATGACGTCGTTTAGAATTCTATCTGAAAATCACAGAATCTGTTAAAAAATTCAATAATTAAAAAAAACCTAACATAAAAAGGGAATGGTCCAAATCCAGTTGGCCAACCCATCCAGGGACAATACCTGTAGGAAACCACAGGGCTGGCATTTTTTAGGTATACTTGTAAACTGTGACTAAATCCATGAGATGTTGTGGGGCACATCTATCCTGTGTTCATCGAGGAGATTATAAGCCAGCAAAATCTAGGCCACACTCTGCCATTGTAGAGCTTGCATGAACACAGATCATCCAGGTTAGTTGACTGACAACTCATGATTTCCCAGTTAGTTGACTGATCATTTGGTGTAGGATTTGCTTCTACTGCTTTAAACACATCAGGCTAGTATCCCGGAGAATTCTAGATTGAACCTGCTCTAGGTCTGCCAGGTATGTCTTCCAGGTTACATAGTGATGTCTTGATGAACTCTCCATGACACAGAATTTTGTCTTTCGGAGTTTGCTAGAGAGGTTTCACTCAAGTTCTCATCCTACTGACCTGTGTTGGAGCACAACTTGTGGTCCTGACTTCACACTGCCTTTCTACACTGTGTGATGGCGTACCATAATAGAAGTGCTTTAAATAATACGTGTAGATCACAGAAATCCAACTCCAATGGCAGTGCAAATGTTGTGTAGCCTTAGTAAGCCGTTTCTCAAATGTACTTGCACAGCAGGCATCATTCTCAGCGACGGAAACAAAGACAGTCATGATTTCACAGATGCAAATTAGAACAGATCCTGTCACTGACATGTGTCAACAAATAGCATTCCTTGGACATTGCAAACCATCTCCTGATTGCCATTTCTGCTAGGAATGCAGCGGATGAGCACATGTGCACAGGCTCCGCGTGGAGTGTCTGAAACTGGCTCCCTGGGATCATCTCGTTCAAGGAGACAACGTGAGCATTCCGAGTTCAACACAGCTTGGACTCCACTCTGTAGTCATGTTGGCCTTTAGGAGTCTTGCAGTTCAGCATCCCTGCCATAAAATGGAAGAGCTGACATTCTTTAGGACCTGGGGGAGTTGTTGTGTTCCACTGGAATGTGTTGAATGGCTTGTAAATTAGGGTCCCTAATGAAAACTTGCTGGTGTCCAACTGGAGCAATCATCTGGTTAAAATCAGGCAGTAATTCCACTAATTTTACTGCCCTTCTCCCAGCCCTCAACGCCTCATTTAGGAAAAAATGTTTATGTTCCCCTCAAAACACCTGCATTTTAACTTTGGTCCCCCAAGCAATTATGGTATTTTATTTTTATTTATTTATTTATTTATTTATTTATTTTTTTAGTTCTGTCTGTTGTGAATGAAGCATTCCATTCTTTTGTAAGATCTAAGTAAATAAAATCAACCCTGAAATCTGTAACTGTAGGCATGCTAAGTTGTCATGTGTTTTTGTGCACAGAGTCGAGTTTGGCAGCTGTTGCCCAGAACCCTTCAAATGTTTTTCAGAAAAGAATGGTAAAGACCTTCTCAGAGAACTTGACATTGTGACTAAATGATTTCAGGTTGAAGACACGGTGCTGGGAATGCAACCCTTAATTTAAAGCCGTGGTTCCTATCAAAATTGAGTCCTATCAAGACTCCTCACATTTTTGTCAATTTAATGTGATTCAAAAAAGATAACTCAATGACAACGTTGAGAATGGAGCATGGAAATTTTTGGCACTCTCTTTTATCTGCTTGAATTAACAGAGCATTATCTGGTGTTTCAGTTTTTCTGGTTCTAATTGTTCTAATTGCTTGAATTTTCTGAAAATAGGTGCAAACTTTCTCTCCAAGTTCAGTAAAAATTCCTCACTTTGTTTTACATTTTGTTCTTGATACGAAACAGAGGGAAAGGCCTTTGGAGTAACATGTACACAAACCTCTCTATTTGATTCCAAAGCATCACCTTTCCTCCACCCCTTCCAACCACCCTGTGTCTGGGAAACATCTGTGGGCTGGGTAGGCATTGTGGGTAATGACATGCAAATGAGCCCACCAGTTAACAGAATTTCCTTGTCCAATAATGGAATTGGACCAACATGTAGGTTTTTAAATTGGAGCCAGACTTTCCCAGGCCAGATGTGCAAACAAGAGCACGTGTTCCTGGTTTCTGGGACTGAAGCAGCAATGCCCTGTGGGGGTGGGGAGGAAGGTGAAAATCATGCGGTAGGCTTTTCAATAGAAAACAAGAAATGTCTAGGAAAAGCCTCTTGGGTTGTTTGCAAGGACATCACATTTTGCAATTTTTGAATATCTGCTAGTTGGCGAAAGTCACCCATGACATCTGTCCCTTTCAATGTCCTCCTAATCTTCTGGCTCAGCTCCTGGATGCTGCAGCCTGGACCTGACCGCCCCAGGAGCCACTCCCACAGACTGGCCTCTTCCTTGGGACCTGAACGATGTGCCCAAAGGAAGCCAAGTTTAGGCACCTAGAGAGGTTCTTCTTTTTCCTCATTTACCTTCCTGAAATGCAGAATGGGATGCCCACTCACATATTGTGTCTTGTGTCTTCCATGGACCAACTTTAAAATCACAGGCCCCCCCGACACCCAAGAAGGAAAATCTAGAATCAAGCACAGCTTCTGTCACTACCAAACAGAAGATACTTCAATAGCCGGTTTTGACTGCATACTAGGAAGGGTCATGCATGCGGTTGCTGAAAGTTCCTGAAAAAAACTGAAGAAAGGATCCTAAATGATCTTGACCAAAATTTGGCTTTCTCGAAGTGGCTTGAGGTGGGGTTTCAAAGCTTTCTTTTTTGAAGTGAAAAGATACCTTGCTTTTTTTTTTTTTTTTTTTTTTTTTTTGGTAAATGAAAGCCAAGAAAGTACTATATTATAGATGTCACAATTAATGATCATCAGGCAACGAAAGCTCACTGAGGATCATAAAATGAGCCAGCATTTGGCTGTGCTTCTCAGGGATGATGGATATATTTAACTGATGGCTATTGCATTTATCAGGGTCAGTTAGCATAATGAAAACATATTTTATTAGGCTGTTAAAGGGATAAATTGTTTTCATATTTATTCATCTGTTCCCAGGGCTAATTTCAGGGTTTCTAAAACATGCTTTTCATGTTCCTAGAGTGAACAGCTAAATAAATAAAGCATTAGTGTGAGAACAGAAGGAACCATCATAGACCTAACGCAATTCTTTTCATTAAAGGCCTGAGTAATGATTTTCTGACTTTATGCTCATCATCCACTGTCAATGGTCATCAGAATTCCAAACCTAATAAAAATAAAGTTAGAAATTATGCATTAGGAAGAATATAATCAAGATAGGCTATTTTGATGTTTTTTAAATAAAACACAAACAAATATAATTTCTATGCATTGCTTAAGCTAAGATGAGTTTTGCTTCAATTTATTGCTAAAGTGTATTTGCATGGTCTAAGGAATATGAAGACTCTGGAAAAGATCCATTTCATTTTGCCTGTTTAAAATGCATCAAGGTTCCCAACTAAATGGGAGCTCTCAAGCACTGGCTCCCAAAACGTCTTTCAGATTTAGAACATTTTGGAAAAATGAACAGAAGAGGCAGCACCCCTTGTGCCCGTGAGTGATGGAGTCCTCATGTTGAGTCAAGTTCTGGGTTCATAGCTGACACCAACGTTCAGAGTGGAATCTTTAAAGGGATGGTCAGACTTGTTCGGGGGTTGCCGGGAGTCTGCTGCTGTCCGTCACCTCTCTTTTCTCTCATGGTCCTGGATGTACTAGCATCAGCTGGAGCCAGCACCCAGAGATGTCTCCGTACCCATGTCCCTGAAGCTAGCAAGTGCACAGCAATGATTATTCCTCATGTCCTGGTCTGCTCTGATTGAGTCACTGACTCCTTCCATAACCTGCTCCAGAAATGCTGTTTTATCATTTTTTGAATGGTTCTCTCAGTCCTGCTGACTTTCTTCTCCACTTAACGCTTACAGTTTTAATGAGCACCTTTGCTTGACCCTTCTCTCTGTCATGCAAAAGGCTTTTACCATCTACTAAAAAAGGCATATTGTTTTGGATGCCCCTTAGGTAGGTATGTCAGAATTAGTACAAGTAAAACAGACACTACAGGGCATCCTATGCTCACCAAGCAACCCCCTTTCTTCTTCCTGCTCTCTTTAGGCAAAGCAAATCAGTGTGCACTTTGACCTTTCTTTCTCACTTGTCATGTCTGTGAGACAGCGTGTTCCATCAGCTTACTCAGAACTACTATCAAGCAGCTCCTCCACTCCATTCGCACGTTTCCACACTCTAAGCATGTTCATGTTATTGGTTGCAACAGAATTTATATCTTGCAACACCCATTTATCTCTTGATCTTGGATTTTTTTCTCAAACGATGTGGATTGTGTATCTAGACAAAATAGCCATTGTTTGCTTCCTGCTTTCTCCTGGATGAACGACAAAGATCCGACAATTGGAGCATCATATTTAATTCAGATAATCTCTTTGCCACTTCTGTTTTACACTGTCATTTACCACAATGATCCACTTATGCCCACTTCCCAGCACAGTGGCACTGCTCCTTCCTCCAAGCTCTTTCTGTTTTTCTCACTTGACAGTAATACTGGAAAGGAACTCAGCACAACTAAACTATTTCTTGGGTAATAAGATCTTAGAGGGCAAGCGTAGTTAGTATACTACCATTTTCAATTAACCCTCAACAATCTGAAGAGGGCACACATAGTGAGAATTGTTATTGATGGAAGAAAATCGTCCCTGAGGCTTTACAGTAAAGTTAAAGAAAAAGAAGTAAAATAAGTTGGCTAGGAGGGTTCAGGTATAGAGGAGCTGTCTTCTATGCCAAGAAAAACACATGTAAATTAGCAAAGGAAACATGTACAATTGGCCAAAGGACAAAATTGGATAGGAAACCCACAAGCAAAGTGATGACTCCAAAAGAGGGTGTCAAGTTGCAAGGATGTAGATGCTGATCCCCGCACACATCTAGGCCATTGCAGTATTTGACATCTCCCTCCACACTGCAGTGGCTGCAATCTAGGCCACAATTTACATTTTACATTTGTGTTAATTCTGGAATTGGGTAGTGGATGTGTTAGGGGCAGTAGATTAGAGAGAAACAGACCGAGCAGTAGCAGCAGAGGAACAGGCAGGCATGCAAAATGTGCAACAAAGGGCAGATAGAAGTCTTTGCTTCAGCTTTAAACCAATGTGTGTGTAATTAACAGCTCCAATTCATGATTTAATTTCCCCAACATATTACTTTTTATTGCAAACCCTTCATGGAGCATTGTGAATTGGCTATGGCTCAGAAAGACGCTGCAAGACGGGTCTGACACAGTTTCCTTCAGTTTCTTGTGACTGAGTTTGGTGGCAGATCAAATAGCAAAGAGCTCAGATCCCCACTTGACCTCGGTGGGAACACTATGGGGAGATCAGAACAGCCGAGCGCGTTCTTGCTATGATGACCCTGCGTGGGGACCAGGACGCACTTGGGATGCGTGGCTTGTTTTCTGTTTCATTATGAGTCTCTCTACTAAGATCACCTGCAACTGCCAGTTAGAACAGCTTGTAAAAGGATCCATGCAAAATGAATACTTTGATTTGGCTGCATTTGTTTTTCATACCTGAACCTTTCAGATGGTAACATCTCCCAGGCCTTTCTAAGGATTGAGACAG
The DNA here is from genome assembly GCF_030435755.1 of Ochotona princeps. NCBI lineage: Eukaryota > Metazoa > Chordata > Mammalia > Lagomorpha > Ochotonidae > Ochotona > Ochotona princeps. The sequence goes on from NC_080837.1 coordinate 84,136,056, forward strand.
AAACAGAGACTGACCTCTCCAACTCTCAGTGAGGAAACAAAACCACACACACACACACACACACACACACACCTGATCATTCAACCTGAATTTCTTTAAATTCTGTTAGAATGATGTTACAGAATCAGGTCTAGACTGAAAGAGAATGGAGGAAGGACAAACACTGGAGACTATCGTAAAATACATTGAGTGTTAAATTTTCCCAGCAATGTGTTGCAAGTCTAGATTCCATCGTCACCTCTAGAGTGTATGAGGAAAGCAAGGGAACCAGATCATAACGGAACATGAATTATTCAAAATATGACTCTACTTACACAAAAATGAAATTAACATCCCACGGTTCTCAAACAAAATTCTCTACTTTCCCTTAATCAATTGTCTGTTTTACATAAAGTATTTTTCTCACTGAAATACTCCAGGGGTTTCTTCAAACGCTCAATTGTGTACATATTGGCATAGTGTACACATTTGAGCATGCAGTATAATTAATTTGGAAGTGAAAGAAGAATGTGCCAACATTTCAAGCAGTGAGTCCATTACCAGACCAATTGGAACCTTGCGCAGAAATGCGGGCAAACTATATTTTCTCTTCCTTAAACACATATATTGTGCAAATAGAAAAAGCATTTCCATTTGTAAAAGGTCTGTTTCACTTTGTACATCTGCAGATATTAAAAAAAAAAAAGCTATAGTCAACCACACATTAGATCAGGGAACTGAAATGACCTTTGATTAAAAGAGGCCAAAGGTCTGTGAAAAAAATATTATCATTTAGGTTTGAATTCAATTCCACCAGAAAGCAAAGCAGAGAAAAGTTTTAGGATTAAATATAATAGCAAATATTCTTTTTTTTAAAAAAAATTATGTATTTGAAAGGCACTGTAAGAGAGGGAGAGAGAGAAAGCTCCTGAGACACAGAGATAAACATGATAGACACCAAGTTTTCCTTCCATGGCTTACTCCCCCAAAACTTACAATGACCTAGGCTGGGCCAGGAAATCAAGAAATTGGGACTTGAGCAAGAGTTGTCTTAGGGAATGTGGGCATTAAAACAACAGTTGAACTTGCTGAGCCACATGCTTGCTCTTATACCAGCTGTTCTTCTAGAAAATTCACAGGATCTAATACAATTTACAACCAGTTTAATTGAACAGGTCTAAATTCCTTGGACCTTCACCACTTTGTAATTCAATGTATGCTGAAAAAATTACAGAAGAAGAAAATATATAACAGACATAGTTTTAAATTTTGGACCCACTTCCTTTGGGGCCTGTACCTAGTATGTTTTGATATACCTTCATATGTTTCTAGAAGGAATCTTTTTTCTGTCAAGTGAAATCATATTAAATCTATTAAATAGACTTGAACCAGAAATATTCGGTCATAAATGTGAAATGATAGAGGGTTATTTGGCATCGCGATCATCGATAATTGATTAATTGAGTGGTTATTTCTAAAGCTGCATACAATCATGGAGTTGTCTTTGTTATTGAATCTTAGCAGCTTTGATTACAATTCTACTCAGCTCTTTAAAATCCTCATTGTAGTTGTCAATGCGTCTTGCTCTTTTACTGAGTTGTCTTCAGAATTAACAGAAATATTGACAGCTATCTAAATACTGCCTCTGTATTAAATCTAATACATAGAAAAACTAAAGCAATTTCTAAATAGATAATAAATAGATTTGGTGGGGGAGAGTGAAATTATGAGTGTATAGAAAACGCTTTAATTCTGTTTTATTTTTCTTTTAGAATTGTACTTTGATAATCAGCTTTGAAGCACAGCTTATCTTTGAGATGTCTAAAGCAGAAACTTCTGCTTACACTTTGAGTGGATGCCCAGGAATCCACACGCATGCCTCACCTGCGTCATGCCAGATCAGCACAGCAATACAAATCACATACCCACAATGCTATGGTGTCCTATTTTATGTTCTCTTATTGTGGAAGAAGCTGTTGTGCCAAAAGCCAAGAGAAGTGGCATCTCCTTTGAAAGGAAAATTTGCAAGAAAACTTGAATAATTTGGACACAAAATCGTCTGACTGGGTCTTAGTGTAATTAAGTTACTCGAGTAAAATATTCTAGGGTTGCTCATTTGTGACAACAGATGAAGTAGAGCAGAACGCTAAGGTCCATACTTGAAGGGTTATTTTACAAATTCAGTTAATGCTACTTTCGTTCCTGATTACTCCATTTTGCTATGGAATTTGTCCTATTTGCTGTGTAATTACATTAGTCTTAATTTTCCACCATAGGTTGTAGAGAGGATTAAAAATAATAGTATATATAAAGAATTTAGTAGTAGTTGGTTCATGTGATTACAGTTTCTTTTAAAGATTTATTCATTTTATTTTTATTGGAAAGTCAGATTTACAGAAAGAAGGAGAGACACAGAGAAAGTTCTCCCACTAGCTGATTCACTCCCTAAGTGGCCGTAACGGCCAGAGCTGAGCCAATCTGAAGCCAGGAGCCAGGATCATCTCCAGGTATCCCACATGGGTCAAGGTCCCAAGGTTTTAAGCCACCCTCTTGTGCTTTGCCAGTCCACAAACAGGGAGTTAGATGGGTAGTGGAGCAGCTAGGACACAAACTGCTACCCATCTGGTATCTCGGTTCATGCTAGGTGAGGAGCTAGCTGCTAAACCATGGTGCTGGGCCCATGTGCTTATCTCTTGCCCAGTCTTTCCATTCAACCCCTACAGGGAGCCAGGTTTTCTGTGGGAAATCTTGCTTCACATTATATTTTCAAACTGTACAGTTTGTATCGATGTAAATTATACTAGAATTTATGTAATTGCAGAACAGTTACACAGACACACTTAGAGGCCAGGTTTACACCTGAAAACTAAAGTTAAAGCAAGACATTCACAAGCACAGATGAGTTAAAATGTGTTGGACATAACAGAAAAGAAAAAAAAAGACAGGCTACACTTTTTGGGGGTGCATTGAGTGCTAGTTTGACCATCACAAAAACTGCTCCAAGACTAAATCACCAATTCAGAGAAGATGCTAAGATTTGGCAAGGTCCATCAAACCAATGTGACACTCAATATTATGCAACACTCAATGTTATGCATAATTGCTAACTGGAAGGAACAAGACACTAATTCAGCTTTTCTTGCTGTGAAGCATAACCTTCCTAACACACTGAGAATCCTTCAGAAGTGATGTTCATCACATGACTCATTCAAATTCAAATACGTGTCAAGGGCATAGCATGTTTTTAAACTTGCTAAGATACACATCAGGGCAAGAAGAAGATACATACGTGGCAGAATTTGGCTTGACGGCCAAAAATTTTATCAGCCCTAATTTTTCACATTGACCTTTAAATTAGATGGTTTTCCTTTTCGTTTAAAAAGTAAACATTGATGAATGATTTGAAAGCTGAAACTCCATGAAAAGCTACGATGGATTTAGCTAATTGTGTATTTCCTGTGGGACTCTGGGTTGATCCTTTGCTCCTCTTGGTGAGTTTCCAGAATCCTGTTTGACTGTAAGTATACATGGTAGAAGCCCCACGAGGGAGGAAAAAAAATAGGATGGAGAAAGGTATTTTGTGTACTCTCTCTATACCCATTTGGATATTAATGGAGAATTGATTGGTATGGGTGAGAAAGTGGCTTTACTTTCTACAGTACTTTCTATTTGCCCTTGACCGAGTCCCTCATCTCTCCTAATATTGGTTTCATTATCAGTAAAGTCAAGTCTGAGTGTCCCATTGTTAGCACTGAATGGAAGGGTCTTTGTGAAAGTTCTTCGGAACATGGAAAATCCACTGTAGCAACGTGAGGGTTGCTAGCAGTCTGTTCCTTTGCTGTTGCCAGGCAAGTCCTTGGCCAATTGCCCCGACCGCAACATCCTCATGACAGGCATGGTGCATGGGAGAAACCGGAAACAAGCCACTTTCACATTATTTAAAAATTTGTTATGAAATTTTGCCAAAACTTTATAAATACCAGCTAGGGCAATGGGGTGTTGTACCACATTCTTTCCACCTCGTGAACCGTTGTTTTTTGTTCTGAGATCCTAAGTGAAAATGCATTGAGTTGCAGTTGCCTAGCTGGGTCAGCTCGTGAAATGCCTGAGATGTAATGCTTGATTCTAGCCAATTATCTTTAGTTCCTCTCTTTTATTAGTGTTAAATTTGAATTACAAGGGGGACGGTGGGAGTGAAGTGAGGACCACAGGCTAAACCTTCAAGGCAGGGAATTCATTTGTATGATTTTATGATCTCTCTTTGTAGCTACCACTGGTTTTAGTTCTTTGTTGATTTTTGGGCTACTCCAAACTCACCCTCTCTACTCCTTTGCTTTAAGTTGGTTTTCGAAAATAAAAGACTAACTTTCCTGTTGTGAAGTTTGAAAGAAGAAAATAATAATAATAATAAAAACCTTCACAACAATCTTAAACTTGTAGTTAACAAAATAAACTGCAGATAAAGCCCCTGAAGGTCTTGGCAGAGCCTGCTCCCCACTAAAATGGAGCTCTGTGCACTCCTAGGTCTGGAACAAGTTAGGAAGGAGGGGAAAATCAACAGTTCTGGGGTGAAACAGGGGTTGGTGCTGCCTCATCATTTTTTAACCAAAAATAAAACAAGCAAATTTTGTTTAACTGCAGGTCAAAATAAAAAAAAAATAAAAAGTCCCTCATCTGTTCAATGTAATTACTAGCAGAGTGCAGTCTTGCCAGCTGCAGGGTTCATGGATAAATGGAGAGAACAATCATTTTCTTCCCCTGGGGTTAAAACTCCAAACTTTAAGTCTGTTCTCCTCTGGTATGCTTTTAATCCACCCTGGGAAACCCGGTCTGAGCACTTTTAGAGTATATCTCCACCCTTTATTTACAGAACAAAATAACTATAAACATAAAAGTTCAATAAGCTAAAGAAAGCAGTTTTATTTCTTCAGCAGACTCAGTGGTGATTGTATGATCTTCAGTCTTTTCTTTTTTCTTTGACTTGAAGCAAGAGGCAAGTGAAGCTGATTGTCCTTTGAGTCTGCCAACCCATTGCTGACTCCTTTTTAAATGTTCTTTGACACAACCAGAAAGATTTGTCAAAAGATTTATTGATTAGTTTCTGTGAAGGCCTGAGTACCAGAGACAAAGAGACGGAGAGGCAGAGCTCATTCATCTGCTGATTCACTCCCCAGATCACCACATGGTCAGAGGAGGACCAGGAGTTTCATCTAGGTTTCTCACGTTAGTGTGGGGACCCAAGGATTTGAACCACTGTGTTCGCAGGTGCCTAAACAGGGAGTTGGATCAGAAGTGGAGCAGCTGGGGTTTGAACCAGTGTACATAGGGATTCCAGCACTGCCAGCAACAGTGTAACTGCTGTGCTATAGCACCAACCTAGAGAAAGAGTTGGTTTTTCCTAGTGCTTTTCCCTTAATGTTAAATACTGGTGTGTATTAAGGAAAATCTGACTCACAAGTTCTTGATTCATTTATATTTAATTCATTGTATCACTTATTTGACAGTTTTGTTGTCCAAAATACTCAGTGAATGTTTCTCAGAACTACCTTTAAACTAATTTGATTAAAGATGCAAAATTTGGGCTGAAAGGAAAAGGGATTTGTTCTTAAAGTTCTCCATTCTGGTTTGAGATCAAAGTCATCAGGGTTCCATGGGGATCCGAAGAGGAAGCAGGAAGCCATGCGTGTTCATCTCGGGTGAGGCTCTGCGGCATGGCCAGTTCTCTTTGTTGTAGGCTCTAACTCAGAAGCAGGAAGTATTCCTTTCACAGCAGTGTGAAGGAGGAGCTACAATCACGAGCCCCAGAAACTGCCAACGTGCTTGCAAGGATGTTCTGGAATGGATTAACCTCCTCACCATCTTCACACTTGACCCAGAAAGGAGTACATGTCCAGGCAAGGGACAACTTTCCAGAAGGAAGCGTTGAGGTGAGTTAGTGACAGGTGAAATGAGAAGATACCTACATGTCTTTGACCCTGGAGAAGCACTGAGGAGGCTTGGAGTAAGCCTTTCTGAAAGCAAGAGATGATTAGTAACAATATATTTTGAGGCATTGTGATTGCAACAAGTCCGGCAGTTCTTTTCAGTAGAACATTTTTAAAATCTGTTTCAGAGATGTATATGTATGTGCAAACATACACCTAGATTAGATCCACACAAGCCAAGTGGAAGAATCTTGGTGGGTGTTCCTAGCCTTGGACGTAGAATAAGCACACTCGGTCAGTAGCATTGCCTTTTGGCTTGCTCCCTGTAAACTGTTTGCAACGAGCTGTGCCTTTGGCTGTGTGCTGCAGCACTTGAGAACTGGGCCAAGGACAAGTTCCAAAGCATAATTTTGCATTGCAGTTTGGTTGGCAGCATGCTTTCCGTCATCTGCGAAGCATGCGTAGCTATATACCATCTAACATCACCTGCTCTGCAGTTCAAATGAGGTGATCGTGCCTGGTGCAACATCTGGAACGAGCAAGGACTCAATCAAGATGACAATCACATTTATTCAATTCCAAGATTTTGTCATATTTTAACATTTTCAAAATCAGTGTGCCTTGTAACACAAGATGTTTCGTAATTCCTGTTATCTAGCTGATACAGGTGACATAATTCCCATCGCCTGCACCTGTGTGTGCATCACAAACCCTGCATCAGAACTCAGCTTACTTGTTGCTAGTGACTTGGAAATCATTCCAGAGCTGAGAGTGGACACCTTTTCATCACTAGCAGCCAAAAAGGTAAATATTGTGGAGGGGGATGGCAAATTGGGTGTGATTAATTAAGCAGCTCTCCCTGAAATGGAAGCCCAGAGCAGGATAGTTTCTTTATTTTTGTTATATTGGATTTATTATTTATTTATTCCTACTGAAAAGGTAGACTTGCAGGGAGAAGGAGACACAGAAAGCTCTTCCACCCGCTGACTCATTCCCCAAATGACCGCATTGGTCGGAGATGAGCCCATCATAAACCAGGAGCCAGGAGTTTCTTTGGGGTCTTCCATGCAGGTGCAAGGCCCCAGGGTTTTGAGCCATCCTCTGCTGCTTTCCCAGGCCACACCTGGGAGCTAGATGGGAAGTAGAGCAGTTAGGACACAAACCGGTACCCATATGGGATCCCAGACTTTGAAGGGGGGAGGATCAGCCAGTTAAGCCATTGTACCTGGCCCAAGATAGTTCTTAAGAATTCCAGCATTGGCCAAGAGTCCATCACCCATGACTATTTTCTCAAAAGGCTTCATCATCAACTTCCACTTTAGAGGTCTATAGTGAAAATGAAAGTTCATTCACTGACGGTAATGATTTGGAGTTAGTTACTCAATGGAGCTATGTTCTGAATGAAAAAAACAAAAACTATTAAGCATTCCTTAACTCGTGTGTTTAGCACACATTTCTACAAGACAAGGAAACAGATCCCTGCTTTAATTATTAGCTGGTTTACCTATTCCTTTACTTTTTTTTTTCAAAATGATAAACTACTAAAGATCTGGAGTACAGCTATTGTGTGATGAGTTTGAAGAGTACGGAAGAATGAGGTACTAATACTGTGGACATTGACTGAATTTTTGTTTTCTAGGGTGAATGTAACAGAGTGGATCTCACACTGGGAAACTTGGACTTCTCATTTTATTTACTTTCTGTCTTGTCTCACATCCTTTCCACGCTCCATCCTCACACCTGCATTTGCACATGACACCTGGACTACAGAAGAAGTGCGTTAACACATCAGCTGTTGCTCTCCTCCAAGGCCATAGAGGACATTCCACTCAAGCCGTTGATGGCTGAGATGAGCTCTGGTCAGACATGTAAGAGCCCGGCTTCTCTTCTGTATTTTCTCCTTGCTGCTGTGGCAAACCAGCAGACTGGGATTGTGAAGGCTGTGGAGCTTTCATGGAATTATCAGCTGCCTTTTAGAATGGTCTCGAATTGCAAATTGTTTCTGCAAATTTGCTTTGGTGTTTTGGGGACACTTGATAACACAGTATAACCTAGCCTATGTTGACTCAGTGCATTCAAACTTTTTCTGACTGAAAATCTCTTACCCTCTGCCTGCCTCAGGCTTGTCATCTCTAAAGTCTACCTCATGTGACTAAGAGGAAAATATGCATAAGACTTGAAATGATATTTTTTTTTTATTCTGAGCTAGGAATAGTCACTCAGGATTTCTCAGGAATACTATCAGTGAGAGTAGTGAGTACCCTGCTGTCAATTCTCATAGCTCCTTTCATCTTTTCATAGCATCTGTATCAATCAGAAATTCATGGTTTTCTGCATGGTTATTTGATGGCTGTTCATCTCCCTGATCTATGTATGGGTGGACATATTCAGTAGTTGTTGAAAAGACATTGAATAATTGTCAGATAGAAGTAAGAAACAATTAAGGGCTTGTCTGTGCATTACCAAATTTATCTTCCTACCTTTGAATGTTATGAGGATGAAGTTTTCTGTTTTGCATTTCAACTATGTAAGATGACAACTTTCCTGGCGGCAGGAAGAACTATTGTGAAGTGCCTCTATGCGCCACCTCAGGTAGCGGTGCCCTGTGAAGTTGCTGACAGAGAAGCCAAGGCACAAGAGAGGCCTTCCTGGATTCCCCTATCTTTTCTACTGCTGTGTTTTTGCACTTGCTTGAACTGGGACCCTGTGTCCTTTTAACAGTAATATCTTAAACTTTTACAGTTCCTTATAGCTAAGCATCTCTCAACATTTTACAATAACAGTAAAAAAAAAGCGAGTTCTTTTCTCAGAATTGCCACAAGGGCCACACTGAAAGTCAGCAGTTGCTACTTTATCCTGGAGAGCCATGGAAACCAGTAGGCTGATGGACTAGAGCAGCAGACTTGCCTGCCAGCATCCCTGCCTGGAACCTACTCTCCCCTGCCTGATGGGGCTGCGCAAGAAGGAGAGTGAGTATTCACAGCCAAGGACGACTTTGGACATAAACCAGATAATTCAATTCTCATAGTCCACATGCTCTTTTTGAAAAGAAAACCACACTCATAGTGCAATTTGAAATGATATGTAAGTGCAATCAAATATGTACATGATAGAAAACTAATTTTATTGCTCAAGCTGTCTCACACTTTGTGTTGGAAAATATGTGAAAATATTTATCCTTTGAATCTATTTTTAGTTTAATTGTTCAGCTTATTTGTGAACTGTAGATGACATTTTATGTTTTTATATTTTATGACAAAAATACAGCCACACACATGCACACTTATCTTTCCTAGTCTTTCACAACATTGCTGATAAATGTTAGCATTCATTGATCATCGGTCATAAGCCAGTTTTTTCTTTCTTTTTTTTTTTTTTGCCTTTTGATTTCTCAGTTAAAACTATGTAAAGATAAAGCAGGAAACTGCACGCCACAGTGGCGAGTTCACTTCGGTCATCTAAGCAAAGTCACAGAGCCTTACTTTCTTGTTGACCACAGTAATGCAGGGGCTTTTGGCCATTACTGCTGATGACACAGGCAAGCTGCTCTCAGAGCAGCTGTCCAGGAGATGAGGTTGGCATTGTGCTTCTACAGAACCTACAGCCCATTCCCAGAAGTTGTGCCCTCTGCCCAAGGAAGGCTAACCTGCCTGGAAATTGCTGCCAACCCTACGCAGGAGTGACACCACATCCTGGGAAGTCATCCAATGGAATTGCTTAAATCAAGGAAAGTTCTGCATAATCCATGCTTTGGCCAACTGCTCCTCTCTTGGTCAGCCAGCAGCGCCTTGGGAAGGGCAGGCCCCAGGCACTACTGTTTTGCTTGCTTCTCTTTGATGACTCAGCTGCAGCGTACAGGTAGCTGCCTTTCAAAACGATGAATGTGTTCTAATTTTAGTGTATCTCAGCGATAATTGTTTTTGTCTCAGTGGTAAAGAAAAGTGAAGGAAAAACAGCTTGAGACTTAATAACCACCTTAGCCTGCAGCCTTCAACTTTATTCATGAGATTTTTTTTTTAATTTTCCTTCTCACTCTGCACTCTTAGCATCTTCTTTAAGGCACTGCCTTAAATTACCTTTGCAAAGGTTATACATTTATTTACAAACAGCCGGCTGTCGATGGTCCTTCCAAGGGTGGCTTCTGGCACCAAACACCTCAGCTCTCTTAACCACCAAGGCTCGTTGAGTGAACTGTGTTAGGACTTGGACACACCATGCTTTACGACTTTATCGACCAACTGACCTATGTTGTGTACAAATTTCACAAACACGTGATGTATAGTCATTCCCAGAGATGTATTTTTATATCACAAGTTAGAAGTTCATTACTTTTGTGCAGTGTAGCACAGCAATGCACTGATTGTATCCTTATGGTGCAAAGAACTACAGCCCTACCCAGCTTACATCACGTTTCCATGAAATTTCAAACTAATGTAACATGCCGATTTACACAAAATAAAAATTTCTATTGAGTTCTCAAATATGTGGCTGTTGCCAAAATATAGATACATATGTCTTCATTTGAGATAGGTGAGCAGGAAATTTAGTGAAAAAAAAAAGAACAGAACATAGACAATAGTCTGATTTATTTTATCTTTGTGAATATTGCCAAGTGTGGAAACAAAAACCCCTATCACTGTGTATTTTTGTGACAAAATTGGTCAATATCTCATCATAGAGATCTTCTATGTGCGCAGTGTGTATAAAATGGGAAACAGGAAATGTGCAGAATTGTGGTGTAGTGTAGTTTACATAGCAAAGGGTGTGTCACATTGAGCATCATCATGACATACAGTGGGGTTTCTTCTTGTGTTCAGGACCTTCCAGAACCCATTGAGCTGCTGGGGAATGCACAATTCCCCTGGCTGGGGGACCCACCCCAGCTGTGTGTGTGTGTGTGTGTGTGTGTGTGTGCGATGTGTGTGTGTATCTTTCAAAGGTGCAAGCGTGACTGTGCTTACAGGCCTGCACATCCAAGTGTCCTCCCTGTCACCTGCCTTTCAGGATGATTTGTGTGTTTTCCCATGCGTGTGATTACACCTCCTACTTCTCCAATTGTATTAGTAATCTTTGGAAGAACTGGTTTTTTTAATGATCTACGTTGCCTGCTGTGGATCCTCAGTAAGTGTTGTTTGAGTGATATTAAATCCAGCAATGATTTCCAAGCACTTAGTGCACGGTCTGCCACTTAGTGTTTAATAATTGCTAGCAATGGAGTCAGGTAGTTAACAAAGCGGAAAAAAAGGAAATATTTCACTATCTTTCTTGCTGATTACAGTCAAATGAGAACTTAATAGAAAGTCTTGCTTGTCATATTCAAATACAATGATTTCTTTGCATCTCTCTGGTGCTTATTTTCCCCTTCATTACTAACCACCAGCACTCCTGTGCTCTGCGGAAATCTTAGCGATCCATCAAGTTATGTCGTGATCTCCCAGGACAGAGTGAACGTTTCCACATTGCTGCGTTGAGAGCTGTCACTTTCCCAATCCCCTACAGCTGTGCAGGGTGCTGGGGGTCTCCTCAGGAGCTACTCCTCCCCAGCGCTTCCCAGCAGCAGGAGGCCCCATTGACAACGCTTCCTAGGACTTTTATGGCTCATACTGTCACTGAGTATGGTTCTGTTTAACTACACCTTCCTAATCAGTGCAATAAAAAAAGAAATCATTAGGAACTCTCAACTTAGGTTGGAATGTGTAAAATGTGTCTATGTGCTATGGTTAAACAAAATGCTAAGCTGACAGATCTGGTTTATTTTTCCATGTGTGGATTTCCCCTTGAACTTTCAGTTCATGTAGGAGAAGTCTGCAATGCAGCTTGACTAGGATGCCCTGAGGATAGTTGTGCCCAATGAGAAATTCTGCTAACGCTTTGTGGTGGGCAAATCTGTGCAAAGCAACTGGGATGAGATTGTTCTGGACCTGGAGGTGCTGTTGGACAGATACACCATGCCACAATTTTTCCTTTCATTTTTCTTTTCTTAAAGACATTTAGTCCTGTCAGAAAGTCAGATTTACAAAAAGAAGAAGACAAATATCTTGTGTCTGCTGGTTCACTCCCCAAGTGGCCACAATGGCCAGAGGTGAGCTTATCCAAAGCCAGGAGCCAGAAGCTTCTTCTTGGTCTCCTATGTGGATGCAGCATCTCAAGTTTTGGGCTATCCTCTTCTGCTTCTCCAGGCCACAGTCGGGGAGCTGAATAGGAAGTGGAGCAGCTGGGATACGAACCAGTGTCCATATCAGATCCTCGGCACATGCAATGAGAGAATTAAGCCACTAGGCTATCACACCAGGCCTTTTTCTTTCCTTTCCTTTCCTTTCCTTTCCTTTCCTTTCCTTTCCTTTCCTTTCCTTTCCTTTCCTTTCCTTTCCTTTCCTTTCCTTTCCTTTCCTTTCCTTTCCTTTCCTTTCCTTTTCTTTTCTCTTCTTTTCTCTTCTCTCCCCTCCTCCTTACCCCTCCCTCTCTCTCTTTTCTTTTCTCTCTCTCTCTCTCTCTCTCTCCCTTCTTTGTTTTGTAGTTTAATTGCTACACATGCTTTAAGATTTTGGTTGTAGCTTCCTTCTCCTTGATTTACAATCATCCTCTGTCAGTATTTATTATGTTCGGTTATAAGTATTACCAAACCTCATACTGTTTCTATCCAGGAAAAATGGCAAACCCAACTTCTTCTAGTGGATTTACTTCTTTGAACTAGGCATGGGAGATCTGAATAAGCACCACAGTGTGAAGAAACCTGTGATGCAAAGTTTCACAATGGGGTTACAAGTGTTTAGGATCAGGAATTTCAGGAATGATAAAGCTTCCAGGAGGTGAGATACAAAAAGGATCACTACAGGAAAAGAGATTTCTGCTTGCTGTTTGCAAAGACATTAGTTAGATACGAATTAGTGTGAACAATACTACGTAAGATTCTCCATCCCACAGCCTGGCAGCAACTCCATCTCCTTTCCCTGATCTTAATAGAATAGTGGTGAGGATGCTCACGGAGAGAAGTCTGGGTGGCCAAGGTACCTGGAATAGAGTAGGGACTTTAATAAGTGCCAAGGTGACAAGTATCAGACTAGAAAGGGCTGAACAGTAGTCATGGTGTTGGTGAGGTTCAGGAGCTCACACTGCTTCAAATCAGAGGAAGTCTTCTGAAAGAATAGAAACGGGAAAATGTAAGCACAGGATGTAATGATTCTTGGTTAATATAATGATGGCTGTTGTAAATAAACTGTATCCTGTATGTCAGTGGCTACATAGATTCATTTCTCAAACCCAAGTGGACAGTTCTCCAAGCTGCTGTCCTCGGAGATGGCACAGGGACACAGGATCTTTCAAATCCTAGCTCTTGAATTTTTCACAGGTGGCTTCCAGAGGCACCACAGACAGAGAGAGGAGCTTTAAATATCTGTCTTCAAAGGGATCTGTTGACCAGGCCTGACCACCACCCGCCGCTCTCTAGCTCTGTTCCATTGGTGTAACAGCTGCGGAAGGTTCAAGCCCAACATCAAGGGAAGTGGGGCTGGAGATTCACTGTGCAAGGAGGGGAAGAGCAGGCTATTGGTTCCTTGCACCAGGACCGCCTAGATTTTATCACCTGTACTGGTGGAGTCCGAGCTGCATCATCCCCATAGTCAGTGTGATTCTGACACCCGATTGCAGAATACAGACACTTTTGTTCCTCTCCAAAGACTGATACAAATGTATTGAGAGAAGGAAGAAAAGGGCAAACTTACCTTAGTCAGTATAGTTAAAACAAAAGTGAAGCTTCTTCTTCTAAAAAGTCTAAAAAATTAAAAATTATGATATCTGTAACTTTGTGGCTAAAAATAAAATTTAATGTAAAAATTTAATATAAAAATTTAACCATTCCTAGGAAATATTTCATCAAAGAAACAAAACAAAAATTGTATAATCTTAATTTTAAACAATTTTAACAGACACAAAAATTGTACTTACCTATGGGTTATCATATAATGTTTTGATACAGGCATATTCTGTGTAATGTCCAATCAGATTAAAGACATATGTCTGCTTATATATTTAATATGTTTCTGGCAGAGCACCCAAATCCAATCTTCTATTTTTTCTTCTTGCTGTAGAGAAATACATAGTACCTTCATGTTATCTATAGCTACCCTATTGTTGAATAGAAAACCAAAACTTCTTATTCTTTTTTTTAAAGATTTATTTGTAAAATCAGATACACAGAGAGGAGGAGAGACAGAGAGGAAGATCTGCTCCATGATTCACTCCCCAAGGGACCACAATGTCCGGTGCAGTGCCAATCTGAAGCCAGGAGCCAGGAACCTCCTCCAGGTCTCCCACATGGGTGCAGGGTCCCAAGGCTTTGGGCCGTCCTCAACTGCTTTCCCAGGCCACAAGCAGGGAGCTGGATGGGAAGTGGGCTGCCGGGGTTAGAACTGGCGCCCATATGGGATCCCGGCGCATTTAAGGTGAGGACTTTAGCTGCTAGGCCACTGAGCCAGGCTCCAAAACTTTTTATTCTTATCTTACTTTATCTTAATACCTGTTCATCAGCCTTTCTGCATTATTCCTTCCATTTTTTTAAACTTCTATAAGATCCCTGTTCTGTTTTGTTTTGTTTTGACTTTATCAAGCAATGCATGTCTTTCTGTCTGTGTGTTGGTTCATATTAACTAAGGCATCTCCAGTTCCAGTTGGGTTGCTTCAAATAATAAGATCTCAGAAGTTTCAGGGTGGGTATCATATTATTGTGTTAGCATCAACTTTTCTGTACATGCTCACCAGCAGAATGAATATTTTGGTTGTGTCTATTTCTTGGCCATGGTGGATAGTGCTGTGGTAACCAAGACAGTGCGTTTGTCTCTTAGAATTAGTTTATTTCCTCTGGATGTATAACCAGTGGCGGGGAAACTGGGCCACAATAGCTCTATTTTTACTATTTTTGGGGAGGAAGGGCAACTATGTTCCATAATGGCTTTGCCAATTTACATCCCCACCAACCGTGTGTGAGTGCTCCATTTGATTCACATCCTCACCACCGCTCGTAATTCTTACTGATACTGGCCGATCTAATGGTGGGATGCTAAATGACTCCTCATTGTAGTTTCTAGTTATATCTCCCTGTTGATTAATGCAGTCAAGAGTTTGTTTCACGCGATTGTTAGCTAATGCCTTCATTGAGAAAATGTCTCTTTAGATATGTTTAATTGAATTGTTTTTAGTTCTATACCAAAATTTGAATATTAACTTCTTGTCACGATGCAACTATTTTCTCTGCTTTTTTAAATAGTAGGCTGACATTTTCATGTCTTACACCTATGTGTTTAATCCACTTATACTTGAGTTTATACACAGTGAGAGATTAATTTCATTCTCCATGTGACTACTGTATATTGAAAAGATGGCTGATGCTTCCTGCAAAGTGTGTTCTTTGGCAGTAAGTGTCTGGCAGTTCTTCTAGAGTCCATGCTGCATTCTATTTATCTTGGATCTCTTTGTGCCAACGCCATGCTGATTTAAATTTGTAGATTTGAAATATATTTTAAAGCCAGGTACTGTAATGTTTCCTTCTCTTGTTATTCTTTCTCAAGGTCATTTCATTATTTGGGCCTTTTGTAACTTACTTTTACCCTTGCTTTTTCTAGTTCTATGGAAAATGTCATAGGAAATTGAAAAGAGGACACTGAGTTGAGAATAACTGCATAGTATATAAATTTTAATGAGAATGAATGTACCATCCATGAACACTCCGTGTTCTCTTCAACGTCTTTCATCAGAGATTTAGAATTTGCCTCCTTGGCTGAGTTCACTTTTAGTCGTTTCATTTATCTGGGTTTTTATAGCTAACTGAAGTGGTATGGTGTGTTTGCTTCTTTTTCAGATAAATTGCCTTGTGTGTAATAATGCCGCTGGTTTGCCTGTTGACTTTGAACCTGTATTTTGCAATTTTACCAAATATATTAGTCTTTTATTAATTTTGTTGGTGGCACTTTGGGGTTTTTTGTATGTAAGATTAAGTAATCCACAAGCAGTGCTGATTTGAGTTCTTATCTCCAAATTTGAAGTCTTTTCTTTCTTTTTTTTTTTTTTTTGCCTAATTTTTCTATCTAGGACTCCCAGTATTTTGTCAAATAAAAATATTGAAAATGAGCATCTTTGCATTGTTCCAGATCATTGAGAAACTTTTCCTTGCTCTCATTTATGTGATGTTAACTTAGGCTTATAAAAATATTCCCTTGCTTACTTTCATCCACCTCAAAGGCAGAGTGACAGAGAAAGAGGAGACAGGGGCAGAGAGGGGGACAGGGAAGAAACAGAAAGAGAGAGAGAAGTATGGGTCACACTGAACTCTTGAGCCCAGAACGCCATGCAGGTCTCCCATATGGGCACAGCCGTCAGCATATGAGGTGTCAGTTGCTGCCACTCAGATGGATTAGCCAAAAGCTGGATCAGGAGGGGAACAGCTGAAACTAGAACCTACGCTCGTAATACAGTGCCGTGCCGCACGCCAGCTTAACTTGTATGGCACTCACTGTGCATGCGCTGCCGACCTCTCAGACAGCACTTTATCCTGAGGTTCATTCCAACCAGGCGTAATTTGTTCAGAGTTCTTTTTGTATAGAGATGTTGCACTCCATCCTTTCTCATATGTTCAATTTGTGATTTTTATTATTTTAATCTAGTTTCTAATGCTTTCAGTTCTTTGGTTTTTAGTCTTCACACTAGAGATATGAATTATTTATGAATCATGATTGTAATCGTTTTGTTAATTTTTTGCGTAGACTTATGGCATTTCTATCTTTTGATACTCTTTCCTTATTCATTAACACCTCATTCTTTCAGCTGGAAGGGACCCAGGTAGAATATCATATATCACAGGATCAAAACTACTGGGGTCACCACAGAGTGAAGCCAGAGAGGGAGCTTGGGACATTGACTTACTGTTCAGAGCCTGTTCCACCATTGTGAGACAAAGCACATGGAAACACACACAGGCCTCTACAGGCAGCTGCTCACAATCTCCAGACCACATTGGAAGCTCTGGTCTCTGCAGGTTTCACCATCAGCCTCATTTGGGCCTCATCTGCATGGGGAAGATCCTGAAGATCTGGGAGTGGAAGGTCTAGAGTGTTCCCCAATCTCAGGCACAGATCTGCTCCTTTTCCTGCTGGCGTCTGGATATTGGTTAGTTGGAGGCTACTTGACTATGGAGAGTATAAATGCTGA
The DNA here is from genome assembly GCF_030435755.1 of Ochotona princeps. NCBI lineage: Eukaryota > Metazoa > Chordata > Mammalia > Lagomorpha > Ochotonidae > Ochotona > Ochotona princeps. The sequence goes on from NC_080837.1 coordinate 84,153,158, forward strand.
GTGTACATATACGGGCATGGAGACAATGCTCTGGGGTCCTGTTGATTCTGAATCTAAGGACTGTATTACCCCCTGTCTTTCCCAAGCAGGTCACACCTCCATCCATTTTGTGGTACTTAGAGCTGGGGAATGAATGCATGCAAAAGGCATCACTTTCCTTCCTGTTTTCTGCAAGGTGACTCCAATTATTATTGCATGAAAACCAGGAACTTGGCTCTCTCACTTGATGTGTGACTCACGTGGAGGTGACTAGCTGTGTGAACAGTTCAAGCTGGTGTTTCTGTGGCAAGCATGTCCCTGGAGTTTCAGAAGACAATCTTACTTGTTTCTTTGTATCTGTTAGTACATGTTTGCCAGATAACCTCTGCTTAGGTAAGTTGTGCAGAATTTGTGATTTAATTTCCTTTTTCAAAAATGTTCATTTATATTTCAAAAGAGAAGGGGGGATCTTCTGCTTCCATTTGCAGGTTTGCTTGCTCATTGACCTCAGTAGCCAGATCTGGACCAAGTAGAATCTGGAAATCTAGGAGATGGGAACTTCATCTGAGGTTCCTGTGAGAGTGGCAGGGGCCCACCGACCTGGGCCAGCATGCGCTGTTTTCTCAGATGCCTTAGCAGGGTATTGGAGCTGAAGTGCAGCTAGCAGGACTCAAGTCAGCCCTCTACTATGACATACTGTGTCTCAAGCAGTGGCGGAACTTGCTGCTTCCTGATGCCACTCCCCATGGTTCTACCTCTTTTGCAGTGGCAAAGGTGGCTATTTCAAACAGTTGTAACAAATACCGGTTGGTGTGTTTACCAATGTAGAAGAAACAGCTGACTGGCGCTTAAAATTCCTGATCCACTTGAAATTTTGGTGAATTATTCATGTCATTCTTTCTCTCCCTCTCCTATCTTGTAAAGCTACATTGGCTCATATCATGTAAAATAATGTCTTGCAGTTCCATCCACATGTTGCAAGTGACAAAATGTCCTTGCTCCTAAGACTATGAGATTCCATTGTTGTATTTATGCATTCCTCTACTGATGGCCATCTAGACTGCTTCCTTGTCTTTGGTATTGTGAATATTGCTACAATTGACATGGGAGTGCAAATTATTCTTTGATGCATTCATTTCAGCTCCTTTGGATTTATATCCAGAAGGGAGAATGCTGGATAAGATGTAATTTTCTTTTCAGTCTTAGTTTTTTGAGGAAAAAATTCATAGTCAAAACATAAGGCTATGTGAAATAATGCAGGAGCAGAATAAAAATACTGCATGTTGCCATTTGTATATGAAAGCTAACAATGTCAGTCTCACAGAGGCAGCGGATACAACCGTGGTTACCAGATGCTGGCATGAGATGGGAGCAGGAAATGGAGGAAGCGGAGAGTGAGTATCAGACACACAGTCTCAGGCGGAACAATAACTGACCTATTGCACTGTACGGTGCCCACAGTTGACAACTGTGTATTTAATATTTTAGAATAACCCAAATAGATTTTTTAATATTCTCACTGCAAAACATCGTTAAGATAATGAACGTGAATAGCTAAATCAAATCTTTCTTTACTATGTCCATAGATCAAGTATTACAATATACCCCTTGATTATAAACAGATTTTATTTGTTCATTAAAAATAAATATATAAATAACTCATCGAGGATAAACTGGTTCTCAACTGTCTTTACTGTATCTGTAAACTTTTAGTCTTTTTTTCAGTTTACTTACAGCTATGAAGTTTAAAACTTTTCTGTCCCATTGCACTCACTGTGTTAAACTTAATATTGTGAAAATACATACAGCTGTATGGAAATGCATCCGACACCTCTACATTGCCACCACATTTCAGTGACTGTGCCTTTTTGGAAGCATGACCAAATATATACCAGGAAGTGGTAAATCTGGTGTATGTACATTTGCTGAAGCTGCTTTAATGTTTCTTTTATTTCCTTCATTCCATCTTCTCTTCTTTCCCCTCTCACTTTTCTCTCCTTCCTTCTTTGTCCCCTGCTCTTTTGCTTGCCCTGACAGTCTACTGGTGGTGCAGCAGGCATTGGACTCCCTCCACTGCTCTCTGCATCACACTGTGGTTTGTTTCTGCTTGTACTGCAAATCATTTCTCCCAATGTGAACTTTGAGCTTTACTGCATAGGTTCTGCTTTGTTCTCTTTAGGAACTTCTCAAAGACGTAGAATTTGATGAAAGAGGAAGAACCCATTATCCTCCCCATACCAATGCCTTCCACACACCTTTGAATACTTTATACCTTCTCATGTGCAGAGATGTTTTGCATAAAGTGGTGTTTGCTGTCATTTCTGTTTCTGCAAGTCATCAAACAGCAGAGACTCAGGCAGGCACAGAATTCTGCCAGAATATTCTTCAGTGCCAAAGTCAGGCATGGCCTCATTTTGAGTCACAATTTTCCAGGATCCTAACTCATGGCGAGGTGTACTCGTAAACGCAGTACTATATGTCCCTGGTTGCTAAGAGTTAGGGTGGAAGAGCTAGAGCCGGTTTATGGGGCCCAAGAGCTGGTACCTGCTGCGTTGCCTCTGGAAAATTCACATTCTATCTCGCTCTGACTCTCCATTATCTGATGTGTGAATGGCTTTTTGGAAAGTTCTACCACAATCATCCAAGAAGTTCCCTGATTTCATAGTTCTTGGATGTGTCAGGTAAGAGCAAAGGGAACACACTTCTGGGGAAAGTCATGTGCTCGTTCCAATGCCTTACGTGAGCTTGGAGGACCATCCCACTGTGAAGCTCTGCTCTGCATCCTCAGAGAGGTGTGTTCACTGAGCTTCCGTCACTGCTGTGTGTAAGATTCCAAGATCAGAAAAAAAAAGCAGTATTACAATTTCTGATCAAAATTGGTTCATATTTCTGAACGGCGCTCACTGGAGGGAAAGCAGAAACAAGCCCAACCACTTATAATAAAACAGCAGAATGCAATAAAAAGGGGTTTTGAAAAGGGTAAGTCAGAATGTGCCCTTAAGAGAAGGATACACTAAGGATGACACCGGAGATGCTGTATCTGTAGGATTACTCAGAGGAAAAGTTAACCTCGAAGATTAGGAGAAACTTTTCCTACTACTGCATTGGATTATGAAAGTGCACCCGGTGGTGGACAGGGCTTCACTGCATGTCTGCGGCTCTGGGTTGCTGTGGGGCCATAGAGCGGATACTGGCTGCTCTGAGCCAAAAGGAGAAGTCAGTGCAGCTGATGAAATGCTTTGGCACAAACAAGGGCTGTGCAAATGCTGGCCTCAGTCTCAATTGTACGGACCCATTCTACAGTCACCTAGACATGGATAAGTTCCTTAGAAAAATGTGCTTCATATATAAGCTTTCCACAATTAAAAATAATTTTCTTTCAAGCTTAGGGTCCATTTGAATCTACCTATCAGAAATAAATGCTTTCTTCACATTCACTAAAACTCGGGGCACCGTTAAGTCAGTGTTAGTCATAGACTGAATCGAGTGGGAGGCCTTAACCATTTGAAGATTTTCTTTTTCTTTTTTTATGTTTTATTGTTATTATCATTTGATGATACAGTTTCATATCTCCATTACACAGCTACTATACAGCCCCTTAAATGAAAAGACACAAAACAAAATCAACATCCAGGAGAAAAAATCAACCACACCAAGAAGTTAAATAACATGATATTAAATGACTAACGTGTAGCTGAAGAAATGAAAATCAAGAACCTTCTTGCAGAAAATGATGCCGCTGCATGATCTACGAGTCACTGAATGATTTAATCAGAAGAAAGTGTTTTGAAGAGATGAAACCAACAGAAAACAACAAAACCCATGTGATATAGTTTCCGCTGATCTTTGTTGAAGTGTGTCTCCTCCAGACAATAAACGGATGCGGTTTGTTCTTTAATCCAGTCTACTAATCTATGACGTTTGAATTAAGTCATTTACATTCAGAGTTTAATATGTATGGATGGTACTTTGGTCCTGTCACTTCAGCAATGGGTTGTTCATTGGTTTAGTCTTCTGTTGTCATTTTACTGGGATGTTCTTCCCGTTTGCCTTTGGTTTTGGTAGGTGCTATTCCTCTTCTCTGTCAAGAGAACATCTTGAAGTATCATTGGTAGGGCAGGTTTGAAAGAGGCAAATTCTTTTAACTTTTCTTTACTGTGGAAGAATTATATTTCATTTTCAAAGACAAAAGAAAGCCTTGCTGGATATGTTATCCTAGGCCGACATTTTTTTTTCTTTTAGAATCTGGAATATGTCACTCCATTCTCTTCTTGTCTGTAGAGTTTCCTGTGAGAGATCTCCTGTGAATTTTATTGGCATTCCTTTGTATGTCAATTGATTTTTTTTCACGTGCACATTTAAGGATCTTCTCTTTATGTTCAATTGAAGAGAGCTTGATGATCATGTGTCTTGGTGAAGATTGCTTTTGATTAGGCCTGTTGGGAGTTCTGTGCCCCTCCTGGATCTTGTTTCCCAATTCGTTGTCTAGATTAGGGAAATTTTCCTTTATTATTTCATTGAATACAACTTTAATCCCAGTTTCTCTTTCTGCACCTTCTGGGACTCCCATAACTCTTATATTTGGCCTCTTAACAGTGTCTTTCAAGTCTTGAATATTTTTTTTTGGCCTGATCCAACTCTTCTTCCAGCTTTTTGTTTGCTTCCCCCTGATGACAGGAAATATCTTCCAATTCTGAGATTCTTTCTTCTGCTTGCTTCATTCTATTTTGGACACTCTCCACTGTACTTTTAATTTGCTCTACTGTGTTCTTAATTTCTGATATACCAGCCTTGATTTGCTTTATTGCTTCCTTAAATTCTTTGAACTCTTGCATGAGCTTCTCATTTTTGATCAGAATCTTTAAAATGAGTCTTATGGATTCTGTGTCCCCCATTTTCTCGATGTCTTCCTCAGTGAACTCTGAGGTGGGCATAGGGTTTTGCTCCTTTGCAGGAAGAGTTTTCAGTAATATTCATGGTGCCTTTGTCTCTTCTTTTGCTCTTGGTCATTGCACTTCTGGTTAGCAGAGTCTTCTCCTTGGGGCAGATTTCTAAGCTGTGTCACCCACAGGTCTGCAATTTGATTTTACTTATTGCAGTTGGTACACAACTTTTTGCTTGCAGCCACTTGTGCCACAACCTCCAGTGAGTTCCAGGTCTGGGTTCTTATGTTAGATTTCCACTGTGGTCTCCATAGTTCCAGCTCTTGGCTCACCACTCTCCACCTCTTGTGATACCGTGCTGAGGCTGCACCGTGGTCTCTGCAACCTTTCTCCCACTCCCGGTTGGAGCAGGTCCCAGGATTAGAGAGATACCAGGTGTCCTATATAATTAGGTTGTTGGTGGCGCTGATCTTGTTGGAACCTGTTGGACGTTAGGTCTGGGTGCTACATGGACCTATTTTGACCGTACTATGCCACAGTTGGTATTATTTTCCTGCGAGACCATTGCAATACTTGGAACTCTCGCACGCTCAGCACATGCACAGTTCACGGTTGTCCCCTGCAGTCCTAAAGCTATCGCCACAGTGTACAAAATGGCACCTGACGTACAACTGCTACAGTTCTTGATCTGCTGGCCGTCACATCTGAGGGTTACCCAGACCTCTCTTGGGTGGAACCTGTAGAAAGCCATGTTGTTGCAGTTCACCAAGTCAGAAATGAGCTTACTCCCAGATCAGCACATGCTCAGTTGTTTCCCTTGCCTTTGTCTCCTTATGCAAAATGGCACCCAATTCAGCTCTAGGGGGCTGACTGGGCTATGAAATCCACCCTGTTCTCGCACTGCCCATCTGAGATCTGCTGCTCTGTCTCTGCTCCTGGTCAAATCAAACGGACCAGCAGGACGGACAGTTCTTTGTCTGGGTTAACCTCCCGAGCTCCCAGTGAAAGTCCCTTCCCACCTGGTTGCTGGTGGAGTTTTGGCTGCTGGTGGAGTTTTGGCTGCTGGTGGAGTTCAGATCGCTGTGCTGGAGTATCAGTCACTGCAACTGCACACCGTTGTGTCCACTGCTTTCCCGTGTCTGTCAGTCTCCAGGTACCCCTCTGCTGTTGTTCTGTCCTTTCCTATTTCCTGGAATATGTCCTCTCTGCTTCATCCTGATTAAATGTTTTTTTCATCCATTTAAATGTGTCCTTACCCTATTCCACCATCTCGATTCCTTTCCCCCTTTTGAAGATTTTCTTTGAAAGTTTTTGAGTGCATCAGTATGGGAAAAACTAACTGGCACCAAGCTGGCATCAAATTCCCAGATTCCTATCTCTGCAAAAATCTCTCAGCTTCCCATTTCTTCAGTCTGATTCCTGCATAGTTTTTTTTTTTTTTTTCTTACCGTGGCAGGCCATCCAGTCATTAAAAGCAGAATCAGCAATGTATTGTTTCTCATCTTTCCCAAATACCACGGAAGGAGGGATGGAGGAAAAATGAAGGAGGGGAGGAGGGTGGAGAGTAGGTCAAGACAAGTGAAGTGTGGTGATCAAACTTGTTCAATACCCTTGGTCTTGTTACTTGTGCGTTCTGTTGCTTTTCAACTCCTCCTAAGAAAATACACAGAGAAACCTGGATAAGTAACATCTGTTTTGACCTGAATGATTCAACATGTTTAAGATTCGTGTTTACAGAATTAATTTGGTTGCAAGTATGAGAACAAGTTTAGGGCACAACGTAGCTCAGCTTTCCCCAAGGCAGGCTGATTTACACAATCTGAAGCTCTGTCTGGGCTATGAAGTCATGTTTCTTCTAACATAATAAGTAAATGGGAAGAGAAAACCTCATAAAGCTCAAATTCGCAGCAGTTAAAAAGGTAACACCTCTGTGATGAAGAACCAGGGTAAAGAGTTGATTCTTCCCAGAACACTGGAGGTCTCCAACCTGTTAAATCTCTTTCTTAGAATTGTAACTCTTTTCTTTCAAGTTATTCAACCTTTCACCTAATGGGTCCCTTTCCCTGACCCTTGAACTATGGTTATTTGTTTAGTATTTCAGTAATAGGGTTTGGAAATCTGAAAAACATTAAGCTAAATGCAAGGGTGTTGAGAAGGTGAAGTTCTTAAGTGAGCTGGAGAAATTCTATCTGGAAGATTCAAAGAAAATTCCTCCTAGGAATTCAGGGTAATAAAAATAGTGTGTGTCTTTATAAACATGATCAAAGTATTTATTTAAGTAAATACAAGAAGTATTATTGATAATATGTATGCGATAAGTTACATATCTCTCACAAGCATTTTTAAAATTGTTATATAAGTAACAATTCAGCGTGAAAAATAAAAAAATTTGATTGAATTGGCACATATTCCTAACATTAAAAATTAAAACTATTGTAGATTTTTCACAGTTATAATCTCTAGTGTGTAAGTTATTATATAAGGAAGTTACAAGATTCACACAGAAGTTTTCACTTCTTTGATGTGCTAACATCATTTAAATATTTCTTCAAATGTATTAGGTAGAAGAAAATGGAGACATGAAACAGATTTCTATTAAACAACATTAAAAAATCTATGAGCTATCTGTTAGGATTACCTAAAAATAACATGACTGAAATACAACACGTTGGGCCCGGCAAGGTAGCATAGTGGCTAAATTTCTCACTTTGCATGTGTTGTTATCCCATGAGGGCAAAGGTTTGTTATCCTGGCTGCTCAACCTCTCTTCCAGCTCCATGCTTGTGGCCTGGGAAAGTAATGGAGGATGGCCCAAAGTCTTGGAACCTTGCACCTGTGTGTGAAACCCGGAAGAAACTCTTGGCACCCGGCTTCAGATCAGCTCAACTCCGGCCATTGTGACCATTTGGGGGAGTGAATCATTGGATGAAAGATCTTTCTCTCTGTTTCTCCTTATCTCTGTAAATCTGACTTAGCAATAAAAATAAATAAATATTTTTTTAAAAGAAATGCAATACTTGACTGAGTATCAATGTTTTGCTTTATGATCTTACCATTATCATGTAGACTATGGGAATATTCATGTAGACTATTGGGTAGAATGTGGAATGTTTTCCACATTATAGAGCTGTCTGTCTGTGTGCTTTCTTCCGCCAGGAAGTGTTGGTGCTTAGTCTTTTCTAAGTTATTTCCGATGTCTTAAAATTTATGAATTAGATGGTGAGAGAGGAATTCCTGCTTTTATTATTAGTATTATTTGCTTGGCTATAGGGTTTGGTGACAAGGGTTAAATTTCAGCAGCTTATTATGATCTTGAATGGAATATGTGTAACAATACTTCTATCAAGGCTGACTTCAGATGTGGATTTCTGAAATAATTTGAAAGATTGAAGCATTATTTCTGATCCCTGTATGAGTATCTGTATCTACTTGGTGTAGCTGTCATTTTCTCGCTCTCTCTCTATCACAATTTCTAATGGGTTGGCTTGTATCTACACTGCTTAACTTTATTTGTTCATTCAACGCTTTTGTCCTAGGCAAAGCAACACAGATAAGATAGTGAGATTTTTTGTTTCCACAGAACTTCTGATTAAGACACATTGGTGGAATGAAAATCAGATACAGTTGTAGCCACCCAAGCCAGTTCTGTATCTATTTGGTTTTATGACAATAATGCTGCAATTGAGGTCAAGAGAGTTGGGTCTTGGCCCTATAATCCTTGGTGTATCACTAGCAATACTGTCCACTCCATTCTTCTCTCCTACTGTCCGCTCGTGATGAGCTCTATGCTGTCTTCATTCTTCAGAGTTCTGAGCACAGAGTACACCTGTGCCAATAGGTGCTGTCCCTTCCATCTTGCTTTCCCACAATTCCACCTGTGATGCTTCATTAAAGCAGCAAACATGTTGATTGGATATTTGCTTTGCTGTAATTTTTCCATGTGTTCTCACTTCGCTGCCCCAGCACCTAATGCAATGCCTACAACACAGTTCGCGCCAATCAATATTTGAATAGACAATAACACGATAATGGAAAAGGACTCTGGAAGCATGAAATAATTTGAATCTGGCAGTGATCCAAAGAATATGTATTCTTTATTTTTCATGTTTTATTACGTAAGAGAAATCTGTGTTTTTGACATTCAGTGTGGAAGTCAGTTTGCACCTGCTATGTGAAGGTGTTAACCCATTAGGGTAGGAAATGTCAAGTCGGATAGGAACCAATGTATGCCTCCGTGAATCACATGTGGCATAGTTCAGAAAATGTGTCTCCTTGCCACGTTGGTTTGTTAAAGCATTGAATCCTTTGCCTTCTGGACAAGAAATAATCTGAACCAATTCGCAATTCTGTACACAACGTAAGATCATTCTATCCATTGACATTTAACAGCTAGGTTTGTTCCAGGTGTTGGTTTCATGGCAGCCTCTACACACAGAATTACTTGAAGTATTTTTAGAAGCTCCTCCAGTGAGTTTTGGCAAACTTTCAAGAAATTCACGTGAGAGGTTAATTAATGTGTCTGATGTTGTTTATATAACATTTGCCCAATGAATAATTTGTTGAATTACTGTTTTTATTGAGTTAACAAATTTGAATACAATAGTGTGTGAATGTTAAAAATTCTGTGAATTAAAAAGACTGACTGCTAAAAAGTTCTTCCAGCATTAACATCCATGTGTAACCATGGGGCAAATGGTTGTGCATTGAACAAATGTGTGTGTCATTTTAGCAAGGAATGCATGCAGACAGTAACCAAATCTATGAATAGAACTATCATTACTTAGAGGTGTGTGTGACCTTCAGGCAGAACTTTGCTTGCTCTAAGATTTAGTCCTTGTTTTCAAGTTCATGAGCATGCTTATGAGATTGTGGGGGTCTAACAGAACACAGATTCTTTTGAAGTTCACACCAACCTTGGAGTTAACAGTTTTGGAAGGACGACAATTTCCTATGTTCTCATTCTATCAACGAGTACAAGGAAACTTAATGAATCGCACGAACTGACTGTAAAGGCTTTCTATGCTTCTGACTCCTACTTCAGAGAACTGTACACAGAGTTATTGGGGGAACACTTTGCTCTACTATTCAGAAAACTTTATTAAGCACATTCTACTCTTCTTTTAGGGGATTTAGAAAGATGCCAAAGAGTTGATATGCTTTTTTGTATTAGGGTGACATTCAAAAATAAAAGTATTGATTTGTTATTGATAATCATATTTAAAAATGCTTGCAACATTTATGATTTATTGAGGGTTAGCTAAGGGCAAGTGAATTTTTTGTTAAAGATTTTTTTTTTATTTGAAAATCAGAGATCCAATGAGAGGGAGAGGGCGTGGTTTCCTAGATGAAAATAAGTTCAGCCTATGTTTTAAAGGACCATCTGGCTATTCTCTTTCCTCATGGGGTTTTAAGAATGTAGAACTTTAGAAGTTCATTGATTCTGTTTTGTGTCCCTGAGGATTCGCTTCTCTCTGTCCTTTCCCAGGAAGTGATTTTAGCTTTTAAGTACATAGAGTCCCTTTCTCGCTTAATCTCTCCATGAGCCTGGAACTATTCTTAGCCTCGGCCTTTTTGCTAGAGACTGATGATATGTTTTGCCTGTAAATCAGCATCATGACACAGAATATGACCAAATTACATAAACGCTTTTATGGAATACTGATCTTTAAAAGTTAGATTTTTTTTTTCATTCTCTAAAGTGATCAATTCCAGTTCCAAAGAGTCCTCTCCATCCCGAGCTCCTGATTGGATTATTTTCTTGTGGTGTTTCACTCCTGTTTTAGTTTTATGTATGTGTGTCTGACAGGTGCCCTTGGTCCCCTTCATTTCCTTAGCCCTGTTACTTGCTTTGTAATGAATTCCTACCGATACAACTTAGTGATTTGTTTTCACTGGTCTTGTGCTTTTCCTTCCCACCATGGTAACTCAGGTTCAGACACACATGACTGCTCGCCTGTTTAAACTAATCTCTTCATTGAATTCTCAAGCCTCATTCTTCACTAAACAGTTCCCCACATAACTCCCTTAAACACAGTTGTGAAATTTACATTTTCCTAGGCTCAATGAACTTTCTCTTTTCCAAATATTCATAGTCAAAGTCAAGATTTTATTTTTTTTCATTTGGGGTGGGTGGACAGAAAGGCAGAGGTAGGTGAATTCCAATATCCTGGAACGCCTGCAGCAGTTGGAGGGTGGACAGAGGAAGCCCACAATCAGGAACCAGATCCTGGTATTGCAAGCAGGTGGCAGGGATACAACCGTGGGAGCCTTCACTGATGCCCATCAGGGCACATATAGGAGTCAGAGTCCAGAGAAACGCATTAAACCCAGCTCCCAAAGTACAGGATGCCGCAGCGTCACTATTATGTTATATTACTTAATGCTAGTCTAGATGCTGGGCGAACACAATCTTAACTCTGGTTTCAACACAGTTGGATTCCGGTGAAAGTCTACAGCTCTAGCACCTCCCTCTCCTGAGTCTCCTCACTAGGCACTCAGTGCATGTTGCTTCTTCTGTTATACGGATAGAGTTTTCAAAAGGGCTGAGAATTCGAAGTAGGCACCCATTTTCATCCTTCTTGCATATTAGAGTCTTTCAAGGGGCAACTGAACCATATGGGAAAAATTAAACTCTTTGGGGTCACCAAGCCTGAATTTTAATTCCATGACCCATCATTTTCCAATCTTGACAGTTCAAACACATGGGAAAAAAGAATATTGAGATGATTTAATCTTTGATTAAAAAGTTAACTTTTCACACGAAAGCATATGCAAAAAGAATGGTAACAACGATAGGTGAGTTCCTTTTTGTATAAACACCAGGCTGGAAATAAGCTCCCAACCATGGCACTGGCCCTGATGGGACAGTTTATCCATCCTTGTTGCTGTGTGGGGCTTCCAGGTCCAGGATGTTAATCTTCACTGGGCAGTATCTTCTCGTTATTTCTTCTGTGTTGCATCTCATTTAGGATTTATTCAAAGAAATCGTTGTGTGAACCTTGTGCTTGCTGTGAGGATGACGAAGGAAAGGGAGATGCCCAAACACACCTGAGTTCACAAGGTGATTTTGTCAGGTCTGGAGACCTGTGAAACACCATCTCCCTCATACTTTCCCTTTTCTTCCCGTTCATTAAAGTTGACATCACAGTCTAGAAGGAAACTCACTAAAATCTGAAGCACGATAGCATTTTATCTCCACTCTTTTGGAAATTATAGGAAACTCTACTGGAATTAGAATGAAGTGGATGATTTAGTCCAAGTGAAGAATAAATATTTAAGTCTCGTTAGATTAAAAATTTGTGGAGTGATAATTCTGTCTCCACTTACAGTCTCTGAAGAATAATAGTGGTAATGACAGTAAGAACAGCTAGTGTTTTTCTTTCCTGAAGGAAAACCAGCCTCAGCACCATTGGAACTCAGGACGCTCGTCCTCAGGATTTGGAACATGGATCATATTTTCAAAATGAAAGATACTACATTCCCTGTGCATCAGTTCCAACACTATTAAATAAAAATATTTTCTGTTGTGACAATTAAGCTGATTTCCAATTTTGAATGATTAATTTCTTCCAGGTAAATGCTATTTGTAAAAGAATAAAAATGATTTATTTAGACACACCCAAGACTTACAAAGGAGAAACTGAAAATACCTCCTGTTCAGTAAAAACGATTTAGAAAATGCACATTAATTGTGGAACTACAAACCACAGAAGCTTATTGTGACCTACAGAACTAGAAGTGGATTTCCTTTGCTAGTCAGGTGGCCTGCGATAACTTCTTGGAAAACGTATTATGAAAAATTGTTCATAGATCTCAAAGATATTTTGCACTAGATTAAACTTATTTTAAGTCCATTTCCCTCCGTCTTTCTGCGTTGCTCCCCTGTTTCCGTCAGTGTATGTGTATATGACATTTTAACATTCCTGAACCGAATCTTCTAATTTATTAATAACGTACTGGTAACTCCAGATTTTTCATATCTCCTTTGATTTCACTGAGTTTTGTTCTTTTCCTGCCTATTTTTTGTTAGCATTAATATTTACTTGCTTATAAGGCTGGCACTGTGGCGTACCAGGTGAAGCTGCCGCCTGCAGTGCCATTTCAAATGAGTACGAGTTTGAGACCAGGCTGCTCCACTTCCAGTTTGGCTCTCAGCTGACGTGCACGGACAGCAACAGAGCCTGGCCCACGCACTTGGACTCCTGCACTCAAGTGTGTTATATGGCGGAAGCTCCTAAGTTCTGGCGTTGGTCTGGCACAGCGTCAGCCTCTATAGCTACTTGACAAATAAATTTATTTGTGCATATTAACTTGTATTGCTGGATCTTGCTGTTCTTATTTGTCACATCTAGAATACCTTTTTGTCCGTTTGCTTTAGGTTCTTTAGAATACTTAGATAAAGGATCCTGTTATCTGCCATTGAAAAACCTTGTTTCCTTTCATATATGTATGCTTTCTGCTCCTGTTCCTTGTCCTATTGCTCAAGCCGGAATTTCCAGAAGTTCCAGGGAGAGATGAGAGAGGACGTTCTTGTCCCAATCTCAAAGGAAAGTGTTTAGTTTTATGATATTTTTTAAAGATTTAGTTATTTATTATTGCAAAGTGAAATATACAGATAGGAGGAAAGACAGAGAGGAAGATTTTCTGTCCACTGATTCACTCCCAAAGTGGCTGCAATGGCTGGAACTGAGCCAATCTGAAGTCGGGAGTCAGGAACCTCTGGGTCTCGCAAGTGGGTGTGGGTCCCACGGCTTTGGGTTGTCCTTGAATACTTTCCCAAGCACAAGTAGGGAGCCGGATGGAAAGCAAGGCTGCCAGGATAAAACCAGTGCCCATATAATATCCCAGCACATGAAAAGCGAGAACTTAAGCTGTTAGGCTACCGTGCTGGGCCCAGATTTATGATATTAACTCCAAGTATTTGCAGATTGTTTAAGCTGAGAAAATTTCCTTTTCTTTAATTTTGTTTTATGACACAGTTTCATAGGCTCTGGGATTCCTCCAACCCTTTCCCAAGCCCTCCCCCCATCTTGAATTCCTCCAGATTGTTACAGTAGTACAGTTCATATCCAGTCATGATTCCTTCATTGCGGGCATGGACCATGCAGAGAGTTCAGCATCTTATTGTCCAGGTAAATTTAACAGTTTCCTTGGGAGACCATCCTTGGTCTGAAAGTAGAGCTGGCAGACTATCATCCCCTCCAATGAAAAGCCACTACACAACTTCAACAACAATTCACAACATCATGAAGTTAATTGATATGATATTGAGTGATCAATATGTTAGAAAATGCAAGTTCTGAGAAAATTTTCTTCTAACAGTGTGTATTGGAAACTTTAAAATCCCTTAGATTGTGGAATTTCTGTCAAATTATTTTTTCTGCTAAAACTGATAGGATCATATAATGATTCCATTAATTGCATTGACTAATTTCCAAATATTAATTCAGTCTTGCATACCTAATGTAAACATCACATGGCTACGTTATATAATTTATTTTTATACTTAGATGAATCTAATTTGTTTAAATTTCATGTTAGTTTCTAACTTTGTTAATTTTCTCTCTGATTGATTGTCCTGACTTTAAAATTTAGATTTTATTTTTAATATTGTTTACATAGTTCAGAGGGATGCATACCCATGTGAATCTCAGATTAGGGTGGGGAGGGTTCAGGCATGGAGGAAAACGCATGGGGCAAATATTTCAGTTCTTTTTTGTCTTTTATTTTCCCCCCTCTGCTGGAGGGGAAGGGAAGGTTCCACATTTAGCTGTTAAACTACAGCAGCTCCTGGAGATGGGGGACAGTTAGTTGATTATGCCTTATGGTCCCCACTGTGGGAAAGATTGTTTCAAAGGTGTGATTGAGTGGTTTTGTTACTTCTGAGACGTTGTCAGTTTCCTTGAACCAGGGTTGAGAAAATCTGTCCAAGTCTACTTTAATTCATCCACAGACCCAGACACCTGCTGCAAAGCTCGACCTGGAGAGTAGTCCAACTTGTTCTCCTGCCCAACCTCTGATGAGGCACTGGACATCCTCTGCTGGCCCAGATGAGCTGCTTTTCATGTCCTCTATGTGCATCTGGCCATGCTGTCCATTGCACATATATCAGCAACTAGGAAGACCCAATGCAATACATGCACTTCAAATTTGGACCACATATCTTGTGACTTCCCTGCGGTCAGGGTTTGAGTCCTCCAGATAACCTCACCTAAGGTGACCTCAGACTTAACTCTTGTGTCTGCTGCTAGTGCTGAATCAGGTCTGTCTGTCACCTGTACCAGTCAATTAGCCTCCTGGTGACTGCAACTGCCTGGTCAGTTCCTCCACAGCCCCTCTCCTGGTCAGTTCCTCTGGAACTCCGTCTCTCATGAGAACCAAGAGGTGCTGCGGGCCTAGCCCAGCCCAGCTTGTCCCAGGCATGGTCCACATAAAACCAATGAGTGCCAGCTTTATTGGGTAACCCCCTAAAGCCCCAAATAGACCTGCTCCCAGGCTCAGTTTTTGCACATGCTGGCATGTACTGTACCGTAACTCAAACCATCCTACATCCCATCAGGCCCCTATGCACATCCACGAGTACTACAGCTTAGCTCAGCCTGCCCTTCCTCCCAACTCAAACCACAAGTATGCTGGGTGTTACTACCTTGTCCAGCCGACCTGTCACTGGCCCTGGCTTCTGTGCTCACCAGCAGGAGCAGTAGCCTAACAGCTTCCCCTGCCAGGGCTGCTACTAGTCCCAGATCCTGGGTTTGCCAGGAATTTCTGCAATAACTCCCATCTGCTACTGTGGCCTAGCCTGACTCTTGTGTATGCCAGCAAGTGTTCTACCACAGATCCAGCAGAAATGCAGGCTGATGGGTGCTGCAGCCCTGTCATGATTGGCCTGCCCCCAGCCCCAGATCTCACACGTACCAGTAGAAATAGTGGCCTACCAAAAGAGTTCCTAAAGTTCCCCTACCAGGTCTGCTCCCAGGCTCAGATCTTTCACATGCCAGCCAGTGGTGGTTGTGGACTAGTCTAGCATGATCTGCCCATAGTCTCAGCATTTACCAACAAGTGCTGCAGCCTGGCTCAACCCAGCCCACACCCTAGTTCCAGCTCTTATAGGGGGGTGTAGTAGCCTCGCCCTGCCTGACTCTCCCACAGATCCAGTCCACATGGAGGCTGACAGATGGTGCCGCC
Source organism: Ochotona princeps (assembly GCF_030435755.1). NCBI lineage: Eukaryota > Metazoa > Chordata > Mammalia > Lagomorpha > Ochotonidae > Ochotona > Ochotona princeps. Next base: position 84,169,204 of record NC_080837.1, read on the forward strand.
TTTCTAACCCTAGTCTCCGAGCTGTGACTCTCCTATTACCCAGTGGGAGCTGCATTCTACTGGGAAAATTAACTAAGTTTCTTTACTAGGCCTGCCCCCAGCCCCAGAGCACACATGTGCGGGTGGGTGCTGCAGCCTGGCCCAGCTGGGCATCCTCCCTGCCCCAGTTCTTGTGAGTGTCATTGAGTTCCACAGTCCAGCCTGGTTTGGCCCATTACCACACCCAGCTCTCATGCAAGCTGGAGGGTGCTGTGTTCCCACAAGAGCAAGGGCACAGATCCATACAGAATCTATTCCCAGATAGTTTTCTCACATTCTGGTGGGTCCTGCAGCCAAGCCTGATGTTTCCCACCCCCTGCTTTGACACTCCAAAGTGTGAACTGTGGGCTATCCCTGCCAGGCATGTTCCCCAGCCCCATCCTTCATATGCTCTGGAGGGTGATGCTACTTAGCCCAGCCAGTCTCCAATGGGAGTGGGTGCCTTGATGTGACCCAGACATGACCTTCGGTTCTTCCTGCCCCCATCAATCACCCTGTCTCAGTTCCCTCACCTATCGGCAAGCACAGTGACTGGGACCTTGGAAGCTGCCAGAAGTCTCTCCTCACCTACCAAAATGTCCACAGTGTTCTCCACCTTCTCAACACAATCTCAGACCCCTTCCCTCTCCTGGACCATCTATAACCCCTCCCATCACATCACCCCCACCTCCTGAGTGTTTGGGCGTCGTGTTCCACCTGGCATCTTATCTTTTACCATGTGGAATTCCTCATATCTTAAAAAAATTGACTAGGTAACTTTGCTGGCACACTGATATAGTTAACACAAGTTTGGCATTCAGCAAGCCCAGATTCCCAACCGGCTATTGGCTGCTTTTCCCAAGCAGTGTAACACTAACGTAGGCATTTTCATAGAGCTGGGGTTTTGCTCTTTCAGGCTTATTGACTTCTGTTCCACTTTTTTTCCCCTTTTGTTTGCTTGAAATGATCCTTTCCCTCTGTTTTCCCAAAATGTTGGCATAGGCCATTTTATAAATATTTGGTGAATAATTTTCTCATGGCGTGATGTCATTATCTAGTTTTATTATTCTAGTTTTAATAAATATCCAAATAGCGTAATGCTGACATGATAGAATGAGTTTGACAAATGCCTCTTCTGTTTCCATTTCCCAGAGGACATTGTGAAGAACTAGTATGATTTCTTTTTGATTATTTGTTAGGACACACCAGTATAACCATCTGGGCATGTTGCTTTTTTGAGGCCACTAACTACTGTTTAATTTTAAGTAGACATCAAGATATTCCAGTTAGCTATATATTTCACATGACATTTGGCAAGTTTTATTGTTAGGTGAAGCAAGACTATTTTGTTTAGGTTGGGAAATTTGAAGACATAGATTTCCTCACTCTATTCCTTTATTATTTTTAAAATATATATTTATTTGAAAGGCAACCGCACACACACACACACACACACACACACACACACACACACACACACAGAGAAAGTGTTTCATCCACTGGGTCCCTCCTTCAAGTTCTACATCAAGGAGTTGGGCTAGTTCAAAGCCGGAAGCTGTGAACGCCACCACACCAGCATTTCCGGTGATGGTAGCAGGAACCCAAGCGTTTGAGCTGTCATCTGCTGCCTCCCATGTCGTTAGCAGGGATCTGGATGGAACGCAGATGCTGGACTCCATCCTAAGCTCTCTGGAACACAATGTAGCTATCTCAAGGAGCAGCTCCAACGCTATTGTTGCCACAGGCCAGGATGCCTTGACTGTTGTTTCAGTGCCCATAGGATTGGTAGCTAGGGCTCCTTTTTCTATTTCTGCAATTAGTAACTTGTTTTTTCTACAGAAGCTCTTCAGTTTTATTGACATTTTCAAAGAACCATCTTTTAATCTTATTTATTTTTTCTCTTGTTTTACCACTTTCAATTTTATTCAATTTTATTATCTTTTTTTTTTTTTTTTTTTTTATCCTGCTGGTCTCTAAATTGTTCTTCTTTCCCTGGTTTCCCAAAATGGAGAATCTGGATTTTGGTATTTATCTTTTACAAATGTATGTGTTTTTGTATATTAATTATATTCCATAAATTTTGTATATTAATTATATTCCTTGATTTTTGGTATGTGGTAGTTTTATTATCAAATGATGTGAAGTATTTTATTTGTTGATGTTTTTCTACAAATTTGTGATTTCCATTTGCTTGTTTAGTTTCCACATAGTGATTTCTGTTGTCATAAAGTCTGCCTTAATTCCATTGAACATAATGGTTTGAGAATGTATTTTATAGATTTGTGTTCATTTTACCCCGTAAACGTACATTTTCTGTTGCACCAATGTACTCTGTTTCCATTTATACTTTATGCCAGACTCATAAAAATGGCACACTTAATGTGATGGCCAGTCTTTGGCTTGGTAAACTCTGTGTTCCCAGCAACGTTCCTGAGCCTAGAGTGCTCCTGAGGACTCCCTGAAGGAGCTTAGTCCAAGAGACACTGCCCACCGCCTGCACTCAGAGACAGCAGAGTGGACACAGCTTCAGCAAGGGGGGCAGCTCTCTTTGTCCCTCTGCCCAGCTGCCCTCCCCTTGCTCCCCCTGGGGGGTCATCTTAAAGGAGAGAACGATGCAGCTCACTTTTAAAATAAGTAAGCAACTGGGGTGTTTGTAAATCATAAGTGAGACGTGTCTGAATAAGTCATCAAAGAACTCTTGACCAAACGCTCAGTGCAGTGTAGGAGAACCACACACGGCAGTGTCATTTTCTCTCATTTTGAAAAAAAAAAAGGCTCTGAAACTGGTATCTAGGGAAGTGTAAGTGTGTGTGTGTGTGTGTGTGTGTGTGTTTCCCTCCCGACCTCTTCACTCCCTGCCTTGGTTTCCTGGGCAGTATCCCACTATACAGCCTTGAATACTGGTATCAAGTTCTTTCTTATTCTTACTTGCTCCATCTCATGTGTCTCTGCTCCGCTGCCTCCCTCGGTGGTTCCAGAAAGCCGAGTTTCCCAAACATAAAAAAGAGTAAAGGCCAGTGTGTAGGCTGCAGTTGTTTCTCTCAATAGAGGCCTTGGGAGCCCTCCCTCTCCTCTGTTGCCTTCAAGTTGGGAGTGATTCATCAGCTGGCCTTTAGCAAGAAAAGAAGCTGGCTTGAGGTCTGAGGCCTTTGACCTCTGTGAAGAGAAAGGTCAGAGCGAGAACAACTGTGCCAGCTCCAGAGTAAGAGCCACAGGTCTGGAGACCCAGGCGGAGGCGCCCAGGGAAGCAGCAGGGCACGGTGGGAAAGAGTGGGAGTTTAGACAAGTTAAGAGTACATTTCTAAGAGACTCAGTGGATCGGCTGACAAGCAGGGTGAAGGGTCCTATTTATGCTTCATTCCCTGAGCACGTTACAGTAACATCTGCTTGTCAGGGGTCTTCAGGGAGCAGGCTGGGGACCAAATGTTTCTGTCCTCTTTCCACACAAGGGGATAGGCCAAGAGATTAGGGGTCCTTTGGAACGTCTGTGTTGATTTAGCAACTCCCCCACCGCCTGCTCGCCCCCGTCTTCTGGGAATGATCTGTCAGACTTACCTCACTTCTTTTCAGAGTCTTGTTGGACATTGAATATTTAAATGACTCTCATGGTTGCCCACAGGATTGTGGCATTAAAACTGCAGAAAAAGTTGGAATTCCATAGGGAAAAATCATGATGAAAATTTGTGAATAGGAAAAAAATGAGAAAAAAACAAGGCATGCTTCTTGTGCTAGAATTGCATTTTCTCACAGAAATCGCCCAATTTTGACAATATAAAGAGAAGAAAATGCGCCCATGTGCCAGGAAGGAGGAGCTAGAAATGTCCAAAGCATTACGCCTTCATGAGATGTTTGTTATCTCAGATATTATTCTCTTAACTACAAAATGAGGAGAAAAATGACAAACCTGGGAACCTTGAGGGCTCGACACTGATTTCACCATTTCATTAACAAAGTTTTGTTTGGGTCATTTTTTTGCCCATTTTAAACCAAAATCTCCTAACTTTGTTTGGTCAATAAACAGAAACAGCAAGTAGTTTTTGCAAAACAGGTTGAAGAAACAGGCTGCTAAATTCTTTTTATTTTTCCATTTCCCAAAAGAACACTCAGTGTGAGACCACTGGCTTCTAAAGTGAATGTTTTGCTTGGGTTACAGTTACTCACACTTCTGTGTTCCTGTTTCCTATAATTTTGCATGGAAATTTCTGAAAGGACTCAGCTCAGTTTTGTAAAATCTTTCTGTGCCACTGCAGGCCTTTATTTTACGAACATCTGTGGTTGGTGTCTTCACCACTCACATGACATTTGGTTTCAGCGGAGAGCCTTCCATGGAAAATGAGCACAGAAGAGGAGGGAGGAATTTAGTGATGGAGGGACCTGTTTTTAGTTGAAAACAAGTTCGAGTAAATGAAAGTGATGCCATGTAACACGGCCCCCTGTGGGTGCCACATCTATAGCAGCATGTGCCGAAGCCACCCTCCCAGGAAACTGAGTAAAAACAGCAGCGTGCTTGCTATTTATAGAGTCTTGCTTTTGGGAATCCAGTTTGGAGGAGAGTAGATTGTTCTGAGGCAAAATTGGATGAGTGGATTGGGTCTCTTCTAAAATAAGGCGTGTGTGTGTGTGTGTGTGAGAGAGAGAGAGAGAGAGAGAGAGAGAGAGAGAGAGAGAGATCAGGCATGCATTTGAGGCCAGGGAAGTTGGTAGAGAGAGTGCTGCAAGCTGCACAAAACCACTTTGTGATTATAAATAATAATAAAAAAATCCAATCGGAAGTCTGTTCTGCCAAAGTTCACAATAAACCTCCTAGCAGGACATTGAGATTGTCTTAATCAGGGTCAGACCCACAAGCTTAAGGCCAATGAGTTCAGTGGGAAAAATGACTCTTCTTTCCAGTTTTTTTCTCCTTTCCTTTTTTCTTTCATTTGGAAAGGACTCCCTGATAAACATGCAGGGCAATTTTCCAGTACATTAACCCAGGAGGGATCCTTTCTCTATCGGCTCCAGAGACAGAAGTCAAGAAACAGGGTGAAGGGAAGATGGATGGGCCTGGGATATAAGGCTGGGCAGTTTTTCCACTGTCCTGCCCCGTACACCTAGGACAAAGGCCGCATTGACTGCAGTGCTCGGCATCAGCCTCATAAACTAGTAGTGGGCACAAAGGGTCTGACACTTGAAACTGCCAGCCCCTGCCTGCTTACTATTGCAGCTGCACACGGGGTGGGGCCTTACAGTGGTGTCCCTTTGTCAACCCTTAGGACAAGAAGTGAAGATAAATAGTGTTGACTTTCACGCAGTCGCACCATTTTGCTATTTTGCAAAGGACGACATTTCCTCCCAGATCTTGCCTCATGGCCCCATGAGCCAGAATCCTCGCCCTTGGGCAGAGCTGGGGTCAGAGAGCTCTGAAGGTGCACAGGCACAAGTGGCTTAAGGCATGGGGTATAGACGAGGGACAAAGGAGGAGTTGTGGAATCTACTCCTGTGCTCTGAGGGATTGTGTCACGCATTCCAGCTTGGTCACGGTGGTTTCTCTCATTTTCTTGAGATCCCTGGAGATGAACCTATGGGGGAAAATGAAGGAACACAGGAAACAAGACTGAAAATGTGTGCAATAATGGTTTAACCAAGTTCTAAAACCACAACTGTATCTTTCTGATGATCAGAAGTCCAGAAAGTTCTGTGCTTTCCTGAAAATCTTTTGGAAATCAGATTATAGTAATTCCAGGAACCGAAGGTGGGGCACATCCGCTGCACGTCAGGCCATGCTTGGTTATCATTAGCCTTAGTTTTATTTGACTGGACATCAGCACACACAAACCTGTGCTACTTCCTATAGCGTCAGATTCTGTAGCGTCACAGCCCATCTGAGCTTGATGGATTTTGGCCGAGTCTGCCACATCGTGAGATAATAGCCTACACACACCAACGACAGAACCCTGCTTCAGATTTGTCATCCTCCTCCCTGAAGAGGCCACATGGAGGGCCATGTCAGAGCATCCCTCATTGGAGACTTCTTTGTCCAATCAGACCTCTTCATATCCAGAATGGCGTCCAAGATCCCAGAGCATTCAGGCTCTAAGGGATTCCCCACAATTATTTTATGTGCAGAGAGGAAAAATGGAATCTCAAATACCCATGGCCTTTAGCATATACGCTGTAGAAAAGTCACAGGTATGGCTTAAATATCAGAGGAAAGGCCTTTTTAAACATCAACATTATAACCCAGATCATACCCGTGTAGACTGATTTAAAATATTTTTTCTTCCCACCCCCCTGCAAAGTTTGCTAGTTTAATATCGCTTTGCTGGTGACACTGTAGTATAGAATTGAAGCATACATTTTAGAAATTATTGATCTGTTGTACTTATAAAGTAAATTCTACGTATCCCTGCTTCCACTTCATTCTGCAGAACATGGCTACAGGGCTGGGATTTAAAGATTTCCCAGTTGACAGGAAACTACTTGAAATGGGATCCTTTCTGTAAATCTTTTAAGGAAACATGGCCATACCTAAAACTATTGCCTATGAGTTGGGAAACACATCTCTTAAATAAGGGCTACACACTAAGCAGCTTGGCAACTGCATGGGTTTCCCTCTGCCTTTAGGAGGGGATTGAGGTGGATGCATTTCACAGACCTCCGGAATCGCTCATGGCTTGCTTTGCAATGTTTTGACATACTGGCAAGTGAATATATTTTGAAGAAGACAGATTTCAGTAATTGTGTCTTGATTTTACTGTTGGGAATTCTGAGTCCATGTATATTTAAGTAGAATCTTGATTTCTCCAGAAACCAGCAATCATTTCAGGATGCCATGCCGTTTCCACGCTTTAGGTCTGGTTTCTGGGAAAACATTAGATTGAACCTAACTACTTTTGTTGGCTGCTGCCTGGCCCACTGCCTCTTCTTAAGGGTTGCCAGATTCTTTCTGCTAGCCTCTGGGTTCTGGAAGCTAGCAAGCTCTCACAGACCAAGCTCTCAGCAGTGAAGTGCTGAACTTCATTGTAGCTGAGAAAGAACAAGCAAACAGAAACTTTCATTTGGAAGTCATAGTAAAGAAAAGCAGAATTCTGTGGGGAGTGGGGAGTGTTCTGTGATGATGAGACAATTTGATAGGCTTTCCTGTGTCCATAGACGACAGCTGGAGTCCATTGTGATCTAAGGAATCTGTAATCCTTTCATGGTTCGAGAGAAAGACAGAACTTGTGGGTAGTTCTCTGTAAAAATAGACATTGTTGGGATATCCTTCAGTGTTTGCGTGAAAGCCTCTTCTAGCTGAGGGTTCACAAGACAACCGAGAAAGCAAAGGTGAGCCCAACTCTTATTTGTCCCATGCCGATTGAGCTTGGGCAACCGCTTTGTCTGCATCAGTGTTTTCTGATCTGTAAAATGGGAAGGGTAGACTTAACATAGGAACAATTTCCTTTCTCTTTCTCATACTTTAAGTTCTTACACTATAAGTAACCATGGAAAGCAATCTATAGGAGAATAAGGGACATTGAAGAGTTTAATCTCATTTTCGGTATTATCTGCATAGAATCTAGAAAAGCCACTGAATTTGATGTGTACATGATCTGGCCTTGGCTCCACTCTATATTTAGTCCTGTGTCAAGGATTTGGACTTGACAGACCTTTGGAGCTTTTTAGTTCTACTTGAGGACACAGAGTTTCATAACCACACCATTAAAAACTGACCTTCAAGACAGGCCTTACCATCCATGCTCCCATGAGAGCCAGCAATTGGCCTGGTGGCCCTAGTCTGACTCAGAATTTTAAAATCCTTTAAATAAACATTTCTTTTCTGCCTCGTTGAAGGGCCTTATTTTTTTGTCCAAGTAGTATTTCCCTTCGCATGATATAATTTTTTCAAAAATTTTAGGTCAAAAAGGAATTTCAATTCATTTTTGTTTATACGGATACCAGCTGTGATTGCATGCTGTGACTCCGAACTGTGTTCTTGGAGCTGGGCTGAAACAGCAGCATGGTGCTTTGTCCCTGCATCACCTGATCTCTGAGGACTAGCCCTGTGTTGTAGATACAAGAAATCACACACACACACACACACACACACACACACACAGTAGATGCACAGCAGTTAAGGAGTGACTGGACTGGTCTTGTTCTTCTCATTAATGATGATACTAGGAATATTCAGTTGGAGACCTATCATTGCTGACACATGTTGATGCCAGCTCTACAAGCACAAAAATCAGGAAGTTGATGGAGCTTCTGGTTTTCTAATCTTGTTTCCCACTAAATGGTTCAACTTCCCATGATACATAACCCAGCAAGAATGCCCAATATGGTAACCTTCAAATTGCAAATGTAATGTATCTCAAACTCAATTCCTATGTCCTCTTAGAGAAATGGTCTCTGCCTTCTCTTTAATTTTCCTGTGTTATCATTGCCTTTGCTGCACAAGCTGAAAACTTACACTCACCCCTGCATATTTGTTCTTGCCTCTTTTTTCCCCATGTATTACAATGATTTAATCCCACTGAGTCTCTCTTAATGATTAATGATTTAATCCCACTGAATCTCTCTTATTTGAGATGATCCTGCTTGCTATCCATGGTCTTCTTCAGAAGACAGTCTCAGAGTCCCAGGCCTAAGTGAGTGCAATAACTCTGTTTTCATCTCGTACTCCAGAAAAGCTGATTGTTGATCCTTCCTCGTTTGTGCCATGCCTCTGTGGTTTACATCCAACTTCGACTTTTCCACCCAGAATGAGAGACTTCCTGTTCTTTCATACTCTCCAGCTCATGCTTTCCAACAACATGCTTTGAGCTTGTTAAGAGCCCAGTGAACATTTTTCCTCTCGCTGTTAATTACACCATTTGTCTTTACCGCATACTTCATTATTCTCACTTGAGGAAACACAGCATATACCCAATTCTGTCTTCTTGGAGCCCTTGGAGTGATAAGCAGGATTGTAGTCAGAACACAAATCCACTCAGAAATCTAATTATAGGTGTAGAATCAGATAGTAATGTTAATATTCACTCCAGTTATTCTTGAGGGAGTGTCACGGAAGTCCCAGGAAATATTCCAAACATTTTGTTGTCACTGACTGGTTTGGAGCTACCACTCTGTTTCACCACATGGAAGGCACAGCTGGCATTCAGAGAGGCTCAGCTCCCGAAGATGCTTGTTCGAACAGTATTCCACAGTGTTAAGATACTACAGTGAGAGAGATGACTACCATGGAGTAGAGAGAAAGGTTGTAATGGAAATTATTGAAAAGAGGGAAACGACTTCCTATTTATCGACCCTTTGCTCATTTCTTACTTGTGTTTGTTGTTATTCTTGCGATTCTGTGTTACTGATGTATTTTGGACATCAAGGTTTTATCAATAGGTAGCTCCCAATGTTTTCCCCATTCCATTGAATGTCTATTCACTCTATGGATGGTTTTCTTAGTTGTGCAGGAGTGCCTTATTTTGATAAAAATAAAGTTTTACCTTTACTTCTTCTGCTGTTATCCAAGAAGTCACCACGTACACCAATGTCTTCAATTATTTACCTTGTTTTTTTTTTCCTGGAAATTTCATTGTCTCAAGTCTGAAACTTCTTATATCTTGACTAGATTTTTCTATATGATGAGAGGTATTACATCCATCCATCGAGTTTTGCCTGCATGATTCATTGAGGAGGTTATCACTTTCCAATGTGTGGTCTAGGCACTTTCCCATGTGCAGGGGTTGATTCCTGGTCTCTACTCGGTCCATTAGTGTATGTGGTGATTTGGTAGGTCAGTACCATGCTGTTTTGATTATTATCACTTTGTAGTATGCTTCAAAGTTATATATTATTACAAATTGATTTTATTTTATTCAGAATCACGTTGGCTATTCTGGATCTTTCGTGAGTCTACACACATTTTAGGATTATTTTCTAAATCTCTAAAGAGTATCATCGAGATTTTTATAGGAGTTGTCTTGAATTTATAGATTGACTTAGATAATATGAATATTTTAATTAAGTCAACTATAATATAGGTAAGGAAATTTTTTGCACTTAATGATTTCTTTCATTAATGTTCTATAATTTTTATTTTAGGGTTTTTGTCAAGTATTTGATTTAATTTAGTCCTAATTTTTTTGTGGCTGTTATAAGTGGCATTTATCTCTTTTTTGGTAACCTCATTATATATACTAACGCATAAACTAGCTATTATCATTTATATGTGTCTTTTGTAACTTAAAACTTTTCTAGAAAACCGAATGTTCAAAAATAAAAGTAATCCAATTTTTTAAAATACTTTTTTGTTACTTCTGCTGAAGTATCAAAGCATAGTTTTGGGTATAGATGCTATTATCAAATATGAAAGTTATACTCAGTTTAACTTTGCCATAATTTACATTATTTTTTAGTAAATCTACTGGCTTTCAATAAAAATAATTTTAAAAGAAGTAGTCCTAAAATGTATATTCATATTAATAGCACTGCATTTTTTCCTTTTTATGCTCAATAAAACCTAATATTCTATAGTTTAGACTTAACGTGCCCCAAAAAACACAGCGCCCTAAAAACACAGCCCCGAAAACAAGCACTCCCAAAACACAGCAGCTCAAAACACAGTCCCTCCAAAAGCCATAGCAACCCAAAACACAACCCCCCAAAACACAGTACTCCCCCAAACACAGCACTCCCAGAATACAGCCCCCAAAACACAGCCTCCCCCAAACACAGCCCCCAAAACACAGCTGCCCAAAAAACAACCCCCTAAACCACAGCCCCCTAAACCACAGCCCCCTAAACCACAGCCACCTAAAACACAGCCAAAACACAGATGACCAAAACACAACCTCCTCCAACACAGCCCCCCAAAACAGAGCTGCCCAAAACACAGTACTCTCAGAAACACAGCCCACCAAAACACAACTGCCCAAAACATAGAATTCCTCCATTTACATTTTCTTTTTCACTTCCCAGGCTGCCTCCCTATCCTATTTTCAGACTTTTATTGAAATAATATTAGAAAGCTCTGGTGTTTGCAAAAAAGCAATCTGTAGACTGGACAAGGAAGGGGATGTGAGTTTTCCTGGTTCAACATGTATTAACATTTAAACATTCACAATAAGAAAATGGTGGAAGAAATAGAATTTAGAATAAAACTGTAAATTTTAGGATAAAATCTCACTGTGCTTACTTCTCTCATAGCGCTTCTTTCTAAAGTGCGGACATCCTTAGAAAAGTGAATTATCTCTTTGGAACTGTCTAAAACAGGTGTTATTGAAAACAATATGGGGTTAATGCAATTTTGGATGAAATATTTGGTTACTATTTTTATCTCAAAAATACTGATAATTTTAGTACACACTAGTTATTATGAAGCTGGTTATGAACTGACAAAATCAGTCCATTGGTCATTTCTTATTGCAATCAATATGCAATAAAAACAGGGAATGGTTTATGCCGAGCTGGTCAGAGCAACCACTGGCACACACATAATCTCTGCCTGGGAACAGGCCTTGTTGGGGAGCTAAGCGGGTGTGCCAGCTGGTTGCAGTTCCCACTGGTGAGCACAAGAACTGAAATGGGGGTTGCGATTTAGACTGGACATGACTTCAGTGTCCCTCGGCATGGGTGTGGACTGAGTCAGGGGTGTGCCAGACTGGGCTAGACTCCAGCACCTATTAGTGCTCGTGAGAGTCAGGGTGGGTACAGGACAGGCTGGGCTAGGTCTCTGCCCAGGTGAGAGTCGTAACTGGGCATGGACCATGGGAAACTGGGTACTGAAGAAGTTGGGAGGCTGGTGTGGCTCCTCCATTTATCTCAATTCCTCCTTTTCCCCAGATACAAGAAGAATAAAAAAAGAGAGAAAATATGGAAATAATGGTCTCACCCACACTCCCCTAGCCCTCAACCCTTCCCACCTTAATCAACTATGTAAACATCATCAAAAATAACATTTTTAAAAGGGAGAGATTATAGCAATTATACAACAAAGAGGACAACATCTTACAAAAGCACAAATAGAAAATGGTTTAGAGGCAAATTTATTCCTTTCTGGGTTTTTAAACACGCATTTTCCTGGCCATTTGAACATGTAAGTTCTCACTATAGACACTTTAGCATTTGGAAAGCTCTGAACAGAGGTTGCTTTCTTTGGACGTAATCACACAGGAGAAGCCTCGGCTAGCTTGGTGCCTTGAGTCTTTGCCAGTGGCGGGTGGCGGTCAGTCCTGTACCAGCTCCAGCCAAGGGGAAAGCATCGCTGTGTGTAAACACTTAACCTGGGGGCGGGGTGGAGGGGATTCCTCTTGCGCTGAATCATGCCACCCAATGTCCATCTATCCATGCATACGTTTATGAACTATTTATCAGTTACACATATTATGTACTTTTGGATAAGTTTGTATGTTTGAATATAATGATCACTGTTTTGATATTTAAACTATTCCAATTTTTTTAATGATGAATTTGTCAGAATAGAATGACTAGACAAATTAGACTGATGAGAGGGAAATGATTTTTAAACTACTTAACAAATACCTTCAAAGCATATGTTTATTTCTTTACAATGACTGGGCAAAGAGGAAATGATTCTAGCAAGATGATGGTGAGTGAGGCTGATAGAGTTTACACAATGTCAGATTTGCCTATGACAGATGAGAACACAGAAAGAGGTTTAAGTAGTCTGCATGACTTTATTTTAAGCTATTTGTCTGCATATATCCATTAATTCATGTTTTCAGCACATTCCACAAGAAGTCTAAGAAGTAATTATTTCACTGCATTAAAACTGACTATTTAACTTAATTGTTTGAAAAAAAATTGAACACATAAAGAATGAGGTTAACATATATTTTCTTTAAGAAGCAGAATTGTGCCTTGACGGTGTCGTCAGTTGTAACAGTGGACGTTTATGGGTCCTCAGTGTGGAGTTGAGTTTCCCTTGAAGTTTACATATTGACTTCCCACTCTAAATGAGTAATCATCAAATTATAGGTCCACAGCAGATATCCTGTCTTTCTTAAATTGTTATTTAAGAGAGAAAGAGAGAGAGAGAGAGAAATAATGACAGAGTCCCAGTAGAGGCCCATATCGTGGGCTTTTTTTCCGCACTCTCCTAAACAGAAGGATTCCAGGCAGGCCCAGAGCTGGAACCAGGAACTTAATCTGGGTCCCCACATGTGAGGCAGCCACCAATCCACTGGAGCCATCACTTGCCTTCTCCCAGGGTCTTCCTTACCATGCACCCTGACATGGGATGCCATGTCTGCAAGGCTACTTCATCATGTTTTTGAGATAGTAGGTGAAAAGAAAGTGGCTCCATCTTTCTTCCTCTCATTAATTAATGTTGGAAAATCTGATTGATTCATTTGAAAAAATACAGATTGACTCAAGGCTGTGCCTTTGGCATCGAAATAGCCAATGTGCTGTCCTTATTCCAAGGCGGGTTTTTTCATTATGTCTGTCAAAACAGTTGGTTAGTCTAAGGCACACTCACCTGAAAAGCCACTGAAACGTGAAAGCCTGACAAAGCATCCACTAACAGATGACCACAGTAATATGTTCTTCCTCGGATGTGGAGTCAGATCACAGAGCTTTGACACGGATGCGCTGTGAAAGCGGAGTTTTACATCCATTTACACCCCGAAATGTCCTGTCATGGGGAATCCACTTCATCAGAGAAGAACGATTTCTGTCCTCATTTGTGTTTGAAACATGAAAACAACATAACAGCTGCATACTGCATTGAATAAAGAAGATACACATGCATTTAAATCACTTATATCTTACTTTTTTATGATGCAATTGTGAATTATGTTCTTTCTGCATCTGTAATTAGAGGGCAGAACAGATGGTGAAGGCTTCGTTTAAAGTGATATGTCCATTAAAATAACCTACGCTGCCAAATGATTGTTCACTATAACAGGGTGTTCACTCACCATGGCAGACACTTTGCTGTGCTGAAATATGTTGCAAAGGCCCCTGGACTATACATGACGCTGATTATTTTTAAGGGCTTTCCAATAAAAGGGTTCACTATTGCACAGCCAGCTTGGAACCTCATTTATCTTCTGAGCATATGTTTTACTATATTGTTCTAATTAAAAAGTGACCTTGTATAGAATGATGAGAACACAGCACTGAAAATGATTCATATAGGAGCTGGGGAAATGAGAGAAGGTCCAGACCATATGAAATTGGGTAGTAAGAGGAGAGAGGCATCCATGTGGGGAGAGAGAGAAAATATTCCCATGATGCTAACTGGGAAGAATACAAATTTAGTTCATTTCTGGGACACATTAGCTTATTCATATATGTTACTTGGAGAAAGATTTTGAGAAAAATCAAGACAGGACCAAAGAAAAGAAAGGAGAAGGATCATCATTAAGTTGAGTTCAGAAAAATCTCCTATGGAGTTGACGGTTTCACAGGGACTTCTGTGTTGCTCAAAGCTGTCGATAATCCATCAGGTTTGTTTCACGCGGTCAAGATACACCAGTATTTTCTTGGCATAGTGGAATCTGCCAAGTATACTCACACAAATCCTACTGAGTTTTCATTTTTTAGCATCTTCTAAAGATAAGGACCTTTCAGATGTCTGTTAACACAGTGTCGGACACTTTGCAACAAAGTTACAGTAATTTTCACACTATGAAGAAAAATCATTTTACAGTGGACCCAAGACAGGCCCAACTCATTCAACCAAAGGCATTGAGGAAAACCCATAGGAAACAACGCATTGACACATACTGAACTTTTGTATGCACACTATCTGAGAAGAATTTCCTGTGCAAAAACTGATGAAAAAACTCAAACTGCACATGGCAAATTCTTCTAGAAAAATTAAAACGCAAAGTGGAAAAAATACAAATATATCAAGGAGAAACTCTATCCTTATTCTGTGAAGAACTAATACAAATCAACAACAACAACAACAACAAAATGCCACGGCTCTAAACAGAAGGACAAAAGAAAAACAATCAATTTCAAAAAACCAAAAATTCAAAGCACTCATTACAGTAACAAAGGCATTCAACTTTATTCATCATCACACACTACTTAAAAATAAACAGCACAAAGTTTTATCAAAAATCCTTAGCAATTAGATCCAAACTATTCATATTCGTTTTTAGCGGTGACATTATTATGAAGCATTATGAAGAATCTGTGTTGGAAACGAACTGAAAAACATCTGACCGATTTCTATCAACAGCATTCAATAATTGATTGAATTTTGTCCCTTAATTTTATCTTTGCAAATCATCCATAAGCAACTGAACAGGTATATAGATAAATCTTTTACTTGAGGATATTATTAAAAGTGATTTGATGCATTAAATAACAAAACTTGGCTAACAGATTTTAATAGTCATATAAAATGCCTAAATGTTTTATTATTGAAAGTAATTTTTTTTGAAGGTTTGGTTCTATTTACCCACAAGGAGGAAATTCCATACAGGGATGATGGGTGTACAGTTTTACATTCCAAACTTGGTTTAAGCAATAATGAAGTGCATCACTCAATCATCTTTCTCCCAAGTTTTTGTTAATCAACACAAGATCCACACGCGGAAGCAGCTCTCTATCTTAGCCTTTTCATGAGCAATCAATGATCTTCAAAAAAACCTTTGAAAGGCATAAGGGGAGTGACAATTTAAAAAATCTGTTTAGGGAACTGCACAATGGCTCAATATCTAAATCCTTGCCTTGCAAGCACATGGGCACTGGTCTGGGCCCCCGCTGCTCCGCTTCCCATCCAGTGCCCTACTTGTGGCCTGGGAAAGTAGTGGAGGATGCCTTTAGCACCCTGCACCCATATGTGAGACTCAGAGGAGGCTCCTTGCTCCTGGCTTCAGATTGGTTTAGCTCTTGTTGTTGCGGCTGCTGAGGAAATAAGTCAACGGACAGATGATCTTTGTCTCCCCTTCTCTCTGAAAATCTGCCTTTCCAATAAAAATAAATAAATCTTTCAAAACAGCTGTTTTATAAAAGGTCTTATCACAATACAAATATTCACCTCTAACCTTGAGATTCACTGAATAATTCCATACATACTGTTCCTCACTGGGCTTGGAGGCGAAGTAGCAGGTAGTTAATCAAACAGTTTGCTTGAGACTTGCCTGCTTTGGGGAGGAGCTGAGACATGCCCTTGGACTTCACTGGAAAATCCTGGCTTTCTGCTGCTAGGCACTTGAAGTGAGGCAACTGGGCCTGCATGCCAAGACTCCCGGTTGAACCCAGTGTCCTCAAATGCCCCAGTGCGGCTAAAGACTACAAATAACAGCAAGTTCCTAGGAAAATCACGAAGGTTAAGGAATCGGTAATTTAAATCTTGTGTCAGGAACTTGAAACTTCTGACGTGATGTATTCTCACGGCTTTGTTGTCGGCAATGGCCTGAGCTGTAAATGTCTACAGAGCAGGGGTGAGGCCCATCCACCTTTCCCTCCAAATGGCGCAGGGGTGAGGCCCGTCCACCTTTCCCTCCAAATGGCGCAGGGGTGAGGCCCGTCCACCTTTCCCTCCAAATGGCGCAGGGGTGAGGCCCGTCCACTGTTCTCTCCAAATGGCAATGTCCGCATTTCCATGGGCTCTTTCCTTCAATGCTTTTCTTTCACGGGGCAGCAATGAAACATCTACCAATTGTTTCTAAATGAAGTGTCGTTTTGTTTAAAACTCTCTGAAGGTTGCCCATGTATCCCAAGGATCAATAGTTCTGCCACTGTTTATGTTATTTTCATTTACCAGCCTCTGTTAAGTCATCATTTAAACACATCACTCAAGGCCTTGGACAAAATTTAAAGATATTAAAAAAGGTAATTAATGTCTCCCAATCTAGTTTCCTAATGTTATGATGTGATTAACCAGCAACAAAGAATTAAATACTTCATATTCGAGAATCAGCCTTTTGCAAAAATACAAATGTTCCAGATATTCATTGCTTTTAAGTGAAATCAGAGGATAAAAGATATGCCAGTCTAATACAGAACAAAGAATAGCTGAGTATACATTGACTTGTGGTTGTAAAATATACTGACAAAAATGGTCTTTTGTGTGTTCTTTCATTATGAAAATTTGATTTTCAAAATACCAATGTTTTGTAGTTTAATTCCTGATCCCTGACCAGGCTGTTTGTCAATGTTGGAGTGGTGTTCTGTACCCACTATTTATGTGCGTTTACATTGTGAAGTGGATCATTGGTGATCATCCTTTTTCACAGAATACATCCATCTTTCCAGGTTAAGACTTTTTGTTTGTATTCTTAGAAGGTTACATCTATACTAATTGTGTTACCCCATCTGTCAATGACCATTTCTCAGTTGCTCTAATCAAGTATTTGTGGTGTCCAGAAATGTTCTTTGTATTTCTCCCTAACATCAATGTTTGCTTAACGAATGACTGCAGTGTGCTTGCTCTGCTCCAGAAAATTCCAAGGTCATGGATCAGAGTAGACGAAGGCCACGCCTGCCATGACTTGAGCCTTTTGTCAATCTGGCAAGGTGATTTATTCAAGGGATTTCTTCTGCTTATGAAAATTTTAATTCATTTAGGTCAGTTCAAGAAGCTGTGTGACTTTACCTTTATGGCCACTAAGGTCGTGTGTGTGTGTGTGTGTGTGTGTGTGTGTGTGTGTGTGTACACACATGTTGCAATCGCTAAGACCTTCAGCACCGTGAGTGAGGGTGATGACTGACATGCTTTCATGTCTCAAAGGAACCTATTGGGATAAACACATTCAAAATAATAGCATTGGAGCAAGACAAAAGCAACATCACTGTGAAAATGCCTTCAACCTGAAACATCCTGATTGAACTGCGCATGAACAATGGACACAAACTGTCTACTGTTGTATGCAAAGATAGCAATAACAGTTCATGGCAACTGTAAAATGAAACATTATGTTAGTCAGCAGAAAGTAAAATGCAAATTGATTCTGTTTTTGTTTGGATGTAAGTGCTTATCAAGCTTACAAGGTATTCAAGGTCTGTGACACTAGAATAATTTGTTTTATTATAACACATGTTACAGGGGAGTGCTTGGGGCTTTCTGAATGAGTCAGATGGCCAGATCCAATTCTACTGTGTGGGGTCCACCTATTTTCTACTTCATCTGATGGGAAAGTGTTGCGGAACTGAAACCTGTGTTTAACGTGAGGTGGCGACATTAATGCTTCTAATGGATGATGGCTGGAACTAAGTCATTCTTTGCTGAGATTAGAGAATTGAAATGCGTGTATTGGCTTAAACCATTTTATAGTTGCTTCTTAGGAAAAGGCTTCATGAGTTCTTTATTTTAAGTGTCCAGGCTCTGGCAGGTTGTTCACTGCTGACTGTCCTTCAGACAGGTGCATTGCACAGCACAGACTAGACATATGTGGGCTATTGTGTTCAGATATAAACTAGAGCCAGTTCAGCCCAACCACCAGGTTACCATTGCTACTGCACCTCGGGTCTGTAGAGCCCAGTTATCTGGTTTGCTTCTAACTCGATTTATAGTTTTATCTGTGGATTTTGCTAAATTGTGTCACCTATTGCAGGATGAAATGATTTTTGGCAATGTTTTAGTTCATCTCTAGCCAGATGGTAGCTCAGGATGAGGGAAGGGTGGTGAACTGTGGGGTATGGGGCAGAAGGAATCGTATTGGTGGATAAACATTTTCGTTGGGGACTCTGAGTTGCAATGAGAATTACTGAATATCTTCCTGAAACAACCTGTTCTCTAATCACAAGAATAAGATATGGACCTATTAACCATGGAAATTTGATGACTTAATATATTCTTTAAGCTGTTCAGTAAATACAAAAGTGTAGCTAGTCGCTCTAAAACTTATCAGGGAAACATAAAGCCAGATTTTTATAAGTGGACTGGAGCAGAACTGAATGCGAGTCTGTAATTTTGAAGTAAGATTGTACTAGGATCTTCCTTCCGAAGCATTAGTGAGTGATGTGGCTTGGGTGTTACTGACTGATCCTTGTCAGAGATCTGTCCTTTTATTCACTGGAATGTTGAATGATGGAAATAGCTGATGATTCCTACTTGGGAGATTTTACAGATGTGATAGTAAAAACATGTGAGATTGAGCAGTTTGTTTCTGAAACTGAAACTGAATTTTCAGCTGCATGTACACTGCCTTTCATGCCTCTGTTCTGAAAGTAGGTTGGATAGTTTTATTTGGAGAGAGTGGATTCATCATTATTTGTCAAGGGAAAAATCACAAAGAAGGTATATAACTAATTAGGAACACAAACACAAAAACAAAGCCAGCTTAATTATTAGTGGTTTTCTTTAACTTTCAGCCAGTAGAAAATGACTTGATTTGGCATTAGCAAAGGGGACTTTTCTCATCAATCACACTGCAGTCATCATGGAAGGGTTGCATTTAGTGGCCACAGCAAAGTGGCCGCAAGTCAGTCATGAGACTTCTCAGGACAACTAATTCTGGGCCTCCCCTCTCGAGATCACCCTGTTGTAGTTCTGTTCAAATGGGAAGTTGATGGCAAACAGCTCCCACCAGGCTCTGCTAGAGCCAAGGGTCGTCCAATGTCACCCTCCATGTCCAGGGGATCTGACTTATGGGACTCATGTGTAACCACTGAAGTCCCCTCCCTGGTTTGGATGTGCACTTCCTAGTATGTCACTTACTCCGGTGGCATACTGAAAATTCTCATTTTTATACAGATGCTGACCTTACTTAAGAGAATCAAGTACTAGCAGAATGAAAGTTTCAGGAGAGCACAACATTTGCATATAAAGAATTCATGGCTTGAAGCAATATGGAAGAGTTTGAACCACAACTGTGTATCTTAGTTCCATTACTATTACTTCTCTTGGTGTGTTGCTTTTCACTTTCTGATCAGACACCAGCTGAATGAGTGATTTTCAGATGAGCAAGTGATGCTGTGGGTTTAGGAGTGGAAGAGGGCATGATGAAGAATAAACTGCAGACACATTAGTGTGTACACAAGTCCTTGTGTTATCAGACTTTCTTTCTTACGACACCTATTGCTTCTACATGTGTATGAATTTCCAGTCCCAGAGATTTCTGCATTTTTTGAATACAGCCATTGTGCATGTTACTGCATCTTTAGTTATGTCGTTTTCCTTGACATGCACACAGCCTCCCCTTTAGCTGGCCGTCTCCTGTTGGCCTTTTAGAGCATCTGGGTGGTTTCAAATATCACCTGAATTTGGAGGGCCTCCCAGTTTCAGAATCTTGCAAAAGCTGGGCTGGCACGGGTCAGAGTATGCTCCCAAAGATGAGGGCCAGGTTTCTTCCTGCACACGTTGGCCCAACACGAGCGCACTGAGAAGTGAATGCAGCAGAGTAATTTGAAGTCTAATGGGCACCTCCTAAACACCCCTTCCTCCTGCTTCTCAAAGCCCTGCAGCGGGCACCTGACCTTCCTTCCACAGCCTATAGGTGGCAATGGGAGGATTCCTGTGGATGCTTTTCTTTCACTTCAGGTCTGATGGTAATGACAGATCACTCAGAAGCATGCTGTGCTTGGAATGAAACCAACACAGCCTCAGAGTTACACACTCTTCAGTCCTATCAATTTTGACAGGATTTTCATGTGGGGATTTTATGACAAAAGGACTCACAGCTCATAATGCTTTCCCTAAGCCACCTACTACCCAGATAACTACAATTGAAAAAAAAAAAGCAAGAAAATGTGTAACATATTGTTGTTTCCCAATGTACAGTTTCCTGCTGCTCCTGTTATTGCCACATGCTGTGTGTGTGTGTGTGTGTGTGTGTGTGTGTGTGTGTGTGTACAATGTATGCATCCTGTCCTTCTGTAGTTGTTCTTTGGACAAATCACACACACATACACATGTATACAGAAACCTTTCCTGGGCACAGGGTAATAAATCACACTCACATACCCAAGGAAAGGGGAGGAAAGGAAAGAAAAAGAATTCCTGTTTATGCTATATGATAGACACATGTCAAACCTGGGGGAAGAAGCAAAGACTTTGAAATGAAGAGAGATGTGAGTCTTTCTAATTTTCTTTATGTCTCTCATGTTTTTCCATTGTGTCCCTGGTATTAGAGCTTATCAACCATCAGGTATGCTAACTTGCCTGACTTGAGATGGGAAAGAAATGTGAGTGGATTTTTCAATTCACTCAGAATACAGGGGACGGCCATCTGTTAGAACTGACTGGGTGTCTCAATCCCTTTTGACTCATCTTCTCTGACAACAAGGCGGAAGAGTATCTGATCGACCACAGAGTTCTGGCTATTCACAGTAAGAAACACACTTTCCCTCTGAGAAGTCCATCAGTTAATATCAACAAGGAGAAGGAAAAAAGAGTAACTTGGCAGGAGGCTCTGATTCTCCCCCTGACTCAATTCAAGACACAATCAAGGAAAGTGTCCAACTGTAAAGGATACCTTTCTTCCTCTGATGAGAGTGACAACCAGGAAAACTGGAACCAGGGGGCAGCCTGCTCTCGCCTGACTAACACCCTGCAGCCCCAGTAAGTGCCTTTCAACGTGCATCGAGTCTTTGTCTAGGCAGAGGATGTACAGTTGGTGAGTACAGAGCTGTAAGGGGATATCTTTGACATGCTGATAAAACTTCTTGGTTTACTTTGGACTTGCCTTTATCATTTACTGAGGGATATTATTAGTGTGAGGATGATAGCCATTCTCTGACTTCTCCAACGAAAGCCAATGAAACGTATAAGAACAAAAGGTCTGTTATGGGGAATCCTACCCTGTTTGTTCTATGACTTAGGAATCCTAATCACACAGCTTAATAGAGATAAGATTGGAACCAAAGAAAAGAGCCCACCCAGTTTGGGGCCCCAGGAAGACTGGCAAAAGTCAGTCCTTATACAGTGTTGAGCATGTGTGCAATTTTCTCTTACAGCAAATTTGATGTTATAAAAATAGATGTGCTCTTTGAAGCCAGATGGCAGGCAGAGCTTCTGAAGCAAAGTCCAACTGTACAACCACGACCATTGCCAACAAGGAACCACTGGGATGGTGATGCTGATCTCTTAGCTCATGTGGAGGCCTTTACACTGTGTAAGTGTCCCCAAAATTCCTTCGATGGAATTACACACACACACACACACATGCACACACACACCTGAAAACTGGCGAACCCTTGCTTTTGATGGAATATTCTCTGCTAGCTTTTTTTTTTTTTTGGTTCTTTGCAATCCTCTTTATTCTTAGTTTGCATATGTCCACTTATTGAATGGTGGAGTGACCCACATCCATTCATTCAGCAAAGTCTTCACGGCACATAAGCAGGATCATCAGCCTGGAGTGAAAGACACAACTGTTGAACTCCTTACTGTACAACTTTTAAAAGCGGTGCTATGTTGATAAACACTTTCCAGCTTTCTGTTTTAAATCTTTTTTGTTTTATGACACTGGGGTATCTCTTCCTCCTCCCCAAGTTCTCTGCCTTCCCCAGGCTGCTCCCTTCCAGCGTTACAATGGGTGTCTTTTGTGAATTTCTACAAGTCCACCATGTTTCCACTGAGGTGTCTCCCCACAGTGTACAAGATTATTAGTAGTGTCGCTGTGAGTCCATCCTTGTACTACATGCATGAGGACACTCTTCTCTCTGTTTCTACCTATGAACATATTCATGTCCGTTACACTTCCATTATACATACCCTTGAGTACAGTCCACCATGGAGGGGGTGTGGAAAGAACAAAAAAAAGAAAAGAGAAAAAAATAGTGAGCCTTCATCCACATGAGGTTGACAAACATGTAACAAAGGTGTCAGTGTAACACTAGGTTGAAGAAAAGGAGCATTCACGTAGGAGTAAATGCCATCGTGTGTCCTGTGTGGTACTGATGAGAGCACATTAAGGACTAGATCATTACTTATGAGCAATAGCAATGACAATGATAAAAGGGAC
The DNA here is from genome assembly GCF_030435755.1 of Ochotona princeps. Classification (NCBI taxonomy): domain Eukaryota; kingdom Metazoa; phylum Chordata; class Mammalia; order Lagomorpha; family Ochotonidae; genus Ochotona; species Ochotona princeps. The sequence goes on from NC_080837.1 coordinate 84,192,069, forward strand.
ATTGACAATCTCAGGTGATTACAAGCATTCAGTGTCTTATGGATGATTAATTCATGGATTACATCACAAGGTCTTATTACAAAAGGTACAAATGATTAAGAAGTGCAATATGGTAGAATTCACAGGAAAAATCTTAGATTTGACATCATATTATTTTATATTAGGGCAAACATAATATCTGACCTTTTGGAATTGGCTCATTTCCCTTAGAATAATGTTCTCCAGTTTGGCCCATTGGCTACAGACAATTGTATTTGATCTTTTAATAGCAGAGTAGTATTCCATAGAGTAGATGAGCCACAGTTTCTTTAACCAGTCCTCTGTCATAGGGTGTTTAGGTTGCTTCCATGTTTCTGTGATTATTGGTTGTGCTGCAATGAACATAGGATTGCATGTTGCTTTCCCTTGTAACAAGCAAAACAGCAAAATAACCCCCCAAACAACAGAAAACAAAAAATAATCAAAACAAGAAAGAGATAAACCAAATAGAAATCAAAGCAACAATACACAAAATCAATGAATCAAAAAGTTGGTTCTTTGAAAAAACAAACAAAATAAACACCCCATAGGCCCAAATAACAAAGAAAAAGCAGGAGAAAACAATAATTATCAGTATCAAAGATGAAAAAGGGAACATAACAACAGATAATGCAGATAAACAGAGAATAAGTAGAAATAACTGCAAACAACTCCATGCCAAGGAAGCAGAAGACCTCCATGAAATGCATAGGTTCCTGGACTCCCACCATCTGCCAACTTAGTCATAAAGCAACAGAAAACCTAAGCAAACCTATCATGGAGGTAGAGATTGGATCAGTAATTAAAGCCCTCCCCAAAAGCAAAGCCCCAGGCCCAGATGATTTCGCTACTGAATTCTACAAAGCATTCCAAGCAGAGCTGACCGCAATCTTCCAACAACTCTTCAACAGAAGGGAGGCAATGCTTCTGAAGTTGTTCTATGAGGCCAACGTCATCTTAATACCAAAAGTGGATAGAGAATCAATAAAGAAAGATGCAGACCGATATCCCTGATGAATATAGACACTAAGATCTTCAACAAAACATTAGCCAACAGAATACAAAAATACATCAAACAGATTATAGCTTTCTTAACTCTATTCTCTATAACGTAAGTGAAGACAATGGTAATTGCATCAAAAATACAATTTGTAAACATGATTTTTCAACCTGTAGATGTGTTTCATTATCAGAGGATAAAACAGCTAATGGAATATGAGAAAGTTATAGCCTTAGCAGGCTAGGGCTGTAAATGTAATATGGAATAATTAAAACAAATGAAAATACTATGAGCAATTTTTAAATGTTCACAACTGACAGGAGAGTTCTACTGGTAAAATAAAAGGTTAAAGGCACTGAAAAGGAAATAACAAAGAAAAAGTTTAGCAACAGAATTCACTTAAAATTTTCAGTGTAAGTAAACTTTTTATCAATTAATTTATGATGTACCACACATATCTTAGATGTAATATATTACATGGTTTTATTTCAAAGACATATTCTACTTTGTAATTTTCCAATTTTCTGGCAAGTGAGGGGGATGTAATAGCCATAGAAACAAGCCTAACTTGCTCTGTATTTTCAGAAACCAGAATGGTTTTTTGGTAATGAAAAAATGTTCATTTTTTAGTTGTTAAAATTAAATACTCAATTTTTTAAAATTTTTATGAGAAAGTCAGATATGCAGAGAGGAGGAGAGACAGAGAGAAGATCTTCCATCTGATGATTCACCCCCCAAGTGAGCCGCAATGGCCAGTGCTGCACCAATCCAAAGCCGGGAACCAGGAACCTCTTCCAGGTCTCCCACGCGGGTGCAGGGTCCCAGTGCTCTGTGCCGTCCTCAACTGCTTTCCCAGGCCACAAGCAGGGAGCTGGATGGGAAGTGGAGCTTCTGGGATAAGTTAAAGTAAAACATCCTAAAGTAAAGCTGTCTTAAGTCTTGGTTATTCCACAGGATGTGCTGTTTTATTTAGGAAAGCAGCTTGTTGGTCCTCTGCCACTCGCACGGAGACCTTGAGGGAGCTCCTGACTGTGCGCTCGCCTTTTTCCAGCAGTAATTGTGTGGACTGGGGAGTGAATCAATGAATGCAGAAATGTCTGCTTTTGCCTATCTCTCTTCCCCTCTGCCTCTCAAACAGACAAAAGTAAATAAAAATAGAAAAATAAGGCAGCCTAACTTTTAAAATTGCTTTTTCCTAATGTGTAAAATAAAGTGATGGTGACTCGTTTCATGATTTACTTATTTTTTATTGGAAAGTCAGATATGCAGAGAGGAGGAGAGACAGAGGACAAGATCTTCCACCCAATGACTCACTCCTCAACAGCCAAAACAGCTGGAGTTTAGCCTATCTGAAGCCAGGAACCAGGAGCTTCTTCTGGGTTTCCCAAATGGGTGAAGGGTCTGAAGGCTTTGGGTCATCCTCAAATGCTTTTCCAGATCACAAGCAGTGAGCTGGATGGGAAGCAGAGCTGCTGGGATTAGAACCAGCACCCATATGGGATCCTTGCACTTGCAAGGCGAGGACTTTAGCTGCTAGGGCCCCAGTTACACATTTTAAAGATGAAATATGAACATGCATAGTTACACTAGAGACCTGGAACACAATGTTGGAATGAGAAGCTCCCCCCATGATATGCAGCAGCCAATGTGGTGTGTTCCGTTCTCAGGGCCCTCAAGGACCCAGATCAGTGCTACAGGGGTTAGGAAACTTACTACAGTCATGAACTTCAACAGGTGAGGTAGACCAGTCAGCCCAGGGGATATGATTCAGTGACCGGAGGTATGACCATGGACAGCAGGAGCTTCTTGAGTCTCTGACCACTGCAGATATAGATCCCCAGGGAAGCCCTCACGGTCAGGACTTGAAGTGTTATTCTGTCTCTCCTCTCCAAGCACAAAGTGTACCTTCCTCATAGCAATGATCCGAATTTCAAATTTACCTGAAATTCTTTTTCACATTCTGCTTAACTGTGAAATCCAGGTTTAAAGCTCTTGGAGTGCTTCTCTCTCTCTCTCTCTCTCTCTCTCTCTCTCTCTCTCTCTCTCTCTCTCTCTCTCTCTTTCCCTCTCTCTCTCCCTCTGTGAATGTGTATGCAATCATTCATTCAACTGCAAGGAAAGGAACAGTTACATGGGAGACCTTTTAACCAGCATCAGGAAGCAGAATGTGCCTGGGGAGCCTCAGAGGGTGTTCTTAGCCTGGTGGGATTTCATGAGCCAGCTTTATCACTGCTGCCTTGGAGCAGCCATCCATCAATTGGGGATGTAATGCCATAGCCGAAGTCTCTGCTGTTCCCCAGAGCATAGCCTTCCTGCCTCTGAATGGGTGTTGCAGATGGCGCTGCAGGTGAGTGTCAGATGGGGAGCCAGCATGGGTCTTTGTCACCTCCCTTTCCCCAGAAGTCACTCACTTCTCCTCATCTTTCCACACTGCCAGCAGAGGCTCAGGTGCCTGGCTTTCCGCCCGCTCCTGGAGTTCTCTTTGACATTGCACTTGTGCACTGGGCTCTGTCAAGGGTGAGAAATCACGGGCAACCAAATCTGTTGGAGGTGCCACCCAACAGGGATGCTATCTCGCACACTCTTTGGCACTGCACTCCTCTTATTCTTGTTGGATGTAGACTTACAGTCACACTGTGACATCCTAGGTGTTGGACTGAAAGACAATGTCACCACTGGCAGTCAACCAATGTTCTTAGTCAGGCCAAAGCAGATAAACTGTATTATGGCAGTTTTGTTTATCTGTACTGAAATAAATCACCCGTGTTTCTAAAATCAGGTGATTATAGAGTTAAAAAGCAGATTTGTATATGAAGGATTAAGTAATATGGCTTCTTCAAGGATGTATATTGGATAATCACTTGTTCGCTCCTGCTCAGTGGCCATCCTGTTATACACTGGTCACTCCAGAATAATTATTAACAGCACTCAAAACAGATTCCAGGGGTCTACGTGGTGGCACAAGAGGTTAATCCTCTGCCCCATGGCTCTGGCATCCCATATAGGTGCTGGCTGCTCCACTTCTGACCCAGTGGTCTGGAGCAACAGTGAAGAAGGCCCAAAGCCTTGGAACCCTGCACCCAAGTAACATACTGAAAACAGCTCCTGTCTCCCAGCTGTAGCTCTGCTCAGCACTGGTCATTGCGGGCGTTTGGGGAATGAACCAACAGATTGAAAGCCATCTCTCTATCTCTCCTCTCTTTGTAAAATCTGCCTTTTAGGTAAAAAACGCATGCATTAAAAAACTTAAAACGGGTTACATTTTCATGACAAACTGTTGAGTTAACCTAGAAGATATAGTGAGTTGAAACCTCCATGATGAATGCCTTCCTTTCACACACTCCATTTGGCTTTATATTTCAATTCAACGCCTGCTTAAAGCATTTTAAAAAGTCTCTATTGGATGTGTAGGGGAGGGAATATGTATTTGTCCACATAGACGTGACACGGAAAGCTGAGTAGGTAAGGAGTATTGCTCTGATCCCATATTTAGGGATGGAGAGTGAGACAGTTGTCACCTTATGTGTGGTCTGGACCAGGTATTGTGTAATTCATATCCCCACATATCAGCTTTACCAACCTGTTGTTGTTACTCTGAGTCAGGCAGTAAAATGATTTCTTCTCAGTCCTCGACCCAGAAAGATCTGTGAAATGTTAGCTTTCTGAGTGCTTCTCAGCAATCACAGGCCAAACAGCCTCCACACCCCAATCCATCAGATTGGAGATCGGAGCATTGCCCACCATTGCTCAGTGTTTGACACATTATCCATGCTTAGCCCCACATGGCCATTTGTATCACCAGTGACACACCGGGCTCAAGCAGGGTTCTGCCGGCTCGGTCACTCATAGAGATCACGTGCAACCTAAGACATGTCGCCCCACCCTTCTTTCATCACTTGCATTGTATAGAAGATCACTGATCCTCCTGGCTTCTGGCTCCCAAGTTCAGATCGATCAGCTTAGCTCTGGTCTTGATGGGTTTCTGGGAGTGACCCAGAAGGAAGATCTCTCTATCTCTGATTGCATACAGTACTCTGGTTTTTGGGGATGAAACTGTATAACATGCCTCAGACATATTATGCAGGAAGCACTAAATAGTCCTCTTTTTTTTTGGAAGATGCATTTTATTTTTTATTGCAAAGTCAGATATACAGAGAAGAGGAGAGACAGAGAGGATGATCTTCCGTCTGATGATTCACTCCCTAGTGACTGCGATGATCGATGCTGCACCAATCTGAAGCCAAGACCCTGGAGCCTCTTCTGGGTCTCCCACACGGGTACAGGATCCCAAGGCTTTGAACTGTCCTCTACTGCTTTCCCAGACCACAAGCAGGGAGCTAGACTGGAAGTGGGGCTGCCGGGATTGCAACCGGCACCTATATGGGATCCCAGTGCATTCAAGGCAAGGACTTAAGCCTCTAGGCCACCACGCTGGGTCCCAGTCCATTTGCTTTTTAAAATACGTACACATGACTTGTTTTTAGCAATCTTAACTTCCAGCTGTGATTTGCAAGACAGTGGTATGACACTTGAGTCCCTTTCTCAACTTTGTTGGTGAAGTTCCCTCTGACCTTAGGGACCAGTTAAACTAGAAACTACATTTTCCAGCAGATAATAATGCATTGGCTGCATCTCTGATCCATGTTAATATATAAAAAATATGACATTCTCCATCTTAGAAAAAATTAATATTTAAAAGTAATTTGACCTGCATATGTGTGTACAATGAATAATTAATGAAACCTATAGCAAATGTATTTATATAGCATTAATCTGAGAATATTTCTTTCCTATTCATTTTCTAGGATATTATTTCTTTAGCAGCTGTGAAATTGGCCTCTGAAAAAAAGTCCACTGTAAAAAGTGCAATTAACACTCATGACTAGGAGCTGTCCCTTTTGCTACTGTAAGTCCTAAAGTCACCTTCATTTGTAAATTCAAGAACAATTCTAAGAGGTTGGTTGTGACTCAAAGGTATTTTTTTTTTTAATTTTTGCCATAGATTTAGGACATCACAGTTTCATAAATATCACCACGAACTCTTCATTCTATTTATGGATTATCCAAAATTGTTAGGCGACAGAATCCAGTTTTCTTGACTTTCCCTTTGATGTCAGTAGTTGCAGAAACTGCAAAATTCCTATTTCCTTATTATTTAAATTAACATATCTGTGTATTTCAACTGATTTGGCAGTTTTACATAAGGCATAATTTAGAAATCTTTTAATGTTTTTTTTCTTCCATATTGGACCTTGTGGGTTTGAATGTCACCTCCACTTCTGTTTCTAGAGTCCTGCTGATGCACATCTTGGGAGGCTGTCAATGTTGATGGAGTTGTGTTCCTGCCACCCACAGAGGAATCATGAGCTACGTTCCCCATTTACGAATTCCACCTAGCCTAGCCCCAGCCACTGCAAGCACTTGGAAAGTAACGCAGGGGATAGGAGCTCTCATTCTGTCCTCATGTCTCTAAATTAATTAAACTAATTAAACAATAAGTTTTGGATAAGTTGGAATACACCACCAGAATTAATGTGCTTTTCTTTGATGGAGCTTCACTGTTGGGGAAAAAGAAAGCAAAGCCAAAAAAAACCAGAAATGAAACAAAAAATAAAAAAAGAAAACAAACCCAGAAAATAAAAATAAAAGCGAGAAGCCAAAGGTCTTGCTGTCCAGATGTAAATTAGTATTAGTGATGAAGTTTTTGATAGAAGACAAGTTATACTCGGGGAGGAATAAAATCAGGTTCTGGGTGATTAGTTTTTTTCAAGCTATGCTAAAATTGTTTGTATCTAGAATTCCAGAGAAATGAGGGCCAGCTCCTTTCTCATTCTGGTGTTAACTGCAAGATTCAGAAAAAGCTATGTACTCACGCATCCAGGACACTGGCAGCCATGTGCTCCTGGGGATGCTCAGATTTGCCAGGGAAGTTTTCTCTGGAACTTTCCCATGTTATGAATCTTTCCATTTAATAAATAATCCTTTTCCTTGAAATGCTGCTTTAGTAAGGAACACCAAATCAGTCTATAATTAGTGCATTCTTTCAGAATACCATCACCAAGACGCAAAATTTTGCCTTGCAATGGAAAGGAAATAAAATATATAATAAAAGAACAGTTTGACAGCACAGAATTCTGAAGGAATTATAAGATCCCGTGTTTAAGAAAGCAGTCCAGAAGAGTGGGTCAAATGTTCTTGCTAGCAGAAATGCTCATACTTATTGTGGAAGAGAGTCACACATGACTTAATTACAACAGTCACCAAATTATTTCTGAATTTCCCTGCCCTGTACAGGGACATGGAGCTAAACCATGCAACATGGGATGTACTGGCTGCTACCTAACAATGTCCTGTTAGCTCATGTTTATACTTGTTGGCTGGATTTTACTTTGTCAGGCCTGCATTTCAATCTTCCATCTCCCTCTTCATCTTTCAAAAGCTTTTGATTTCCTGTATCTGTAACATTTTTCTCCCCCAAACCCTCATAATTGTAACAAGTAACTTAATGCTCTCTAGGAGCCAGAATTCCCACCATGTGGGAAGACACTGCAGAGTTGTTAGTCTTCCAGCATTTGTAGTACCTTCTCCTTCCACAGTACAAAGAATTAGCTAAACTATGGGTTATCCTGAACCTGGAAGGCCAGTATGCTAAAGGATTTAAAAGAAATCCGCATACTGGGTTTGAGGGTTCTTGGAGAAGGTGTCCAGAATGTAGCACTGAGTGAATAGATTGGGGAAATTCTCTCAGGATATAAAATGTATTCCACATTATGTGAAGTCACAAATCTTAACACTAGGGCAAGTGGCAGACAAAGGGATTATATGTCACAGAAAAATGGCCAAACAGAAAATGATATAATATTTGAAGTCAGGAATCCACCAGAAGATTCCACTGCATTCAAGTCTCAGCAAAATGTGTTGGTGACAGGGATATCACTGGACAGTGGCAATTCCCCTCTTCCAGTTGACACCAAGTTGGCTCACGAGGAGTGGACAGTATGCAAGTGTTCCAAAGCAATAGACACCCTATAGCAGCTCAGCCACTGGGATCCAGGATCAATTCTGTAATGACAGACACAGAGGGACAAACCAAAGAGAAATGACTCACAGCGATTTATGAAGATGGCTACTATGACAAAATGGGACCACTCTTCAAAGGACAAACTTGATGTGAAGTCAAAGAGAACATTGCCTAGTACATGCAATTTCACTGACCCAAATTGCAATTTTCAGGGGGACCTGCTGTTGGGCCATGTGATCAGGTGGCAGTGGTGGGAACTCATGAAATTCACAAGTCCTAGCAAGCTGATTACTGTGCAGATCTCTGGGAGTGTGCTTTTAGGACATGCTGTTTTAAATGGATAGTTGTGTGTCATCATGCTACCATGCCCTGGAAGAGAAGGAGTGTTTGAGGACATGTGCCCACACACCTAAGCTAGAGTCACCAACTCATCAAACCAGACAGACACTGCAAAAACCAACACAGCATAGACATGAAACACCTGAGACCGAGTCCAGGCGGAACCAGAAGGCCCAGATATCCTGCCCGACATCTTGCTTTCCCCACTTAAACTCTCACTAATAGCACTATGGGAACTGTGTCTGAGGAAGTGATAAAGAAAAAATATCCCCAAACAACATAAAAGACAGGCCATTTCAGGACATGGGTGTAAGCTGTAAATGCGTGTGTGACTGTAAGACAGTGATAGGCAATGGTGGCCATACAAGACAGTGGTGGGATAAGGTATTCCCAATGGGAAAGCTTTGAGTGGTGAACTTGATTTTGCACTTTGTGTGGCAGGAAAAATGACCTCACCTGGGAATGTGTGCCCATTTGGGGGGCAACATCCACAAACGACCCAGCAAAGCCAGTCAGGAACTGATAAGCAAAAGACAAAAGGATTACAAACAAAAGATAAGAGAAGTAATGACTAGCCAAGGTAGTCATGAAAAATATGCCCTCACATCATATAGAAGAGTCAGAGGTGAACTTAGCTCATGAAATGCTGTTGGAGGCAGGCCTCAGTGCGGGGGTGCCTGGGAGGTTTGATCACGAAACTTCGGATCTTAGAATCCAAGGTGAACTATTATTTGTGAGACAGAGAATGTCTATGTGTGTATTTACTGTTATACATTATTTTACACTTGATCTTAGCCAAAAGGCCAAGAAGCGATATATGTCTTATTATAGTTAACACATTTTTGAAGGCTTTCAGAGGTTAATTCCAATTTTATTGTTCACATTAACTCATAGATTTCTTTACTGATAAATTTACCACCCTGGGAGATTTCCAAAATCTAACCTTCATTGTCAAGAAGTCATATTGCATTAAATTTTTTGTGATCACATGACACCGTGGACTAGGAAGATAGAATCTCAGTATGAAAGCTCCTCTTATAGTCATCTTAATATAATATAATCTCCCTTCTCTAATGTGACCCACAGGTTTGATTTGTGCTACCATAGTCATAATGATTAGCACTACACACTGTATGGAAACTCACATCTCTTTCACATTGTGAACTAAAGTGTCCTCAATATTGTGAACAATTGAAAGACTGTTCTTATAGTTTCAATGTATTCTTTTAAAGTTCAGTCTTTGCTTTTGAAAACCATTTTTTTTCCTGTATCCATTTCTCTTTCAACAGGCATCTGTGTTGTTTCCTAACCTTTGCTGTTCTGAATTGTGCTACTATAAATATAGGATTGCAGGTCACATTTTCATATGCAGGTTTTGCTTCCGTTGGATATATTCCTAGGAGTGGGATAATGCAGTCATGTGTTAGATCAATTTTCAGTTGGCTTAGCACTCTGCATACTGTGATATGTCTGCTCCATAGAATACTACTCAGAAATGAAAAGTAATGAAATTTTACCATTTGCAACAAAATTATCCCAACTAAAGACCATTACGCTCAGTGAAGCAAGCCAACCCTTAAAGGACAAATATTGTATTTGTCTGATATAAGACAATCTCCATGCAAAATACAAGATAAACGCATATATAGGTAAACATGTATACACATATAGTCTCATTATGTTAATGGAGATTAGCATACTGGGAAGTGAAGTTAGGTTGCACTATGCATTTCTACTCCCGAATTAAAGAACTTCCAATGAAACTGTTAAATATACTTTGACAATCGGATACTAACTGTCTACCATTGTCTATACTTGCAATGTCATGATGCACTAAATAGCAGAATGTTGAACTTGTGATTATTGTTGAAGGACTGGACTACCTTTTTCCATTTATTTTTATTTGAAAGTCAGATATAGAGAGAGGAGGATATACAGAGAGAAAGATCTTCCATCTGCTGGTTCATTCCTCAAGTGGTCACAATGGCCAGAGCTGAGCCAATCCAAAAACAGGAGTCAGGAGCTTCTTCTGGGTCTCTCATGCTGCTGCAGGGTGTCCTCTACTGCTTTCCCAGGTCACAAGCAGGGAACTGGACGGGAAGTGGAGCCACAAGGATTAGAATTGGCATCCTTATGGGATTCTGGCACATGGAAGATGGGGACTTAACCCACTATGCTACCACGCTGGGCCAAGGACTATACTGTTTTAATAATATGGGGAAAGGCTGTGGGAGAAATATGGAGGATGGAAGAGGGGAAATCCTGTTCCTATTGAAACATATTATGAAAAATACTGATAAAAAAAGAAAATCATTTCCCACTATTATAAGGTTCTTTGCACGCATCTTAAAACGTTTTACGCTTGTAATTAATTTCATTTTTAGTTTCTAAGAGACCAACCAGTGATTGCAAGCATCATTTCCAGCTCCCATACCCTTAACGTAGTTTCTTCAAAGTAAATATGGGGAAAAAAGGCAACATTGTCTTAAAATCAGATCATAAGTATGTGGGTACAAGCAGAAAATGGAGAGAAAGAACAAGTAAAAAATTAAATGGGGAATAATACAATTTCTTTTACACAGAGAAAAAAAGCAAGTCTTTATATTGAAACTTGACTTTTCTGAAGATAAAAATATGAAAGTAGAGAGAATTACATCTAGACTTGCTCTGATGTAGAAAAATCTACAAGTATTATTAACCTTTCCACAGAATGAAGCGGGATTAGAGGCAGGGTCGGGGTAAGTTTAGCATAAACTCCTCTTTTCAGATCCTGCAGAGTGAGGGACTCACGTCCGCATTACCTTGTGATCGCAGATCGCCAAATGAAGACACAGAGACTCATCCAGATAGAAGAGGAAAAGCCGTCTGTGGTCAAGCAGGTCTGAAACTGTTGGGAAGCACTCAGGAAAACGATTGCCTAAAGGCAGCTTTTAGCTACATGAAAAATGAACAAAATAACAAGCAGTAACTGAGAAAATCTGGTAGAAATCCAAGCTTGGAAAGCATTGAGCTACACTAGTCTTAGCACTCTTGTCAAACATGCTTCGCTAACTCTATTAAGAAACTTGATGAATATGTTAAAGTTATGTTTTGAAAATAGGGATCAACAAAGTAAAAATGTTTCAGGAAAAAGCCTGTCATTTAAATCTGATATTATTGCAAAATATAAAGATAGGAAGAAAGAAAAGCAATATGCCTGACTCAGCATATTTTGGGTTAGAAATACTGCTTCATAATGGACTGAAAACCATGTAAGACTTACCCAACTACTTCAACACTTTTCAGGTAAGTGGAATTTAAACTTTGGTAAAACAAAATATTTCTAATCCATGCAAATGTTTAAATCTTGGATGACCTTTTAAATAACTTTCTCATCTCTTGGGAGTGACAGATAACGTATAAAGTACTCACTAACAAACATCACCATCCTTATGCATGTAGATAACCCTACTGGCAATACAAGAAAGCAACCTATGGAGTGTACCGTCTGGAGATTTCTAACCAGCATCCTGTACTTAATGTGTCGTGGAAGCTGCCAGAGTGTATTGCAGAGAGCTTGTGCTACTCTGCATTGCTCACCAGCAGTGAATGACATTGTCAACTCACATCTTATTCAGCACGCTACTAAATAAAAAAGACGCCCACTGCCTCCTTTTCTTTCAGCTCTTCCACACTGCATTCACAGAGTTTTCTGTTTCTGTTTGAGGTTGTTTTCATTTTTTTTTCAAACATGAAATACATATTTTCTAGGTCGATTCTGCAGACATTATGAAAGCACTTTGAGGGTCTGGGTCCACTCTTCTGGATGTCACTGTCTTTGCTTTGGAAAATCTGTTTTCAAATTTAATATCAATTTGTTTATGGATACGTATCCTTTCTCTGACCTCCTTCATAATTATTTGTGTGAGCTTGATTTTCAGGAATTTCCATTTTCAAGTATGGTTTCTTCGTAGTTACTGTTTGGGCTTTGAGTGAATTCATTACATTGTCATGATCTCTGCCCCATCCTCTCTAGTTTCTTCTGGTCTTGTGTCAATCATTCGTACCTTGTTTTACATCATTCTTACACAGATCTTTTTCCATTTTATTTTCCAAATTTTCATGTTCTAACCCTTAATCCAGAAATTTTCTCCCTAATTTATCTTTCTATTCGCTAATACACTCCTCACTTTTATTTGATACAATCAGCATTTTGATTCTTAATTTGTTTTTTATTATCATCTGTATATAGAATTGTATTGATTGCTTTTAATATGATTTTGTTTATGTTTTATCTAGTGTTTTGCCCAAATTAATTAAAATTATAGTATTACTTACAGTTATGTTAAAATGCTTGATTTCTTATTTTAACATTTGTGTCTGATATAGCTTGTTTATATCAGATTTTCTTATGTTTTATAGTCCGTCAACTTCTCTTACATACTTAATATAATTCCATTGAATACTTCATATAAAAATTTCATTAATTTGAGGTTTGGGAGGGTTTAATCTGATGTACGTGAGGGCTTTTTTTTTTTCCTTTAGCAAGCTGTTTAGGACTTGATGTCCTCAGTCTGATAGTCAATTGTGTAGCTTTAAAATTGAGTCTCAGTACTTGTAAGAACTGGTTTATTTTTTAAATTTCTGGTTATTTCTAAGGTTTGCAATTTTTGTAGTACCTGTTTAATCAGGTCTTCTTCCCTTACAGCTCCAGCACTGTCACCAAGGTTGTTACAGTCGTGCTCAGCATCTCTGCTTCCCAGCCTCTGAGCTGGCACTTGCTTCTCTGCTTATCAACGCTCTCTTAGAGTCAGAAATTGCCTCTAGGGGACAAGCGATGTCAAATGAGAGGTTAATTTCTCTGTGCTTTCCTGGTCTCTGGAATCTTAGCCCCTTTATCTTTGTTACTTCAATAGATATTGGATGTTTGAAATTGCATGTGTGTTTAGTGCGGAAGAGCCACACTCAAGTAACTTGGTTTAGACACATCTTCACCTACAGATTACTTATTACATCAATGCAGGATCTTTGGATAGTTAAACATGAAACTTATTTTTGTTCTGAATACTTAAAATTTACGTTGAATTTCATTCTGTAGACAACTGAGTTGAAATACTATTCCAATTATTACTGCAAACTGTAATTTTACATCTAGACCCAGAACAATAATTTGAAACTATGTATTTCAAATGCTTAGTACTCAGTGTGAGAAATAATACAATAATTTTAAAGCTTGCATTAGTTGATTTTTATAAGGAAATGTCTAGTTTATCCTGTACCTTGTGCTTAATTAAAATACTCTGTTAGGGGAAAAAAAGTCAGATATTATCTATTTAACTTTTTAGTACAGCTAATAACTTATCAGTTGGAGCCATAATAAAATATCGTAGATTTGAAAGACATTTCCCCAAATTATGGGAACATTGTTGACATTTTGGTTTGCTGAAACAAGCTAGATTAGTGAAACTCTACATTTCTGGCTAAAAGATTTTTAATTTTTGTAAGTTCCTCAGAAAAAAATATCGCATACAAATTTCATTGCACTACTGATATTTTTCAAAAGTAATTTAAAATACACAACATATGCAAATAAAATTAAATGGAGGCTATCTCCTCCATTGTAGTTGCACTATTGCTATTCTTGGTGTCTTGGCTGTGTCACTAAACTTAAATAACTAGAAAAGTGAATGAGCAGATAATGTAACCTTAAAAATAAAGTGCTTTAACTATTGGCAGATGTCAGGACAACCTGAGTCTTAATGAATACCAAGCTGCATAGCTGCCGTCCTTATCTGTCTCCAGCACAGTTGACAAAACAAGATAGTCTTGATGTCAAAACAGATTAGGAAGGAAGAAAGACAGAGACTGGGAAGTCTGAAGAAGTCTTGCTTTTTATTTCAACTTTCTTCCTCTCTTCTCAATTTTCTCCTAAACGATCTCTTCTATGCACCAACATTAAAGCATCTATTCAACCCTAGAAAACTGCTCAGAGAGTAATCTCTACCGCCAACATCAACACTTTGGTAGATGAAATCCTATTGGCCTACTTTTTCTCCCTGTGAAAGCCATGGGTCCTCAGTCTTTGAGACTCAATATGACACGTGGCCACAGTGCTCAGTCTCCCGCTACTGAAGTCTTATGTGGACTACTGGTCTCTTTTCACTGTTTTCGTTGGTTCTACTCTGAGGAACCATTCCCCCAGGATTTTTCCTGTGGGTGACCAGAGCAATTGAAGCTTATGGCTAGGGGCACAAGCATGATATCAAAAAGCCTGTTTAGAATTTGTGAGGAAATACAAGAGTAGATATGGAAAACCTGCTTGAGAAACAAACACTGGAGGGATGGTTTAGGTTCCAAAAACCTAAATGTCTGTCAGATTTCTAGAACAGGTAGAAAGAAAATAATTGTTGTACAATTAAATGTGTGAGTGTGGTTCTCAAAATACAATTTGGAGTTGAGTCTGAAGACCTACAAAGATCATCACGACAGACACAATCACTGAAAGGCCAAGAATCAAACACAGCTTTTGCAAAACTCTACTGTGGCGTGAAGTGTGTGCAAGGAACTGAGGGAAGGTGATGCACTGAGCAAGAGGAAGGGGAATGAAGACATGAAGCAGTGACTTAACGGGTAACCAAGCATCAGAACCTGTCTTCACTTTGTGGACTCTACGAAGAGTTTGGTGTTTTCCTCTGAGAACAATAAAAGCCGTGGAAGTCTTAGAGCTGGAAACCATTGTGATACATTTGAAGTTTGAAAGAACCTTTTCAAAGAAGTATGGAGTAAAGCTGAAATGGGAAATATTGTACACTTTGATGATGGAAATAAAAACATTATATGGTCAACCTTGAAAGCAAGGTAGTAGTTTTTCTTTACCTTATGATCCAGAAATTATACTTTGAGGTACAAAACAACTTATACGTGCATATCCACAGGAACATTATTTATAATAACCAAATGTAGAAAAAACTCAAATGTCCATGAACATGTGAATAAATAAAATGTGATGCATTTATTCAATATGCAACACAAAGAGCACAATATATATTTTCTAATATGAATAAATCTGGAAAACTCTATGTTCAAAAAAGTTAGGCACAAAACACCACTGATTTTTTTATTTCAGGTATATTAAATTTCCAGAAGGACAAATCTATGTTGATGGAGCCTAGATTAGTGTTTCGCAGGTAATGAAAGTGACTGAAACATGAAGCGATTTGCTAATGGACCCAGTTATTTTGGGATTGATGAATGCGTTCTCAAGTTTTATTATGCTGGGCTAGGCACAATGACTCAGTGGCTAAATCTCCTTGAAAGCACCAGGATCCCATATGGGGTCCGGTTCATCTCTCGGCTGCTCCACTTCCCATCCAGCTCCCTGCTTGTGGCCTGGAAAAGCAATAGAGGATGGCTCACAGCCTTGACACCCTGCACTCGCATGGGTGACCCAGAAGAAGCTCCTGGCATAAGATTGGCTCAACTGCGTCCATTGCAGTCAGTTGGCAAATTAACCAGCAGATGGAAGTTCTTTCTGTCTCTCCTTCCCTCTGTAAACCTACCTTTCCAAGAAAAATAAGAACATCCTTTTAAAAAAAAGGTTGTATTAAATTAATAGCTGCACAATATTATAAATTTACTGAAATAAATTTAGTAAGATGAGTGAATTGTACAATGAAAATAAATGAGTTCTATAATATTTAAATTATCCCACAACAGATTGTCAATTTAAGAAGTGATGAATGAATGGATGGATAGATAGAAGAAAAACACTGTGGATGTTGAAATAGCAATTAGAGGTCTTTGGGATCACTTACGCAAAAGATGATTGCTGAGATTAGGGTAGTGGTGTAAAAAAACAAAACGTTTGAGGAATATTTAGGAGGTAAAATAAAAAGAAATTGAGAATAACTGAACTCTGTGAACCTAGCTTTTCATTGCTCCTATAGGTTCTAAACTGCTTGTATTTGATTTTTTAAGAAATGATTTATTTATGTGTTTGGAAGAACACAGGAGAGAGAGAGAGAGAGAGAGAGAGAGAGAGAGAGAGAGAGAGAGAGACTGGAATTCTCTGGTTCACTCCTCCAATGTCATAACATTTGAAACCAGGCCTGGCCAAAACCAAGGGGCCAGGAGCTTCCTCCAGGTCTCTCACATGGGTGCAGAAGAGGGAACGTACCATCTTCACACTTTAAGACAAATCAGTTGCCTTTTCCTTTTTAAAACCTCTGCTGACTGCCCTCTACTGTCCCTGAAAAGCACTTATAAGCTGCTGTGTTAGCATTTCGTTATACACTTTTTCCTAGCTGTCTGTCTGTCCCTCTTGATCATGCTTGTCAAACAACTGGATAGTTGGATTATGCCTTCTGTTACAGCACAACTGTCAGACATGGTTAACTGGTTCTGATACTCTCCCTTGTTGAGCCAAGATGCCTCTCAATACAGTGCAATATGTAATTTCTTCTTACAAACAGGTGTTGGTACATCCATAAAATGAATCTGCCATTTCTACTCCTGAATGCAGTATCCGATGATGGACATATCTTATGGGCTGCGTGTCCCTGAATCAGATAGGTAGAAGGGATGGAAGTAGAGAAGACATTTCCAGATATATATTCATGTCTGAGACACAAAGCAGTTGACTCCTACCTCCTGTACCCATTTCACAGGGATAGATTCTGAAAAGCACCTTCAAGTAGCAAAAAGTTGGCTGGATACTAGTGAAGCTTTTATCCACTTTCCCTTATAAGTTCTTTGTCAGATTGAATGTAGGCACAGTATCTAGTCTTACATCACGGTATCAAACTTCAGTCTACCACGTGGCTTGGATTTTACACAATAGTTTTTATGTTTTATACATCAAGCTTTTGAGAGCTAAGGCTTTCTAAGTCAGGCATCAAGATAATGATTTAGTTATTTATTCCTTTGAACCAGCCACTTTGGTGACTCATTTTTCTCCCTAACCCTTGCTATTATACACTAATCCACACATTACGTCTCTTCAATACAAATGACATTCACTGTTTCCTTAGGATGATTTTGCAATATGCACACGAACAAAGACTCTGTGAACAGGAAGAATACCAGTTATTCAAGCAACTTTAAGAAAACAGCTGAGTGGTAGATCAGCTTAGCAGGGTGTTAAACATCCGTTAATAATGGCAGGGAGATAGACTTGGGGTTTTTGATTTAAATTCAGACAGCACTCCAAATTCAGAGTTCAGCTAACTGGAATTCTGGCGCAACTAGAGAAAATTTGACCACCAGCATACAGAGGTGTTCAGTTGCATGAGCGTAACAGGGAAGCATTTTTGTAATAGCTTATATAATAATTACTATGATGTAATATGTATCAAAATAATGATCAACATTTTTCTTTGTAAGATAATAGTGGTCTCATATGCTTAATCCTGTGATTGTCCTTGATTACATTTCTCAGATCACATGCATTGACTTTGTTCAGAAAATATCATCACCACTGTCTATAGCCTAATACTTTAACCCTACTCCACCCTCACTTCACACACAAAGTTTAATCAAACTAATACCATTCCCCATGAGAAAAAATCACTATTTCCTTCCGTTTTCATTGGCTCTCACATTATACTGTATGTACATTCATCTCCTCCAGAAATCCGTGAATCCTTGGCTAACAGACACCTTACTACTGATGTCACATCTGAGTGCCACTTCTCCTTCTTAGGTGCTCAACTAGTGTTTCTTTTAATGTAAAATATTTATGTGATAAATATGCAATCTCCATGGTTTGGAGAAAATTTCAGCCACTGTTAAGATTGTGAATTTTTTGGAATTTCATATAAAATCGATTTGCTTTTCGGATGCATGCTGAGTATTTTTTATACATCTGCCATAATGATGGTGACTTACACAAAGTTTCTCAATTTGGTAATCACATCCCTTCATAAACCAAGTACAATTTTTATAGGTACAAACATTCAAACCCATCAAAAACTTTCATTGCTATGCAGACCACTTCTAGGCAGAAAAGCCCAAACTAAAATCTGGTTTCTATCTTCTGAAGCCAGAAGTTCCACTTCATTTCACATTTAGGGAAACACATGTTTTCTTACACCACAATCAAAGAGAGTGATTAAAAAAAATTGACTTGGTCTCTTTTGCTCTGTTAAAAGGAAAGCCAGGAGAAAGCATTTAGCACAGAGGTTAGGATGCTGGTTGAGACACTAGCATCTTATCCTGAGTGCCCTGAGTTGGGTCTCAGCTTCCTCACTTCTGGCCCTGCCTCCTGCTGGTGCGCACATTTGGAGACTGGCTTTAGGGGACGGCCCAAGTGCCTATGTGGGAGAGCTCGACTCGGGTTGGGCTCAGTCTGGATGTGGCAGTCATTTAGGGCATGAGTCTTAACTCTCGGAGTTTCAAATAAAATGAAAACAAATAAATTATAATTTAAAAATACTTTTTAATTTGAGATATGGGGAGGAGAGAGAGAGGGGGAAGGAGGGGATCGCCTATTTGCTACCCCATCCCACAAATGCCTACACCAACCAGGGTTGGGCGAGACTCAGTCCAAAAGCCTGGAGCTTGGTTGGGGTCTCCAAGTAAGCACCTCTGACCCAGCGTGCTGCTTCCTAGGGTACATAGTAGCAAACAGCACAGCCAGAACTTACACCTAGGCATTTCAACGGGGATTATCAACCATTATGACAAATGCCACAGTGAGGAACAAGGAGAGATGAGGAAGGTAAGTGGTTCTAAGTTACAATTAGATAGGAGTTACAAGTTCTGGTGTCCTATTACACATAAAACGGACTGTAGTGCATAATCACACTCTACCTCCTCTCCACCATTGCTCACACTCTCCCCTCCCCTCCCCTCCTCTCCCCTCCCCTCCTCTCCCCTCCCCTCCCCTCCCCTCCCCTCCCCTCCCCTTCCCTCCCCTCCCCTCCCCTCCCCTCCCCTCCCCTCCCCTCCCCTCCCCTCCCCTCCCCTCCCCTCCCCTCCCCTCCCCTCCCCTCCCCTCCCCTCCCTCTCCCCTCCCCTCCCTCTCCCCTCCCCTCCCTCTCCCCTTCTCTCCTCTCCTCTCTCCTTTCCTTTCTCTCTCTCTCTCTTCCTTGCTTCCTTCCATCTTTCCTTTCTTCCTCCCCCCCCTCCCGCCCTTCCTCTCTTTCTTCCGTCCTTCCTTCATTCCTTCCTTCCTTAGAGCTGAGAAAAAGAACTTTTATATTCTCTTTTATTCTTTTGGAAAGCAGAGAGACACAGAGTTATCCCACTTGCTAATTCACTTCCTTAACTCCTAGGGCTACAGCAGGCCTTAACTAGTGGCTGCAGACCAATCCTGGTCTTCCATGTGAGTGAGGGAGACCTGACTACTTGAATTGATGCATGCTGCCTCTCAGGGTGTGCCTAAGCAGGACATTGGAACTAGCAGTGGAGGTGGGATTTCACCTCAGACACTTCAGCATCAGTGATAGTATCTTGGTGTCACAACATGGTAACTTCATGCCTAGGCCAAACTCTTATTTTCATTATTGTGCTTTTCTCAAAAACAACAACCACAAAAATATTATGTTTTCATCATCAAGAAATGTTAACTGTATACACATACATCAAAGTATCACAAGGTATTTCATAACAATGTGTGTTTTTTACGTATCCCATGAAAATAAAAATAAAAAACCAGAGAAGATTGGACATTGAGATGGTACAGGCTTCACCCAGGACATGCTTGATCGTGAGCACACTTTAGAAGTCTCACTGTAAGCCAAGGTTGTAGCTAGTGGAGAAAGATGCAGTCTTCAGCATCAGTATCCTTCATGGATGTCAGCTTCTGTCCTGGCCGCTCCACTTGTGAGTCAGTGCTCTGCCAATAGCACGGGAAAGCAGTGCAAGGTGGCCCAACCCACCCATTTGGGAGTTCTGGCTAAAGCTCCTCTCTCCTAGCCTTGACCATAGTGGCCATCTTGGGAGTGGGCCAGTAGGGGGAGATCACTCTGTCGCTCTGCCTTCCACACGAATCAATCAATCCATATAAAAGTTCTTTTGTCACAACTCTTACAGAGAGGGAAGAACGCATGGAGGGGACGGAAGACTTCCATCTCTTGTCCCCCTCTTTTCTGTTTCTCTGACTTTCAAGCAAATAAATTAATTTTTTATGAAAGGAAATGGGGCTACAGGCACAGGTGCTGGAGCACAGTAGTCCCCGCTCCATCTTCCTTTCTCTAATACTGTGCCACGTTCTTCCCAGCCCTTCTCTCTCCTGCCTAGGCAGTCACACTGCATAGGATTATGTTTTTCCTTTGAAGCCTGCTGCAAGCCTTGCTCTCACCAGGACGTATCACATCCTTCAGGAATCTTCTTTCTGCCCGGAGTAGGAGATGCTGTGTTTCCCATCTACACTTCTTCCTGACCCTGGTTTTCCTACCTGATCTCAGGTGATTTCTTTTTTAATCCCTCCAATAAGATTTGTGATTAAGGTAAAATTTGTATTATGGCTGCCTTTCTCCTTTGAGACACTTTGCTTAGTACAGCACCTGCATGTAAGTAGCTGGATCATAAATATTAATTCAAATAAATATGTTGCTTTATTTCAAATCGTACCTTAAATATTTGACTTAGATATTCATCTGTAATGATTAAGAAAGCATTTAAGGAACAGTTCACGTTTAATAATTCAGCAACTCTTAGGTGAATATGTTTTGGCAGTTTCAAGTATTTCAATGGCGTAGGGAATGTGGGACAAGTTCATGCATGCTCTGGACAGGTTTCCAAAAGACTTTGCATAAATGAGTAATTTATTTTATAATTATTGCTTGCATTGTTTCTCTCCAAATCTGCAGCAAGGTGGGCTGAAAGACCACGAAGGGAGTTCAAATTAAAAGAATTACAGGCACGAATGAAGAAAGCTAGGAAAAAATGAGTATGTAAAAATGTGCTTGTTCAGTCTTGCTACTATTTCCTGGAGTCAATCTTGGTTTAAAACATAATAAGCAGACCCTAGTTTGTCATACCTAGTTTCTCCCAGGGGTTTTAAACTGTAATGAAAGCATTTTAAGTCAGTGGTAACTGGATTAGAGTAATGCAAGAACCTGCCACCTTGGGACCTCCTGCTTGTGTCTCGGCTGAATAAACGTGCATGGAAATTGTTTTAAACTGATGGCTGTGCAAGATCACAAGTTATAGTAATGTTGACAGTCTCAGCTTGGAACCTGGCAAACTTGCAAAAAATGTGGAAAAGGGATAGAAAACAGCTCCTTGGCTCACATGAAAGCAGCTCTCTGAGGTTTAGACGCACAACCTTTGCAGGTCAATGGTGACAATACCCACAAAGTGCCAGGAGCATCTCTACCGCAAACTGAAACACTTACTGTGAATCCTTGCTGCAAATCGAAAGCAACTTCATTTCTTTTCCAGTCCCCAGTACTCATAGGAAACTCCAAGAAGCTTCTCAGACTAAAAGTGCATGAAAGGATACTAAATCTGCCTTCTTCCAGGGGCTGGGTAGGGAATGACAAGGTGGAGTTGTCACATTCTGTCACAGCTGAATATCCTAGAAATGACCCAATTGGCTCATTTCCTTCAAAAGTGGCCTCTGCTGCTGTGTGGGTCCTGCCTTCGTTATTTGTTGATTGTTCTCTGTCATGGAGGCAGAACATCTGTTGGCAAGACAAGGAAAAAGAAGGAGAGACTTTCGTCTTCCTTATGTAGATTCACAAAGATGTTCTGGCATATGTATTGCCAGTGACCGTGGCAGCTTGTCGGTTTCCAAAAGCCCAGTTTGGAGAGGCTCCAAATCGTTCCTGACACAGAGCAGTCAGAATGTTCATTTTCATGTCCCGTGACCGAATGTGGCATCCCTGTCAACGCGGTGGGTGCTAAAGGGAAGGTTCAGGAGGAACCTCTGCTTAGGGATTTGATGTCCACTATTGAGGTCATTCATAGCAGGCCCACCTTCATGCTAGGTTTCTCAGTCGCTGTCTTCCTTTCTACAGAACTTCCTGGAGTACAAGGAACCAGCAAAATAGCTCCGTCATGAAACTACCTGTTTTAGGAAGAATTCTATACTTTTTTTTCTACCTCCAAGCAGGAATGGTAATAGAATTATAAGGAATGTTCAGAAATCGGTTGTATGTGTGGCTGGTAGGAACAGAACTCTGTGGATCTAACTCATCACTGTAAATGCTGTTACCCAGGAGAGAGGCTGGCACACAGTAGATGCTCCAGTTCACAACTTTTTACAAGGAATTGGGTTAACAAGCAGCAGCGTGAGAAAACTTGTCTTTTTGCCTGTCACGCTTTGAGCATAATGCAATCATCCATGTTCACTAATACATTCATTTGTTGTTTATGAATTTGCATGTCATCCCCTTACACACAACCTGTGAGGCCCTCAGAATTCACATTTTATCAGCAGCCTGAGAGTTTGGATTTTCAACTGTTATCTACACACATGGGTGTAACTTGCTTTTGTGTTTCCAGTCAGGGTTAGAATAAGTAAAGCAGCTAATGCTAAGTTGGGAAGGCAGGTAAAAACTACCTACTTTTTTTTGTTAATGTTTACATAGAGATAATGGTTTGCTGTGGAACAAATTGAAAAACCAGGTGGCAATATTGGTAGTATATAACTTTTTTCCTTTTGTTTATGTTTTACCACTTGTGTGTGTTTACAGTGTTTCTCTTCCTGCTTTTACATCCCTTACACAGAATCTACTTTCTATTTTGTTACAAAAAAAAAATCACAGGTAGGTACAATGGGTGTCATGAAACCTTCCAGTTTGGATCCCAGAAGCCAACCCCAAATACCCCAAGCAACCCCAGAAGAGGCAACTCTTTCAGCACTGCGCAGCGGACACAGGAAGCTTCTGTATTTAGTATCTAAGGAGATCTGTTCTTTCTTCTATTCTGTCCCTCTCCCTTAGAGGAAGCTAGAACTTATTATAAAACCACAGATAAGTATATCAACTGTTGGGATGCTGGCCCAGCAGAACACAAGGAAATAAGAGATAAGGGAATTTGGTCACATACAAAAAACATTGTGGGATTTAAGCCAAATGACAGCAGATAAGCCTTTCTCTGAGTTTCTATTAAAAATGTGGTAAACAAGAAGTCCAAAAATTCCTTCCTAGGCCAGCACTTCTGTTCCTCTCGTGCTCATCACAGATGTATAAACTCTTCATCAAGGCACGGAGTCTCCTCACAGTTGCAAGGACACACTTCCTTGAAGCTTTAGATTTCCATCTCGTGAGTTCCTGATTTCAGCATTTGAATAAGTAACCTTTAATTATATCCTTAAAGAGTCATTGCCATGAACCTGCCCCTTGGCTTAGTGGTCAAAGAAGGAATGATTTTAGAAGTGACCAGGAATCTTTCTTTTCTTTTTCTGTTTTTTTTTAAAGTACATTCATTTTACTATTATTTTGAGTGTATATAATTCCCTAAATATCCCAACGGGTTGTGGTTGCTACTTATTAGTAATATTTAGAGTGCCCCTGTGGAATTTAAGTTAACCTACATCAGAGAGATCTTAACAAAGTGAATGCCTGACAGTGAACTTGCCTCACATAAACCTTCTCAGTGCCTTTAGCCCTTCTGACTTGAGGCAAAGGGGAGAGACTGCAATCTTGACAACAAGTGGATGCTAGTGGCTTCTTGAGATGACAGCACATCTGCACTTGAATGTGACCTGTGGCTTTAGGTACAGTGGGCTGGTGGTGTCTGTTCGAGCACTAAGGAACACGAGTCCCAAGCTGTAAATCATCTCCACAAAGCACGAGACAGATCTGTCCACTCAGTTTGTGTTTGCTCCAGACGATTTGCAGGAGGCAAAGATAATTCCATGTGGATAGTAGATACCAAGGCATTTTATTTGATTCTGGCTTGTTCCTTCCTTAAATGTATCTGCATACCTTTTTTTATATTTTGAAGCACTTACTTATTGGCACATTAGGAGCATCACCCATGTGCAGTTAATATGTGGAAGAGAATATCCCAAATTGTATGTAATTTTTTCAATCTCGGGTTCTTTCTGGCATAGAGGAGGGAGAATGATCAACAGAATAGATCTTTTCTAGGACCAGTAAACGCAGTGCTGTAACTTTTCATGGCAGCTCTAGGATCAAATCATGACTGAGCATGCTTCCGCACAGGAAACACCAGATCCATCGGAAGCAGATTGTCTGTGCAATGGGGACAGTTACAATGCCGTATTCCAACACCCATCCAATTTACGTTTTGGCTATTCTGCCATTTTATCGATCAGATCTTAGATTTCCTGGACCTTGAAATGTGTTGGTACTGAGAACATATTGTGATACCTTGAAAGGTTAGGATAAAAACTCCCAAAATAAAATATCAAAATGGCTAGAGAATCATTGTCTCTAGGAAATCTAACTCTGATCACTTTTTCAACCATCTGATTCTCTTTCTGAAGACAAGTGAAGATGTGGCATCAGCGGCACATGTCCACTCGTGTATACAGAGAACTCCGTAAGTCTTCAGAGCTTCTGTGCTGTGAGCAGAATGAGAAATGACTGTGAGATTGGAGAAAGGCTGATGCCTGTCCTCCCCAGGTGTGTTGTGATTCGTGGGGAATCTCATTCAACATTATTTCTGAAGTCACACCGAATTCCTATTCATGAACCAACGCATCTGATCAGTGAGTGACTAGGATTTAATGACCATGTGTAACGTGCGTAGGACAGTATTCGACACATAATGATTTCTGAGTGATGCTCATCATACTGATTAATCTACTACTTTTATTGGTCAATTTGGATTTCTAGATTAGAGCAAAGCTGTTGAATCACATAATTTGTCATTACATCCTAGGGAAACACAATCTAGCTCATGGGACTGTGAGCAGTACGGAGGTGTAAGTCCTTCCCTCCTGCTCCTGTTTACTCTTTTTTTGTTTTGTTTTGTTTTACTTACTTTTTTGGAAAGTCAGATACATAGAGGGGAGGCGGGACAGAGAGGAAGAGCTTCCCTCTGCTGATTGTCTCCCCAAATGGCTACAATGGCCAGAACTGAGCCAAACCAAAGCCAGGAGCTTCCTCTGGGTCTCCCATGCGGGTGCAGGGTCCCAAGACTTTGGGCCCCCAAGGCTTTCCCAGGCCACAAGCAGGGAGCTGGATCAGAAGTGGGTTGCTGGGATTAGAACTGGTGCCCACATGGGATACTGGAGCACGCAAGGTGAGGACTTTAGCCGCTAGGCTACTGTGACAGGCTTGCTGCTCAATCTTTAAACTCTACCACAAATGCTAAATTTTTAAGGGCCAAGTGTATATTTTGTATGTTAAGAACATTATAGTATATGAGAAATATTTTTAACTAGAAGTATCCTGTCACTGTGCAGTTATTCTATAAATGGTTCTTTAGTAAATTGATTAGTGAAACTGGGTTGTAACATGAAAATATTGTGTTTCACTTACAGATATCAGATCTGAGGTGTATTTGGGTGCCAATTGTCTGTGTGGTACCTCTGTGTGAACACAGAAGGTCTTGTGGGAAACCCAGAACTTTTCTTCATGTATCCTGAATTTTGAGTATTGCTCATATTTGTTCCATTCTCCATCAGGAAATAAAAGGAACAAAGGAGAACATTTTCCTTTAGTTTTTAATGACGGAAAGATAAATCCTCTACAGGTCTTTCCATATAAATGCATCAGATATATGAAAACATTATGCATTGATCCATTCCGCCTTATTTTGTAAGGAACTACTCACAAAATGCTATTATAAACAATAAAGTATGCTTATAAAGTACTTGTGACTAGTCCGGCTATTTCATCATAAACAAAAATAAATATTTATTTTTGTCAACATCTTTGGCTTTCATTTGGTGTTAATTACTTATAGTATCTCTGAAAACAATGGTGTAATTATTTTAGCTAAAAGTAGCATCCATGAATGTTGTCTACTCCACTCTTCAGGTTTACCTACCGTGACATCCAGGCTGAAAACATTGCACATCTACCATGCACTGCAGTTGTAAACTGGGAACTATACTAAAGGAGATGTGATTGAACATGGACACCCCCAGTTCACAAACCAAAAATCATGTAATTTTTCTTCTCTATAGAAACATCTTTAGTTTCATGTACAAATCATACCAGAAGTCATAATATTACTAAATATAATAGAATATTTTCAGGTATTTGACCATTTATGATAGCCTTAAGCAGTTACATTGTACTTAAAGCAATTAACATTTTTTGCTGGCTTTTATATTACTAAATTATTTTAATAAGTTATTGTTCAAATGAAATGGTGGAATGGTCAGTGCTTGTCAATCATTTGAAGTGTTAGTTTTGCTAAGAAATATTTTGTGGACTAGTTTATGTCTTGATAAACATTATATCCAAGCATTGGCAGCTATTTCATAGTCAATGGTTTCCATATTTAAGGGGTTCTGATTTAATAATGCATTCTATGCTTTCATTATAGAGGGAGGTATTTGTGTTATAGGCATTCGAGTCCCTGTCCTTTCAACAGACCTAGAGCTACGCATACGAGTGTTCAGTTCACAATGACTGTATACTGTGTGTGTGTGTGTGGGGGGGTGAATGTGTAGGTGTGTGGCTGTACAGCTGTGTGTGTGTGAAAGTGTGTGTAGGTATTGGCTGTACAGCTGTGTGTGTGGGTGGGTATGTGGTGGAGTGTTCAGATGTGTGGCTGTATAGCTGTGGGTGTGTGTCACGCACTCAAAATTCAGGTGACCACAAGCTTGGCCACCTAATTCCAGCCTCAATAAAGCTTTCCAAGGTCAGCAGTACTGCTCCAAGGCAAACATACATAAGGCAGAGGATAAAACTAGGGCAGAAAAATTCATATTTATTTTTTGCCCATAGTTTGTGGCTATACAATAAAACCTGACAAAGAAGAAAGAGAGAGGAAGCAAAAGTCTCAAAAGATACCTCCTACTGAAGTGGAACCACTGCTAAAAAATAAAACCAGAGTATTTTAATCAAAGATACCATTGGTTAGTAATGTGAGTATTTTTTTCTCTAAGGCTGCATTTTAATCGGTGCTCCATGAAGGATATGTAAGTATGACTGCAAACTAACATCCCAATTCCCCATTTTCTCATTCCACAGAATGATAGGTACATTAAAACAGACAACTGATGTTGAATTTTCAAGTTCTGAATTCTAGAGCTTGAGTACCATTTCTAGAGCTTGAGTACCAATTGATCATGTATTCATGTCTGAACACTGGTTTTTAGAATACATAAAGAATTTCCACCCCCAAAAAAAGTACTTATAAAGGTAGAAATATCATTCAGTGATTTTTCCCTGAATAGGGAATCCAGTTGGCCTGTGAATACTGAAAAGTATACTCAGACTTTCATGATTTGGGAAGTGTAAAGTAATTCATGATGTTAAGATATTTTATACCTGCTGGTTAACACAAAGAATGAAAGGCAGCCATTTTGAGAATACATTGTGACTGAGATTCATAATTATTCAGTTTTTTTTTTCAGAACAGTTACAGAAAAAAAAAAAATCACTGTGGCCTCTTAGGCACCGCAAAAACTTTGAGGAAACCTCAGTGAAAACTGTTGAGTGGTGTGAAGTCTCAGCTTAAATGAGCCATATTTAGATTACGTTGTGTGACCCCTGACAATGTCAACATTTTTAAAGCATCTCAACACAATTTGTAATTAAAAAAGAAAAAAAGAAAGAACTGTTTAGCAGGAGGCAACTACCTAGGAGCAGAGGAAGAATTCCAGCTTGCTATTCTCCAGTATGTCTGGCAGAGTATTCTGCTACATTAGGATCTGGGCTTTGATTTAAACACCGTGTTGTGAACACATTGATAATTCGCGTTAGCACAGGACTTTTGTTATTTCTCAACAGTTAAGGAGTTAACATGGCAAACAAATTGGACAAGAATTAAAAGGGGAAAATGATAAGGCAAATATGTGTAACATGGTTTGAAAAGAGCAATTAGCCTTCTAGGTTGGTAATGCAAGTTCCACTTTGAACCAAAAATGACAAATATAGAGAAAAACGAAAGCAAAGCAACAAAGGAAGTCTTTATAAAAAAAAATGCTGTTACCTTGAAACTCAGATTCAACTGAGCATGCTGTTTTTTATCTGGCAACTCAACGTGAAAATGGTCACAAGGCTGTGGGAAAAATAGCAGCGGGTGTCAAGTTGAGGACTTTTGGAGACTTTGTGCAGGTGAGAAGCAAGAAAGACCCACACCAAGAAGGGAAGACCAGGGAAACAAAAGCATCAGCGTGAGCTCCTGACCCAGCCTGGTGAACTCCCTGCTGAAGCAGCCATTCCTAAGGAGCAGAGGGCTAGGAGCCAGGGAGAGGCAGCACCTGGGCTTCACTCTCATCCTTCTCCCTTGCTTGCTCCTTGCTCCCTCCCCGTGCCACTCCCTCTTTACTCTGTCTTGAAAACAAATCTATATGAGTTTTATAAAGAACATGGGTTCTGGCATTGTGGCTGTCACAATGAGCTAAGCTGTGGCTTTGCGATGCTGACGTCTCATATCAAAGTGCTGGTTCCAATCTCAGCTGTTCCATTTCCTACTCAGCTCCCCATTGAAACACAAACTCAGTGGGATATGGCCTAGTTTCTCGGGCTTCTGGCACCCATGGGGAAAACCTTGATAGAATTTGCCTCTTGGTTTCAGCATAATCCAGGACTGACTGTTGTGGTCATTTGGGGCACTGAATCATTGAATGGAAAGTGTTTCTCCGGGCCACATCATCTTTATCTCTCTGAGGGTCTGCCTTCCAAATGAAAGTATGACCCAACATATGAAAGATACCTTTATGTCTTACAAGAGCCACAAGACACTTTAAAATAAAAATATATGAAGCAGGTCTCACACATATATGACAGTGATCCAAAATGTTCCTTAAAATCTGGAGCTAAAAAAAATGAGTTTCTTTTCATCCAAAATATTTTGAAATCCCTGTCCAATTTTTACATAATATGCATATTCATGAACTTTTGCAGGACCTTTTCTTTGAAATGTATAGCACCAAGATAAATTTTACTGTTATTTTCCCACAAGTTTTTCTACTTTAAAAGTACGTTTCTGAGTCCTTAAGGGTGTGGTGCCACACAAGGGGATTGCTGGGATTATGTCACTCAGCATCAACAGCTGTACATAGGGCAGAAAGGTGCAGAAATTAGTGTTCATTTATTGGCCTGTAATACAAAGTTAGGTAAATACGTCCATGTTTGAAATCTTTGATAATTAAGAATTAAGGCTATAAAGTGAAACTTCCCAACTATAAAATACAGTGCTTGAAAATTTAAAGCTAATTAATGAAAATAAAAAATTCAGTACCATTCAACATTAGGGGAAAAACAGGAGTACATGTTGACATTAGCGAGTTTATCAAAGGAAAAATCATTTAATCCTTTAATGGTTTGATATAATAAATGAAAATAGTCACATATGAAAGATAAGGTATACTCTGAGCTTAGTTTTGGGCTTTTAAATATCAAGCACCTTCAAAGTTCATCAACATATATATTGTGATAAACTTTGCATGAGTCTCACATTTTTTTGCACAGAAATAAGTAGATGTTTAATTTTTCTAAAAACTCTAAGTTCTCCGATTCATGGAAAACCTAATAGAAGAGTTTTAAAAAGCAGTGAAAACGGTGTTTGTCAGAAGTATGAACTATTTGCAATTGATTTTTTCATTTTGTCAGAAGTTTTACATATGCATATATATACACATATGCATATATACGTATATACACACAGATTAATCACCCATCATATTATCTAAGGTGGACATGAAAGGCATAGATGGACTTGTAAAGAATAAACATAAAATGATGTTGCTAAACTATCTCTAGGCTATAGATATGAATGCCTTTGAATCTTCTATCAGCATGCCTTTCTGGAGGGGCAGCAGGGAGGCTAAGAGTGAAAGATGCCGCAGCACAGCACTCCAGGGATGCGTGGTTTGCTTTTTCTGATAGACATCACCTGCCATCTATAACCTGGAAGCAGTAATGACATTTTCACATATTGTTTTTTCAAACTGTTAACCAGAATTCATTAACACAGTCTTTTACCTCATGATAGGGACCTAACTAACGGTCACCAATCTGATGCTTCAGCTTGTCTTTAAGGAGAATTTTTCAAAATACAGCTTGCACAGTCTGCTTTTCACTAAGAGATATGTGATTTCTTGTGTCTTTTTTTCCCCCTGTTGGAAAGAAACTGGTACCAACCTAAGGAATTCTTCTCCTTGTTTCTGAAAGGCTCAGTAATAGGCAGTGTCGGTCTGGCCTAACACCATTGAACCTCACACATATACCGCGTAGTTGGAACCTGTTCTTTCAGAAATATTAAATCTCTACTATAAAAGATCTAGCATGACATAAAAAGTCCTTCATTGATTTCTGTTTCCTATTGAAGTCGTTCTGCTTGCTTTCATCTCCAAGACTGTAAATACAGTATTTAGCAACGGGAACTCATGTAAAAAACCCTCTCTATCCGTTCATTTTACATCCATAGATTTAACCAATTTTGGGTTAAAAAAATGTTGAGTCTGTAGTGAACATATAACTGTTTCTTTTATCTTGTCTTTATTCGCTAATTGAGACAATACACGTAATTCACTGCTCCACATTGCGTGAGATACTGTCAGTAATCTAGAGGTGATCAAAGTGTCCTGCAGAATGTGCAGCAAGTTACATGCAAATGCCATGCCGTTTCACGGAAGAAACATGAGCATCTGTGCATTTTGGCATCTTCCAGCAGTCTGACGTGCAGCGCCCCTGCAGATCCTGCGTCATGACGATACTTTCCAAGTCCGAGTTAAGTTAGTTGCAACACCGACTGAGTAATCTTTCAGAACAGAAAGAAGATGGTGTCTCCGCCCTTAGTTTTCTGAGGTGGCTCCTGTGTGTTCGAACTTCACCCACAGCTTGGATTCATCTGAGAAAGAAATTAACAACTGAGTGTGGTGAACACTCTTTTCCAAGAGTTGATTAGTAATTCTTCAGACAAAATTCCCCAAATTCTCTTGGCAAATTCAATTGCAGCATAACGATTGACAAAAAAATTCATCATAACTCTTCCATTAAATGTACACAAACCCATAGTCAGAAGCAAAAAATGGGGTAACTTTCAGATAGTTAAGATCTAAAGAGTATAGTCGATACAGTATTTTTCATGTGTATCATTAAGTTAAATAATCATAGTGCTTCAATGATTACAATGAGAGGTTGACTGGAACTTTCTATCGAGGGTCATTGCTGGGTGCTCTGAGGAGTACTTCAAGTCCTTGAATCCATTTAGTACCATATGCATTGCAGTTCTTACTTTCCAGGTAAAGAGAAAGTCGATTTAACCAACTCCAAAAAGCCACAGGACAGCTTAGCCAGGACTCCCATCTAGAGCAATGAGGTGCAGCCAGTGTGATTAAGAGCTGCTGCTGAAATTGTCCTAAGTCTGTTTTACTGAAGTCTGGATGTAATAGGCCTCTGTCACACCGGAGGAGACAGATTCGAGCTCTCTGACGATATGGAGCAGGTGGGGTGCCTGAATGAGATAAATCTGATAAATTAAAAAAACAAAACAAAACTCAGTATAGAAAGGAAATCCTCATTGTAGCCCACTCAACTTCTGAATACGGCTTTGCATTTACATTCTTGTAGTGGACATGGAATAGCAGGCTTTGTCGGGCCAGAGGAGTTCCCAATCAATAACAGTGCTCAGAAGGGCTGAGGGAACTGAGCAAGGATTGAACAGTTATATGGCCAGTTTGATGTGAAATTTGTTCTATTACGAATTCAGCCTGATGAAAGAGCTGACAGCAGAAGATGTGCTTTTCTCAGCTCACTGGATCAGGTAGGTCTCAGCCAATATTTGAATCTGTGAATTCTGTTTCCAGAATTTTCAAGAAACAGAGTTGTGAAATTCCAGCACGGGTAACTTATTATCGCTTTGAAAAGTTAAAAAAAAATTCACCATGTTGCCTTATTAATATATCTGGTTTCAAGAAAAAAATAGAACATAGAAATATATTTTTAATGGCTAAATTTGAAGCAAATATGCTAGAATGTTAAAAAATAAGGGCTTAAGTTTTAAAGATGGTGAATTTATTATTAAGATTTAATTTTTCATTCACAAATAATATGATCTTTGGACACGAGAAATTTTAAACTTCTATCACAAAGATTGTTGTCCTTGTAACAAAGACATTTGTGGATAATATCAGAGTTCTTAGAATTGAGATAAAAATAAAGATAAAAATAAATAAGTTATTACTTTACAAAAATATGTCGATAAATGCAAAAATCATGGAAATTGCCTAAGTTGATACATTTTTCAGTCTTAAGGTCTCAATAAATCAAACCTACAAGTAAGCAGTTGGCTGAAATGCTGGCTAGACTTGATAGAGACTTTGATAGATGAAAAAAGAAACACAAAGTTGAGTACCACTGGGGCTGGCACCGTGGCTCAGTGGGCTAACCCTCTGTCTGTAAGCACCAGCATCCCACATGATTTTGTTCTGGCTGCCCCAGTTTCCATCCAGCTCCCTGCTCATGGCCTGGGAAAGCAGGGAAGGATGGCCCAAAAGCTTGGAACCTTGCACCCACATGGGAGACCTGCAGGAAAGAAGCTCCTGGTTCCTGGTTTCAGACAGCTCAGCTCTGGTCATTGTGGTCATTTGGGCAGTGGAACAGAGAATGAAAAATCTCTCTATTTCGCCTCCTCTCTATTATTCTCCCTTTCCAATGAAAGTCAATAAGTCTTTTAAAATAACGTAGAATAATACTGAAGAGAAACCTTTGCTTTTTGTGGCCTTGGCATTAGAAGGCACCCAGCTGTCCAGGAAAAAGAAATAGGGCTTAGGAGCTAAACCTGCTACGGGGAATGAGCCTGATACCTACTGTACAACTTCTTCATAATGCCATTTACTGTCTGCAGCGTGGATACACTGTTCAGATGCTGTAATTGCTGAGAAAGGCATTTAACCTCTTCAGAAAAGAACTGTCGCGTCTCATAGAGTGGTTGAGCAGAGCTACTCACAGCCAACACATGTTGCTCAGCAAGCTGGGAAACACCTTAGTGTTTCAGATCCTTCCGAAGTTCCCTTGACGAGTGTTCCTTGTTGCTATAAAGCAGAAGGATGTCAACACAGGCCCCTTATTCCTCCCCCAAACACAACTGAAACCCATCTACTCATGTTCTGTTACCAAATAACCAGAAAGCACACAATCCAAATGTCACTCTTATGATAATTCTTCACATTCTTTAATAGCATTCGCAAACCGTCCTTCAGCTTTTGGTCTTCTCCTGTGAAGAACAAATTGTCTCACATCCTGTTATCTCTCCACAGCACCCCCACTTTCCCATGCTTTAATCATTTTGATTGTTTCCATCTGCACCTAGTTCTTTTTTCCCTGCCCCCTTTAACATGTGAATCTGGAAATTAGACACAGGATTCACCAAACTTGCAATAGGTCTGAAGTATGCATTGCTTTGTTGTTAGAATCACTCTCAGTATTGGGTTAATGGGATAGCTAGAACACAACGGTAAGTAACAAGGAACTGTAAGTACTGGCATGTCAGAACACTTTCAGGTTCGATAAGTAGTTCCAAGTGTGGAACTTTCTCTAGAGAGAGAAGTGGGTCAAGGCAGAGCAACACAACATGAAACTACGGCAGTGAAATAAAAGCTGAATGCCGCAAAAATCAAATGTCTGTGAAATGTTTAAAACTGTCAATAAGTAAGAAAGTAAGGAAATGGAGCTTACAACTTAGCATAGCTTCCTGTTTTCTTTCAGGATTTTTATTTTGTTTTTAAATTTTTTTAAAGATTTATTTTTTCTTAGAAAATCAGATATACAGAGAAGAGAGAGAGAGGAAAATCTATCTTCTGTCCACTGATACACTCCCCAACTGGCCGCAATGTCCAGAACTGAGCTGAACCGAAACCAGGAGCCTTGTCTGGGTCTTCCACATGGGTGCAGGGTCCCAAGGCTTGGGGTCGTCCTCCACTGCTTTCCCAGGCCACAGGCAGGGAGCTGGATGGGAAGTGGAGCAGCCAGGATTAGATCTGGCACCCATCTGCTATCTGGACCCTTATTTTTCTTTTTTTTTCACGATATAATTCCATGGACACAGGGACTTCCCCTGCAACCCCTTCTGTCAGCCCCACCATGATTTTAGCTCATATTATTACAGATAGCATAGTCCTTCATAGACAGTCACGAGTCTACCATTCTGCTATCTAAGTGTAGCGTGACTTGTAGGTATAGACAATGGCAGGGAGTCCAGGATCCTATTGTCAAGTTATATTTAACAGTTTCATGATTTTAGCAGGACCATATGAGCAATAACTAAAACTTACAGTTTTAAAATAGATATCTAGAGAATTAGAAATGGAAGACTATGACACTTAATAATGAAACAACTTAATAATAATAATGATAATCAAACCTTAAAGTGACTATAGAAGTATACTACTGCATTTATCAATTTCTAGAGATCATCTAGTTTTGCTCTGCATGTTTGTAATGAACAGCACGAAAAAATACTGGCAGTTTAAGCATCGGCAACTCCACAAATCTTCCAAATTAGAGAAAAAGGAATGTAATGAGAAGAAAACGTAAGGTCACGCTAATGAAACTTCCGGTTGAACAATGACTAAACACAGCATCTGGTGCAGCACCCTGACTTCACTGCTGCGCGCTGAGCTCTGAAGAACGCAGGTGAACTTTCCATGGTGATAAGTCAATAGAGAGACACGGGTCCCCCACAGATGCTGTTGCAGGGGCCCTCTGGTCATCTGCATGGTTTATTCTATTAAATACCACACTTCACCTGAGGCTGTCGGAACGCTGTGCAGGTCAGGCCGGCCATCAAGCCATATCTTTCTGAAGTGCAGTCAGCACGGTGTGTGCTTCAAAATGTGTTCCCTTAAAAGAAAGAAACAAAAGCAAACAGCAAGCCATAAATCCATAAACCTTTTCACTGAACTTTTCTAAAAATTGGAGATAATCAGATGGACATTAGTTAAGTGTGTGTGTGTGTGTGTGTGTGTGTGAAAAACATGTATTTTGAAAGAGTTCCACAGGCAAAGAGGGAGACACATGAACCCCCCTACACACACAGATTGAGAGAGAGACAGAGAGACAGAGAGAGAGAGTGCTCTTCTGTCCTCTGGCTCATTCCCCAGATGAATTCAACAGCCGAGATGGGCACAGCTCAAGCTAGGATCTAGGCTCCTCATCTGGAATTGCCGCAGGGCCCCAGATAATGGGCTGTCTTCCATTGCCTTCCCAGGGGTGCTTGATCAAAAGCGAAATCTGAGATATGATCTGTTGCCCATTTGGTATGCCAATATCTCAGACTTTGGCTTAACCCACTATGCCACAATGCCAGCACACACTTTCATTTTTAAAAATTTTATTTTCATTTACTATTTAATTTGCAGCTTGTGTCTTGAAACACGGTCAGTTTCTCAAGTTTCATGTCACTCTATAGAAAAGTTTTCCTCATTAACTTTTGATATAAACCTGAAATTCAAGTTTCATTTTATGATCTTGCCTGAATTAAGATCAATTTGTGAGTGGGCACCATGGCATAGTGGGTGAGGCCTTCAGCTGTAGCGCTGAGATTCCGTATGGATTCGGTTTGAATTCCGGCTACTCCACTTCTTATCCAGTTCCCTCCAATTTGTCCGGGAAAGCAGTGAAAGATGGCCCATGTTCTGGGACCCCGGCACCATACTGAGAAACCCAGGAGAGTCTCCAGGCTTGCGGCTTTGGACTAGCCCAGCTTTGGCCACTGCAACCATATTACGTGTGAATCTGTGGATGGAAGATCTCTCTGTCTCTACCTCTCTCATTAAATCTCCCTTTCCAATTACAATTAATTTTATTTATTTATTTTAATTTATTAATGTACTTATTTAACTGGAAAGGCAGATTTACAGAGAGAGGAGAGACAAAGATCTTCTGTCTGCTGCTTCACTCCCCAAGTGGCTGCAACAGCAGGACCTGAGCCGATGCAAGCCAGGGAATCAGGAGCTTCTTCCAGGTCCCCCATGTGCATGCAGGGTCCAAAAGCTTTGTGTCATCCTCCCTGCTTTCCCAGACTACAAACAGGGAGCTGGATGGGAAGTGGAGTAGCTGGGACACTAACAGGAACCTATATGGGATTCTGGAGCTTGGAGGGTGAAGATTTCACCATGGAGCCATCGCGCCAGGCCCCAATAAATAATTCTTAAAAAACCAAAATAGGAACCCTCCTTATGGTAAGGGCATAAGGAAAACAAACAAGTGATTTTTAAACCTCTAAAGATCAGTACAATTGTTAACATGTCTAGACATTTCGGAATGATCCTCACCAGGAAGCAGACAAGTCATGGTGCCGCAAGGGTCGGCACAGTACGCATGCTTCCTCAGAACAAGCATGCATTTTTCACTCCCAGTTGACAGGAGTCTAGGGAAGTACCTAGACACGTGCCTCTGCATGTAGACTCAGTGAGCCAGGCTGCTCTGTGTGTGGCACTACCTGAGCCATCACTGGCTTCCACGGTCACAGTAGCAGAAAGGAAGGGTGCACCCCTGGGAACCAAATTCTAGACAGCTCCTTGTAAGGTATGAAAGTGTCGCTCCTGAAGGGCTGGTCTTCCAATGTGATCGAGTGATACAGTGCGCTGGGGTCTGAAGCTGAAGAGCAGGACACGAGGACTGCCCTTCTAATGTGTGAGGTTTGGTTACATGGCGGTTATGAAGCGCGTTGGTTTCCTTCCTGTTCCACCTTCTGCCTTGAGAGCGAGCATGTAGCAAGAGTTCACGCCAGCACTTTGAACTCAGATCTCTCACCCTCCAGAGCCACGAGAACTCAAGTTTTGTTCCGTCTGAAATCCTTGGTCTCTGGTTTTCTGCTAACAGCAGCACAGGCCGACTAATTCAGGTCTGAAGTGTGTATATTTCTGTTGTTTTCCTGCCATTGGCCAGCAGTGGTCAGGGACTCTTGCTTTTGGTGATCATGGGAGTATGGAGGGAGTTTTGAAAGTTAATAAAAAATGGAATGAGTAATATACTTATGTCAGTGAAAACAGTTTTAAATACATGCTTAGCTTTCTTCCATCATCTGTATTTTCCATGAAATTTTTGAGATTCCCCTGTGTGTCTTCCCTGGGAAGAATTAAGTGTTGAAGAATAATAGTGAGTATTACTCAATATAGATATAAGCATTCATAATGAAAAACGAATGTCCTATTTGGACATTAAATAGATTTGAGGATTGAGGTATTGCTGTTGTAGAAACGAAAGCCCATTAATCCTCCCAGTGTTTCTGTGGTTTACCTACCCATCTGTCACTCACTACGCATTTCCTCTGGGCCAGGAACCAGACTAGCTGCCTTTTTTATAGCGCTTATTTTTGTTTACTTATTCATTAATTAGCTTGTTTAAGAGACAGAGATAGACAAGAGAATGAGCTCTCATTTGGTTTGCTGGCTCATGCCAGAAACACAGTGCCTGGAACAGGGCCAGGCTGCAGGTGGAAGCTGCTAACTCAATGCAGATCTTCCCCAAGGGTTGCAGGAATCAAACTACTTTAGCCACCAAGGATGTCTCTTTGGGTCTGCACGAGCAAGATCTGAAGTCAGGAGCCAGATCTGAGTATCACACATGGGTACTCAGAGGTGGAGTGTGGATGCCCTGAGGTGCAATTTCAACGGTAAACCAAATGCCAACTGTGCTAATTCCGTTGAGTGTCTTTCCAAGACACGGACGTAATTATCTCCATCTTCCAGATGATCAAGCCAACTCAGAAACGTTGAAGTGTGCACCCCCAGCACACATTCAGTGATGGGAAATTAACCAGAGATCAATGTGACTGCAGTGTCTGAGAAAAATTATGCAGACTGTGAAATCTTGCTGGTTTAGGATTATTTGATTAAAGAAAACTTAAGAATGTTTCTAAAGATGTACTTAGCAAAAGGGATATTTTTAATAGAAAATAATATTTTGTCAAATTACTGTGGGGAGGCAAATTTATAATCTGAGCAATGTTATTTTATCCTTGAAAGTGTGTTCATAAGCAGTTATAGCAACAATATGTTTGTTTGTTTTTAAAGGTTTATTTTATTTTTATTGGAAAATGAGGTATACAGAGAGGAGGAGAGTCAGAGAGGAAGATCTCCCATCAATTGATTTGCCCCCAATCAGCTGCAACGGCCAGAGTTGAGCTGATCTGAATCCAGGAGCCAGGAGCTTCTTTGGGTATCTCATGTGAGTACAGGGTCCCAAGGCTTTGGGCCATTCTCAGCTACTTTCCCAGGTCACAAGCAGGGAGCTGGATGGGAAGCGGCGCTGCCAGGACTAGAACCGGTGCACATATGCGAGGACCTTAGCCACTAGGCTGCTGTGCCGGGCCCAACAATATTAATCTTAAATAAAACTTTTTCTTTGACTTCATGTGAAAACCTGTGGCCACTTTTTGCGGGCGGGAGGGGAAATGAGGTGAATTAAACAAAACTGACTTAAATCAAGAGTACATCCATTGGGCAGACTACTGGTATTTAGAGACAAATGAGTTGCAGAGGTGGCCTGATTCAAACGTAACATAGCAAACGCCTTTGGCCTTTCATGAATGTGGATTGTTTGCACTGTTGGTGACAGCAACGGAACGACACACAGCTCATCTGGGAGGGGTGGCTTGCTTTTCAAGATTCTTTTAGCTGCAGTTTCTTTTTCTTGTACTTAAATTCATTTTTAAACAAAAAAGGTTAATTTAGTTCATTGAAGGGCCAGATGACAAATAGAGAAGCATCTAATTGCCTATTCACTTCAAATTCATTAACAGCTGGCGTGGGCAGGTTGAAAAACAAAAATAAGCCATCCTGGTTCCTCGTAGGG
The DNA here is from genome assembly GCF_030435755.1 of Ochotona princeps. Classification (NCBI taxonomy): domain Eukaryota; kingdom Metazoa; phylum Chordata; class Mammalia; order Lagomorpha; family Ochotonidae; genus Ochotona; species Ochotona princeps. The sequence goes on from NC_080837.1 coordinate 84,231,271, forward strand.
AAGGCGGGGACCCAAGTGCCTATGCCTTTACTGACTCCTAGGCATGTTCCCAGGAAGCTAGGTCAGGTGAACAACTAGGCCTTGATCCAGAGTCAGTCTTCTATGCTACGTAGCATCCCAAGTAGGAGTGCTATGCAACAATGCCCTGAGCCACGATTTATTTTGGGTCAGTTACATTCTTTTGCTTTGATGTCTGTGGATAATTGCCATAAGCATACATGTCATTGTCATCAAATAGGTGAAAACTATAAATAGACTCTGAAGAACTCTGCTGTTACTGCCATAGAAGAGAGCCCCAAACTGTGCCTTACAAATAGTAGTGTCTTGATAAAAATTGTCCAGTGAATATATGGCACTGATGTTCATCTCCACATAGTAGAAGCTGATATCCCCACAACCTAACTTCGGTGAAGCTGTTCCCTTTTACTGCCAGAGCAGTAACTTGTTACATGAGCTTAACGAAGACTCCTTTCCCAAATAAACTTTTAACTGTGTTCAAGTTATTTACATTCTTTAGAGCGTTCAAAAAATGGACTCAAAGTAAGACTTCACAGTTAAAGTCATGAAAGTCCTTACAATAGAAGCTTGCTCGTAAGAGATAAATGTCTCATGGCAGGGAGTTATGGAGGAAAGAAAAAGATACGCCCTCACTCCAGGAATGGTAGACCTACTGGAGAAGTGTTGAAGCCACAGAATTCAGTCATGTCCAATGGGCATGACTTACCTATTTCATGTGACATATTCTTCAATAACTCTGTAGAATGCAGAAAAGAGTTTTGAATCAAAGAGGATTAAGAAAAGTTTAGGATTCTTTGTTTCGTTCTCACATACACACTCATACACATGTGTATGCAAAGATTCAAACCATTTACCATCTTTTCAAGAAACACAAATGCCATTATTAAAATTGTATTACCAGAAATAAAATGATGCAACAGTATTATAACTTTTTTCTACAAATGCAAGGAAATAAAAGTCAGAATAAAGAAAGTGCCAAATTTCTTTTTGCTTTTGGCATCTAGCAGGCAACGTATATAAACCAGTATTCTTATAAAACAAGCTACATCATATGTCAGTATATAAAGTGTAATGTAAGTGCATACCATCTCTATATCTTTGCCTGTTTTCTTTTATTCCAGTTGGTAGAATTTACTAGACCATAAAAATACAGGACATAACTAGATAATAGAAAGCAACTTTCTGTAGTGTATTAACTTTTTGATTAGGAGTGAATGATTTGCTGTCAATGTGATTTAAAAAGGAAAGATTAGATATAAAATTAAAATTGTTAAAATACCTTTTAAAATGGATTTATAATTTTGCTTGAGAGTAAGAGTTACAGAGTGAGAAACACAGCTCTTCCATCTGCTGGTTCACTCCCCAAACGACGGCATTTGCCTGGGCTAGGTGAGGCCTAAGCCAGTACCCAGGAGCTCCATCTGGTCTCCCATGTGGGTGGTAGGGGTCCCAGCACCCTGATCATCCTCTGCTGCAGCCAGGATGCCAACTGGCACTCATATAGATGGCCGCATTGCAGTGGGCTTCTTTGTCCACTGTGCTACAACACTGTTTCCATAAAGGTCTTCATTTGTACCATTCACTGTGCGGTGAGGGTCCAGAGGTTTAAAAAATCCCAGCCGTGACACAAAACAAACAAAACAAAAACTCTTAAAATACATGGTCCATCAAAGCTTGAGTTTAATGCTTCCAGTGGAAAAGTCTACATTCAGTTTTGCTTTCTTGGAGAAACTACAATCTCTCTTAGACCTTGTCATGGTTTTCTTATTTTTTTTATTAATTATTTTGCATTATGTGATAGTTTCATAGGCTCTGGGAATCCCCCCACCTCTCCCCACGCCTCTCCCCCCTGGTGGATTCCTCCACCTTGATGCAGTATTACAGTTCAAATTCAATCAAGATTCTTTCCTTGCAAACGTATACCAAGCATAGAGTCCAGCTACTTATTGTCCAGATGGGTTGAACAGTTTCTTGGGGAGACCATTTCTGGTCCGAAGTTAGAGCTGGTAAAATATCATCCCAGTCAATTAAGAGTCCCAATATAACATCAACAGCAATTTGCAACATTATGGAATTGACATGGGGTTTTCTTATTTCTAATACTTCTACAGTGCTCTCTCAGAAGCCTGGCCATGAGTCAAATGCTCCAGGGGCATTGCATGGGACGGATTCTGGGTGACAGAGAAGGAGGGGATATTCCTAAGAATGTTCTTTCAGATATGCAGAGCAGATGAGCAATTTGAAAAATAAGTTTCTTTTCTTGTTCACTGCATTGTTTTTAAATGAGTTTCCTGGTTTGGGCATCAAAAACATTTTAGAAGGATGCTTTTTAGCTCAATGAGTTAATATTAAATCAAAGTCCCCCTATGTTGAGCTGTTGGAGTTTAACAAAACTCTGTTTTGAATGCTTTAGAAAATAATATGGGAATAATGTGCAGAGTCTTTCTTTTTTATGTGTGATTACCAGTATTTTTATGGTAGTCTCTAGCAATCAATTGAGCTTTATACATGCTTACTTTTCGTTTGAATGGACTTTTGTGATAGTATTTGAAAAATCATCATTTTAAAAGCTAGAAATGCATTTTGAAGCAAATGAGGACATACACCTTGGCATCTCGTCCTCTCCCAGACATGATAGTTTATTGCACAGAAATGGAATACGGAAACGAGTTTATTAAGTTTGCTTAGAAATGATTTGAAGATACCGGTGTGAGCTCCATGAGCTATGTCAACATTTTCTTGAAAGATACCTGAGGTGATTTGATGTTTACTTTTTTAAGTACAGTATTTGTAAGTTAAAGTGCACAGGAACATTTTATTACATTTTAAATGTAATTCCTGATCCCCAGATGCCGTCCTTATAAATCTGAACAAACCCAAGACATCGCTATCTATATTAGATCAACAAATCCTCCCAGTGCCGGGGCTGGTGAGCAGAATAAGCAGCAAAAGTGAAATTCTTGGTAATAAAACTTGTGTTTCTTGACAAGTGTGATGTGAGGACATTTTTTTTTTTTTTTTTTGCTATGCTGCCTACACCTTTCAAACTAGGCTACACTGTGCCATGTGATCATGTCTCTCGTAACCTCTATTTCAAAAGTGCATGGCGTGTAAATAATACACTTTTCTAACAACTGTTTTAATGGTCACTGTTTTTAAGGTCATCTTCATGTGAAATTCCAAACTATAAAATGCTGAAAATCCAATTTTTCTCAAGGGAAGCGATGCTCTCTCTTTTTTCTTTTCTTTTTCCTGTTAGGTTCTTATTTCTATTTCTTAAAATGGCAATCTCAATGAGAATTGGCATACTCATACATCAAACTCCATTTGTGCCAACATCAGGCTAAAGTATTTCTCCAAGCTTTATGTGTACCACAAAGCGGGGCATACCTAGGTGGACTATTGCTATTGACTTCTCAAATTATTACATTACACTTTTCTTCTTGAAACCAGACAAATATGATATTTTTATGGCTGCAAGAAAGAAATTTATCTTTTCCTGTAGTCCCCAAAAAGGCATTATGGCATGCTGTGTTTTCCAGTTTGTGCCCAGGTGGGGGAGAAAACCACCTAAATTAAGGCCGTTAGAACACCACTGAAATTTCTCCTAATTCTACCTCCCCAATAATTGTAGTCCTAAATATACATGTTTACTCAGAAGTCACTATTTTTCTGATTCTGTATAGTTTATTTTTGCAGAAATCTCAACGTGACATAAAAGGTGTAACTTGTAATTCTATTTAGACAGTTGTGATCTATCTTTTGACACAAGAGTTCCTTCCCAAAGTTATTGTTTTGCATTGTTATGCAAAGGTTTTAAAATTCCACACACAGGTTTTTAAATGTTAAAAAGTTAAAATACTCCAACTGGAGCACCATGCACATAGCAAGGAATGAATGGAAAGCATTCCCTTTGACTCGTTATGGACCTAACAATCATTCATTACTAGAAGACTTCAAAGGAACAATCAGTACTGTATTAGTGACAAAACAGGCATTTTTTTTTAAGATTTATTTTTTATTTTTACTGGAAAGTCAGATATACAGACAGGAGGAGAGACAGAGAGGAAGATCCTCTGTTCACTGATTGACTCAACAAGTAGCCGCAACGGCCAGAGCTAAGCCGATCGGAGCAAGGAGCCCGGAGCTTCCTCCGGGTCTCCCGCGCGGGTGCAGGGTTTCAAGGTGTTGGGCCATCCTCGACTGCTTTCCCAGGTCACAGTCAGGGAGCTGGACAGGAATTGGGGTCGCCAGGATTAGAACTGGCACCCATATGGGATCCCAGCACATGCAAGGCAACAACTATAGCTGCTAGGGTACTGTACCTGACCCAGCTCAATTGTTTTTTTTTTTTTTTTCTTTAATATTCATTTATTCATTAATTACATTGCATTACATGACACAATTTCATAGGTACTGGGATTCCCCCCCTTTCCCCCAAACCCTTCCCCCATCATGAATTCCTTCACCTTGATGCATAACCACAGCTCAAGTTCCGTTGAGATTCCCTAATTAAAAGTTTACACCACACAGAGTCCAGCATCCCACTTGTCCAGTTCAAGTTCAACGGCCTCTTAGGGAGGCCCTCTCAGGTTTGTAGGCAGAGCCAGCAGAGCGTCACCTCGATCAATTAGAAGCACCAACATATCATCAGCAACAGTCCAGGTATGATGAGGCTGGTGCAGAGTCCACTGATTGACATAGTCCGTCTTAGGGTTTCCCCTTGTCCAGTTTTTCGCTGCAAGCATAAAGCTGAGGTGGTTGATTCATCTACTCCATTTTCCATCTTTTTTTGATTAATGCTTTGATTCCTCCATTTTGTTCAGGGGAATCCCCCTAAAAAAAACTTTGAGGCATTCCCGGTCCAGGCTCCTACATGTACTACTAGTAAGCACAGTGCCCGCCACCGTCCATCACTCCGATCAGCTGATGGTTTTAACCCCTGGATTGGTTCTCTTCTGAGCCCCGACCTCTATTGTAACCAATGAGTATCGCATCTCATTGGTTCAAAACAGGCATTTTTAAGCACTGTAAATCTCCTCCATTTTGTGGTGGGTTGTGTTACATGCTTCAAGTCTAATGCATTTCATCACTTTACAGTAAAGCTCTTATTTTTCCATGAACTCTTAATGTAATTACAGTTTTATCATTTGTTTGAGTCCCAGGGATTTGAACACCATATTGATAAGCACTACATAAAAACATCTAACAGTCTTACAGATGTACTTATTATACTTTTTAAAAAGTGGAATAATTTTATTGTGAAATGTGCTTTTCATTTACCAAGCTAACAGAATTTTTATTCCACGTTGTTGTTTCCTTTTAAAAGTTTTGAATGGCTGTTGTGGAGATTCCTGTAAATGAATAATCCACCCTTTATTTAAGTCATCTGTATTTTGAATCATCTTCCCTTTTGCTCCATTTTTCTTTACAATTGAAATAAAACAGAGTTAATATTTTTGACTTACGAACTTGAGCAATTTTCTGGTTGTGGTGCATTTCTGAGTGGGAATTTCACAGATGTGTCCACCTTTCCCTGCACAGTTTGCCTGGCAGGTGTGCTGTGCTGCCGCGAGCCCGTTCAGCACCAGGACATGCAGTTACACAGCAGCCAAACGGACTGTCAGGAAGATACCCTTCCAGCATCAGAAATGCTAAACACTTTCTACATTCTTGTTTTTCTCATCTCCTTTTCTTTTGTGAATGGCCTTTATGCTTTCACACATTTTTAACAGAGGCATTCTTCCATTTTAAGATAATTGTTTTAGGTATAATGATTATTCGCTTTGGTACTATTTTCTGTGAGATGGTCATTTACCTTATATTAACTTTAAAGCTTTAATTGGAAAAGTTTACATGTATATTCAGACAAGTGCAATAATTGGTTATAATTTTTTTTATCTAGTTGTAACCCAAGCATCGCCAATATTATGTTTTATAACATCAATTCAGGGTAAAATCTTTTCAACGCTTTGATCTGAACTTTAAGCAGTTTCTTCTGAGATCTTGCCTGCCAGGCTTCGAGGACTGGAGTCCTCCTGGCACACCAAGGCAGCTGCTCCCACACGGGCGCCGGACATTCACTCCTGGCACATTGAGGGAACCAGCTCCCACACGCGCTACGGGCACTTGCATCTGGATTGTTGTCCTTCCGCTCAAGTTCTTTCTGCAGAAGTCTCGCCCTTCCTATGAAAATATGATTTCATGGCACAGAAGTACGATTTACAAGAGACACACTGACATGTTGAACATATGTCTGCCCAGCTAAGACTGCTGTGCTGTTGAGGCACGCCTACATTAGAGGTGCTCTCCCACCTGCCTGCAGGGTGGGCATGGCAGCAGGTGGTATCCCACAAGCCGGAGTCCACAAGGCTGCAGGGTGTGCATGGCAGCAGGTGGTATCCCACAAGCCGGAGTCCACAAGGCTGCAGGGTGTGCATGGCAGCAGGTGGTATCCCACAAGCTGGAGTCCACAAGGTTGCAGGGTGCGCATTGCACATGCTGGCTGGTGTGTGGAATATCACTGAATAACATTCAGTGTTTTAAGCCGTGGTGAAAAGGAACACTGCTTCTTCAGCTTTTGTTTTGCAAAGTAGGAAAAGAAGTAAATTCATGGTATTCGATTGCACATTGAACTCAGAGATTTTTCTAATAGGAAGTTTGGTTTTTTTAAACGACATGAGATCTCACGTTATATCCTACATGATATTGTACCATGAAAAAATAACTTGCTTTAGCCTTAGGAAAACTATGGGAAATGGAATTTGTTTTCAATTGTAGGAAGATTAAATAATACCAGAAATGCTAGGTATCTTAGTAAATATAAACGAACAAGATTGTTGTTGTTGCCATTGCAAAACATTCATGTTACATATAAATATAATTCTAAAAGACTAATGACGGGTTTAAAGCAAAAATAGAAACGTACTGTTGGATAGATAACATCAAATACATCTGCAAAAGTTAGATATCCATGTGCAAAAAATATGTTTCTCCATCTTTTCTCCATAGACAAAACCTTTAAGTTCATCAATATCTTACTAAATATATATGTATATTTCAGCATATATAGTTTGCATTTGTTTAATTTATGCAGAAATGCTTTATTATAAATGCTAAAGAAAACAATATTCATAAATTTTAATTTTCAAATATGTTTTGTCATTAACCAGAAACATGATTAAAATTTACTGAAATGGCAAAACATTGATGAAAGAAATTAAGGATCTAACTATGTGAAGGATTATGTTAGTTTCAAAGATTTAAAGTTATTAATGTGCTAATTACCCCCAAATTGATCTGTATGTTGAACACAATCCCAATCAAACTATTGGAAGGCTAATTGGTAGAAACTGTAAAATATGGTGTTGAATAACTTATATGGTGTTGAGTAACTTTGTAATTTAAACATCTATACTGTTAGCATGACCAAAGGTTTGTGTTAGGTTACACACATACATTACTAAAAGTTTAGTATGTAATTTAAAGTAAAGGAGATATCATAAATGATCTACTTGTATATTTGGGCATTTGATTTTTCAAGAATTTCAGTGAGGGGGTATTTATTTTAACAAATACTCCCAGAAAAGTGAGATAGCCATCTTTAAAAAAATAGCTGAACTCATTCCTTATAATTTTCCATATTGTTTCTCCACAGACAAATTCAACTAGAATGAAATCAGAATCCTGAAACTTTGTTGGAACTGATTCTGCTCAGTGAGGGAAGCCAATTTTAAAAGACAAAGAGCATGTGTTCTCTCTGATATGTGGAAGCTAATACCAAGTAGAAAATGTGTAGGTATGAAATGGTCACTTTGGAATATTATGTTTTTACCTCATGTTTATACTGTAGTAGAAATGTAATCTTTCTCCTTCTTGCTTGTTGAATATTATGATTATGGTGAATTAAATCTGCAGATATAAATTAGATTAAACCTCTGATTCAGACACCCGATGAAGAGAAAGTAGGGAGAGGTATTGGGGTAACAGGTGAGTGAGAGAACTAGGGTTGTCTTCCTGTAAATATGCTTGTGGGATGCATCAAGATTGCTCTCTCTATATATTAAAAAGGGTATTATTTTTTTATTAATTATTTTGCATTATGTGACAGTTTCATAGGCTCTGGGAATCCCCCCACCTCTCCCCACACCCCTCCCCCCTGGTGGATTCCTCCACCTTGATGCAGTATTACAGTTCAAATTCAATCAAGATTCTTTCCTTGCAAACGTATACCAAGCATAGAGTCCAGCTACTTATTGTCCAGATGGATTGAACAGTTTCTTGGGGAGACCATTTCTGGTCCGAAGTTAGAGCTGGTAGAATATCATCCCAGTCAATTAAGAGTCCCAATATAACATCAACAGCAATTTGTAACATTATGGAATTGACATGGTTTTGAGTAACCAGTATGTTAAAAAATAAAATAAAATAAAATAAAAAGTAAAGCAAATTCTTAACCACAACCTCTGATTAGCTCATTGACATTTCAATTTTAGTTTATATACAGGACCGGCTGCTATGTACCCTAAAATGGCTATAAGGTACCATTCAGCTGTCTCATGTCTATATCATTTTAGTATTTAGCCATTTGTTGTGTTGAAGTATAATTTTGCTGATCTTGGCAGATTTTAGGATAATGTAGACTGGCTTGTAACTCTAACAAGACATTTGTTGACAATTAAGGTGCAGAACATTTTTTTGGGGGGGCGGGTTGTGCAGGAAAATCCTCAACACCATGGTGAGGAGTGACTAATCTTTGTGTTCCACCCAGCGAGGCATGAGCCAATCCATGCCAGCTCTTTCCTGTCAGATTCCAAGCTCTACTTTTCGTTATTTGTCTATTTATTTTAGGTTTTTTTAGTTTGTATGACTGTTTGCTATGGGGGGTTTTCAGAGCGATCCTGATGGTCATTGCGAGGGAGAGTGGGAGTCCAGAGGTGGAGCCAGGCTCAGACCAGAGAAAGCTCTCCTCCCTGGTCCCGAAGGACGTTTATCGTTCTTCTGTTTCTGCGGACCACTCAGGGCTTCTGGTTGTCTTTCCGATGACGTTGGTTTCTGCACGGTAGTGTTTGGACTTCTCCCATCCCCTGCGGAAGCTCCGGTTGGGGGTGGGTGACCTCAGAGTACTCGGCCTCCGAGGGCATCCCATTCCCTGTGGCCTCCTTGGCAGTTGGGATATAGTCTTTGTTGCTCGTATTAATAGTTTGTGGTGAAGGTCTGGGAGTCTTCATGGTTGGGATCCAAGCTTCCTCCTTACCACCTGCTCCACTCTGGAGTGCCCCCCTGCTCCACGCACATGACCTCCTGTTAAGAGGTTGTCAGGATCGCACCCGATTCCCCCCTCATGCATTGGTATAGTAGTTTTACTATTGTTTAGTGCCGCTTTGAGTCTGTTGTCTATGAATTACCAGATTTGATCTTGATAGGCTATATTGAACTTTTTCCTCACTCTTTTTATGGTCCTGAAAGACTTCACTGCACTCCCTCCCCATTACGGATTAACATAGCATATTGAGGGTATAGTTGGCTTTACAGTTTTTCGATGTAGATCTTAAGTATTCTGACATTAATTTTTGGTTTATAGATTATACCGCATTATCTTATTGCATTGGATACAGGTTGTTAGAGATTGCACTAATATTACAATATACAGGTACTATCTTACAAGTTGTCATCTTTTCATCTCAGATTAAGGCAAACATGTGGTATTTAACCTTTTGGGATTGGTTCATTTCTCTTAGCATGATGGATTCCAGTCGGGCCCATTTGTCCACAAAGAACTGCATTTTGTTTTTTTTAATAGCTGAGTAGTATTCCATAGAGTAGATGAACCATAGCTTTCTTAGCCAGTCTTCTATTGATGGGCATTTTGGCTGCTTCCATGTTTCTGCGATTGTAGATAGTGCTGTTATGAACATAGGCATGCATGTTGGTTTCTTGTGTAGGAGATCTTTTGGATATATCCCTAGGAGTGCTATTGCTGGATCATATGGTATGTTGATTTTCAGTTGTTTGAGTATTCGCCAAACTGATTCCCATAGAGGCTGTACAAGTCTGCAGTCCCACCAGCAGTGGAGAAGGGTTCCCTTTTCCCCACATCCTCGCCAGCAGTTGGTGGTATTATGCATGTATGCCATCCTTACTGGACTTAGGTGGTACCTCATTGATGTTTTAATTTGGATTTCCCTTATTGCCAGGGAACTTGAGCATTTTTTCATATGCTTGTTTGCCATTTGGGTTTGTTCTTTTGTGAAATGTCTGCCCATTTCCCGTGCCCATTTCTTGAGCAGTTTGTTTGTTCTGGTGTTTTGGTTTCTCTGGAGATCTTTGTATATTCTGGAGATCAGCCCTCTATCTCCTATGTAGTGTGCAAAGATCTTCTCCCATTCTGTAGGTTGTTTTTTTACTTTGTTGATTGTCTCCCTAGCTGTACAGAAGCTTCTTAGTTTGATGAGGTCCCAATTGTTTATTTTGGTCTCGATTTCTAGTGCTTTTGGAGTCCAAAAAGGGTATTATTTTAAAAAAAGCAAACACACAAAAGTATCTTGATCCTCCTTGGGCTCCTGTCTCCTACTTTAGCACATGAAATATCACCACAAGGAAGGCAAAACAGAGAATACAGGAGCACCTCTTTACGACTTTGGAGTAAAAAAGATTCCTTAAACAGAAAATAGAAAGTAGTAATCATTAAGTTGGTAAATATTGAGCTATAAACTCAACTTCCTATTCTTTTCAGAGGAAATAATTATAAATACATTAGAAAGTGTTACTGAATAGATTTTATGTAAATAAAAATCACAAGGTGATATCATTTTGTATTTGTTGGATTTTGCATGAAAACCAACAGCAAAAATGTGAATCATCTGAAAAGTGTTTTCATTGCCAGTAGACGCTTCAACAGACTGGCCACTGTGAAAAGCTACAGGATCTGTTTCCAACCCATGCATTCCAATCCAATCCTAGCTGTTTGAGTAAGACATCTACAACAGATGCTAATGAAAAGACTATTCAACAGCCCTTCAAAACCAGAGCAGATATACATTCTGACTTTTCTGCACTAAGAAATGAAAAGATGTGCTAGACACATCCTCATAGACAAGGTCAAAAGGGTATATCACATGGATTAAGCCAAAGCTAGGAAAATTATTGCTATTTCATGCCACTTATATAAAGTTTATTTATTTTAGATTTTATTCATTTGGCAGAGAAGGCACGCAACAGAAAGAGCAAGAACAAGAAAAGAGAATGAGAGAGAGAAGGAAAGAGAGAGACATGTGGATCAAGGCTCTGTCTGTTGGTTCATTTTCCAGATGTCCAGAGCAGCTGGCACTGGAAGGGACCAGGGCCATAGCTGGATGCTGGGAACTCAACCTGTGTCTCCCTGGAAGGATGACAAAACTCAAGTACCTGAGACATCACTGCTGGAATCAGGAATTAGTGGTCGGCGTTGAATCCAAATGCTTCTACACTGGGTGCAGGCTTCTTAACTTTTAGGTTAAACACTTGCTCCAGATGAAATTTTGAAAGAGGCAATGCTCAGTTCCCATACTAGAATACAAAAGAAAAATTATTTCCTCAGGCTAAAGAAATACTTAAAAAATTTGATTCCAAACGTATGTTGAACACTGCCAAATAGCACTTGGTTGGCTTCAAGAAGACTGAATGGGGCCTGGCACTGTGGCCCACTGGCTAAATACTAAAATATTCCTGTGAAGTGAATATCGACAACAGGGACATGAACAGGAAAAATAGATGAAGGTGAGGTTCATTTCCAACTCTGTTCTCACAAGACGGTTTTGATGAGACAGAAAGGACGGACTGTAACTTAGTGCATACAGGACTTAGAAAGCAATCAAAAAGGCTACAGATGCAGCTGAGACAAGGATAAACTCCCATTGTACTTGAGCTTGCCTGGGAGTAGTAATATGAAATGATTAACCCTGACCATTTTGTGGGCTAGAAACTCGAGACTCCCAAGCACTCCACTGGGTCTCTCCTGTGAATGTATCTTACTACGGAAAAGCACCAAATATTGGAGTGCAGGAGGATCTGGCTTGTGCTTCAAGTACCGCACCTGTTAAGACAGGGTCACATGTTACTCTAACTGTCCTCATCGTTCCAACTTCAACATCTCATTATTATTATTTCTGCTTGCCTCGATGACTTCATTTGTCCAAATATCCTTCTTATTATCCTCCTAACTAAACCCATCTCATAAATGATAAACTGGTCTAAACATTTCCCCCTAGTGAAACATGAAAAAAGAAGCCGAAATATCCTAGGATAATGGAAGAGTTCTTCGTCTTCAGTACTAGTGGGTAATGAAACATGCACCAGGAAAATAACTCCTTGAATTGAAATCCAAAGCAATGTGCATTGCATTAAATGTCAATTTTATCACCAATCAACATAAATGAATTTACAAGTAAAAACATTTACATGGGAAGTCTGAGTGAAGATCAAGAAGCTAGTCAAGGAAGTGGGATGCCAGATAGATATGGGAAGAAAGCAACATGTATCCCTTCAACTTATCCAAATTCTCCAGCCACTGTGATAAATTTAAATGAACTAGACTGTCACAGCAAAAGACAGACACAAGCAAATTGAATTGCAATGACAAAACATTGCCTTTGTGGTTTTTATAGCAGGAACTCTGAACCACCGCCTTCTGAAACAGGGCACATTGAGGCCTCAATGTGTGCAGCAGGCAAATGCCAACAGAAAGTTGCATTCCTTCCACATTGTCGGATGGAACAGACGTTAACGCAAAATCATTATCAGAAAAACAATTTCTGATTGGTATGGGTCTGATACATACTAATACATACAAAATAATAGTATATATGATTGTATAGAAACACCTTGTGTACAGACGTATACGAAAGAAGATGGACTGATTTGTATCACAGAGACAGACATCAGATAACTTATCAAGGGCATTGCCATGACCTGTAATGAAGTAAATCAAGCTTTTCAGGTGCCAGAGTGTGTGTGGGAGAATGGAGGCCATAAAAGTCCCCTTAACTCTCAACTTCCTGTATAAGACTCAGTGAACAGAAATTCTGAAGTACCTTTTTAAGGCAATGTTTAGAATTTCCACCTAATCCTATATACCACTTACATATAACCATAAATGCATTTCTATACTTCTATGTATACCTGAATCTCTGCAAATATACACTGTGTGTTTAAAAATCACATTGAGAATCTTCATCTGCTTACCCACACATCCTACATGATGAGTGTGTTTGCATGGGGGAGCAAGGCTTTAGGGAAATGTATGGGATAAGCAGTTCCTAAATATTACTGTAATTTTATTGTCTTCATGGACCTTTGAGAGCAGTAGATTTTATGATTTTATATATCTGAAGACTGAATCATGCCTAGTGAAGCCATTGTGTAAAATATATAAAATGCTATCTTTAATTTTATGGCTACTTTTATAATTCACTTTTACAGAACATAAAAGTGGCTAGCCAACAGCGAATCTGGAGTTTGATTCAGGCCTGATTCTATAGAAACGTTCCTGTCTATATAATCCAGTCTCTGGATGTGTGACCAGCGCTCAGGAGAAAGCGGTCGAAGCACTCACACCAGGAATCACAAGTTGGCAACCAGTAATTATGACTCATGAAGTCAAAACAGCATTGAGCATGTATGTGTATTGTTCCTTTGAAATGCATTTTGGTGTTAGAAAACAAAACAAATCTTTCAATCTCACATTGGCACAGGAGCCAAAGGAAGCTACTAAAAGTTACAATAACTAGAGGGCAGCAAGTAAAAGCTAAAACACACCGTGCCCATTATTGCTAAGCAAATGCATGAATGTCACTGGGACTTTATTTATTTCAAGTGCTGCTTTTACACTCGTCTTTTTTCCAGACACTCCCAAAAATGTTTGAAGGGCTTTCAGTTACAGACCCACTGCAAACTCTGTGCCGTAACATACTTCATCCTGTGAGGACTAATTTGTCCAACAGAGTTGTTCATCCTGCATTTAGCAGGCTCTGCCAGTGCCCATCCAGGGCAGCTGCACTGAGCCACACCCTGGGGACACAGTGCCCTGGCACTGGTCCTCTGACTGTGGTAGGTGACCCCATTGACTGCTGCACCTGCTCACTCACCTGTCCACTCTATCAGGCATGGATCCCGCAGAAAGGTGGGTTGAGAGCAGTGCTGGGCTTCTCCACAAGAACCAGGAGAGGGACAGAGTGGAAGAGACTTTGAGACCGAAGTATTTGGCTCATCCCCTGCCCCCACACACAGAGTTAGATTAATCTACTCCCATTTGAAAACACATGGATTGACCATGAGCTTGAATTTTGGACATGGTTCCCAGGCAGCCATGCAGACACCGAACAACACGTAGGTGCTTCTGTGCCTCTGTTTACAATGGGAGGCTCAGATGAGAGGGTCCCATTTGCTCATACTGAAGAGTATGGGAATCAGGTTGAGCAAAGTGATGGAGCATCTCCTATATTCCAGGAGTCCAAAAAGAGTTCTAGTGCCCCATCACCTCACCTACACTCCTACACCACTGTTCCTGAAATCCCACACCTGCAGTTTGTGATGCTGATCTAAGTCAACATTACCAGGAAGTAAGGCTGCCTCCCCTACGCTCTAACTTAATCTGTTTTACAGCGGAAAACCTACAAGAGGCTCAGTTCAATTTTTCAGAAAGAAGTTAAATTTGCCTGTGTCAAAAAGGAGCAGCTGATGAAAACATTTCCTTGTTACAAAGCAATGCTAAACTGATTTGCTTGCGGCATTATTGTATGTAATGAAATCAAATTAGTAAAAATTACACGATGAACAGATCTTACATTATGAGACACACTTGCTATTGTCTTGTGGTAAAATAAGAAAGCCACGTTCCAAGTAAGGTGGGGAAATTGAGTTTGATGGAAAAAATGAGGAGGAGTGGAAGAAGGAGAAACCCTGATTCTGAAATCACAGAAGTGGCACGGACTTCAGGCATGTCTATTCTCTGCTGTGTGTGGTCCTGCAGGTGCAGCCCTAGGGAGAATAAAGACCAGAAAATAACATCAGGGTAGCCACTCCCAGAAGAGTTGCCATGCTTGGAGCAATGCTGTGCCTCCACAAGCACCTGCTACGTCAATTATGGAGACATGGAGAAAAGAATTTTGCGTTAGTAAGAATAACAGTGCTTGACCAGACTGGTGCTATATCAGTTCATCACGTACAAAAGTGCTGTGTGTGTGTGTGTGTGTGTGTGTGTATTAATACAGAGAGGAGAATTTGGTAAAAGACTTTGATTTTGGGGTGACACAGAAGTCAAAGACATCTGTGACACTTACACTGCAAATTATCACCTGGCAGCAATATTTTATAACTGTTCCCAGACAGTAGGAACACTGTTTCAATGATGATGTAAGCTTAAGAAATAGCTCTATTGCTTAAAAAAACTAATAAAAAAGAAGAATTCTCTATTGTAAAGATGAGAGATCGAGACAAAATAAGCCATTTGTAATGCAGATTTATTAATACTCATTCACTGATTTTCAGTAAAATACTCTTCATGTAACCTTGACTTTATTAAGGAGTCCTTAAGGTGCATTTTAAGACAGATAATGAGTTCAGGGAATAGCCTTATCTACATCAAGCTAATCTTTAACAGCTTGGAAAGGAACCAGCATAAAGTTTTCCAATTTGAGTGACAGCAGTGTGTTAAGATGAAACCATTTAAGCCATTCTTCTGCTAGGGAGACTTCACGGTACATAGTGATATTTTTATAAGCATGCCTCATGGAGCAGTGGGAACATAAAATAAATAAGAAAGAGAGAAAACTATGGAGCTTTGGTATTATTCTTGAGGGTCAAATGAATTGCTAGTTAAGAGAATAAAGAATTCTACTGTCCATGGCCTGTGAGTGGCACTTTGTATCTTGGCTAATAAAAGCGAGTCAGATGTCCTCGGGGTGCGGGGCGGGGGTGGTGGTGTGCGTATTTCATTCATGTTGACTGTCTCCTTTAAAGGGAGGGACAATCTGAAGGGAGGGCATTTGTGTGTCATGCCACATTGTCAGGACTTCTTAGAGAGAAATCGGCAGGACCCCTCCTGACCTGGGCAAGTGCAGGGCTGCGCGGGCTGCGTGGGTGTGCGTCAGAGGCTCCCAGCCCAAAGAAAGACGGATGAAAGAACACGGAGGGAGGAGCACCTTTCTAATGAGAGAGAGCTCATAGTTACCGGTGTATATGCTCGAGTCCAGATTTTTCTCCTTTGGGGCAATCCTGGTGCTCTTCTTCGGCCTGAGACTGGATATGCCTGGAGAAAAGTCTGTTCACTTGAATCACACCCCGCTCTGAAGCTTCCTGAACTTCTCCAGACTTCATGCGCGTTCAAGAGTTCAGCTTTTCACTCCTCTTGCTTCTGACAACCTTATTATTTTAAGCCTTCTACTACTGTAGTTTGTTAATTTGCTTTATTTTGCTTTCCCCTTTCTTACCTCTGTGGTCTTGCACAATTTTTTTTTCTGCCTTCAGTCCTTCAAAAATATATTCAGCTTTAAGGTCAATGACCCCGAGATTGAAACCAGCTCATTTCTGCAGATTGCTGTCAATTCACTTCTCTACCAATGAAACGCCCCTAAATCTGCCCCAGAGAGCCGACATCTTCTTGTTACCGTTCTTTTGTTCTAGTTCTAGTGTAAAATCATTTCTTTACCTTATTAGGGCCAAATGGATCATTTGTTGATATTAGCACAGGCTAAAAAGTGTCATTACAGATTTATCTGCACTTGTGAGCAAAGCGTAAAGCTGCTTGCTCTATCCTTGTCAGAAATTGTAGTCTTGAGGGTAAGAAAGCTGGGATTTAGTGATTTGATTGAGTTTTTTTTTTTTCCTTTAGGAAGCAAGTGATAATTCATCTGCAAATACACCTCTCTTTGCTCTGTTGTCAATAGCAAAGTTGTTTTGCTAATGGTTATCTGACTACAAGCCCTTGACCTGCTTGTAAACACATTTCTGCAGGAAAACCCTGGGCCATGGCCTCAGGACTTTGCGTCAACAACATGAGATAAAGTGACCACAACTTAACCTGTTCTGGCCTGGAGTGCCCTCTGCTGCCCCTTGGCCAAGCTTGTCCCAAATCTCTCTTCTGAAGGAACAGATGACTTGGAGGGTGACCCAAGGCACGGCTGGAGCTGCCCCGCCGCTGCCTGTCTCCCATCTGTCCTTGCCGGGGCGCCTGTTCAGAACTGCCTCTCCATTAGCTGCAGAGTTCTTGCTGGCTGATGAAACTGGTTCTGATCTGCGTCAGCAGTGTAAAAAAAAGGATTATAGATAACTGACTTCTTAAAAAGTTTTTTTTTTTTTCATTTGTCATGCATTTGTAAGGCAGCAAGAGAGAGAGAGGGAGAGAATTTATTTTAAAGATTTATTTATTTTTATTGGAAAGTCAGATGTACAGCGAGGAAGAGATACAGACAGGAACATCTTCCATCTGTCAATTCACTCCCCAGCTGGCCTCAGTGACCAGAGCTGAGCTGATTCGAAGCTAGGGGCCAGGAACTTCTTCTGGGTCTCCTACATGGGTACAGGATCCTTAAGGTTTGAGCCATCCTCTACTGATTTTCCAGGCCACAAGCAGGGAGCTGGATGGGAAGCAGAGCCACCAGGGCGTGAACTGGAGCCCATATGGGATCCTGGTGCATGTGATACGAGGATTTTAGCCACTAGGCTACCACACCAGGCCAGAGAGAATTTTTAAGGTGCTTATTCACTCTGCAAATAGCTACAAAGCTGGGAGTCCAGAGTTCCATCCGGAACTCTCACATGGTAACAGAAACCCAGTCATTTGAGCCATTATTCATTGCCTGCCAGGATGCATTCTTGTGAAGCTGACAAAGAAGCAGGGGGTTGGGAAGCAGGGGCTGGAAATCCAATCTGAGAAGTGAGCCTTGCAAATGGTGGCTTAGCCTATGGGCTACAACAGCCACTTCATCCAGTTAGTTGATTTATTAAAAAAAAAAAAAAACCCTCACTCTTCATTGATTTATTTTTTTAGTTTTATTTGCAGGATAGTCTAGCTTAGTATTCTACAGTCCTCTTTTCAACGGTGGCTTTGCTAGCTTCTCTCATCATTGCAGAAGTTTGTTCAAAATTTGAGCATACATCTGGCTAACAAGTCTCTGTCATTGGGGCTTTTAGAAGCTAACTAATAAATAGAGTACAAGTTCTGCTCTTGAGAAGTGGCTCGGTTAATGCATTTAAAGGGAAAACCCAGATGGACACTGCGGTGCTGCTGAGTTAAGCTGCTCTTCGCAATGTTCTAGCCCTGGTTTGGGTCCTGGCTGCTTTGCCAGCTACGCTCCCCGCTGATGTGCTTGGAGAAGCAGAAGAGACGGCCAAATGATTGGGTCCCTGCCACATGTTCCGTATATGCTGATGGAGCTCTCGGTTCCTGCTTTCGGCATTTTGTCCATTTGGGGAGGTAACAAGCCAATGGAAATTTTCCTCTTTATCGCACTCTCCTCTGTCATTGGACTTTCAAACAGATAAATAATAGTAATAATCAATACAGTTAAAACCTTGTTAAAATGGAGAGCTTGATGAAATCTTGTTTGTCAGTATAAACCAAATAGTTACTAGACTCAAGTATTAATTACAATAATGTGACTATAAATTATCTGATCTGGTTCATTCTCTTCCATATTTCAAGCCAAGTTCTCAAAATTACACAGTGAACGAAACAGCTTTCATATTTCTGGCGACAGTGCCATTGGCACCACTGCTCCCCATGCCGAAAACCCTGGAGTTTTCACATGTTCTCAAGGAAGAAAGTGCCTTCCTATCCGATATGGGCTTTACTTTTCATATGTCTGTAAAATGCTTGAGCGTGACTTGCGGCATATGTCAATTACGAAAGCTGGTCACCAAGTGTGTTATTTTGTATTTATTAATCTAACTAACTAGAATAGCAATTCCTCGAATACCCGAGTACTTGAATTTTTGCTGTGGATGTCTGAGACTACAATCTACCTTTCTCTCATTAAGGGACTATAGTTGAGAAATACTCGTGAAAAATGGTAAAAACTAAGGAAACAATATGCAGATCAAAGATGATCACAAAAATGAGCACTCAAAAACTTATTCCCCAAGTCAAAAAATGGAACAGGCTGGGCAAAGCAGGTGTAGCTGCCTCCTTAACACAGGCTGTAAATCCCTCCACAAAGGGTGACTGCTAAGAGGCCTGCCTAACCTCCTTGCTGTCTGCCTTTGCTGGCTTAGCACCTAAACTAGCATCCTAAACACTGTTGTTAATTATTTGTTTACTTAAGGAGAAGCAATAGCATTTATTATATTATACATAGATTCCTTTGGTTTATTTCCATTTATTTTAGACAGAGTGACAGAAAAGGCAAGAAAAAGAAAGAGAAGGAAGAGAGACAGAGATCACCCATCTCTGGGTTCACGCTCCAAATGTCTATGATATCTAGGGTTGGGCCAGTCTGAAGCTTGGAGCCTGAAAATCCATCCAGCGCTTCCAGATGTGTGGAAGGGACCCAAGTACCTGCTATTTCTCTGGCACCTTTGCTGAAAACAGGATTGGAAGTACAAGAGACAGAACTCAAGCTGGCATTCCAATTAAGGATGTGGATGCTTTATGTAGTGGCTTAACCTTCAGGACCAAACACCTGCCCCATCTGACTTCATTTTTGCAATTTTATCTTTTTGTGACTTATTTCATGTGTGTGTTGACACATTGTGCTATTTTTCATTATTTTAGTCAGTTTACTATAGATGCATACTTAAATGGTTTCCAGGTGTTTTTTTTTTACATTTGATAAAATGTTCATATAATTTTCTCTTATTTGATTCATATTTTAAATGTCATAATTTTAAATAGTAAAGCTACCTCAAATAGCTAAATAAACCCAAGTGAATCACTGTGGATTATCATGTCCCTGCTTTACTGTATTCATTTTGCTAAGATATTTGTGTTTAGATACTGTAATTTTTCTTTTTGGCAACAAGATGATGGTCTCCTCAAGAAATACTTGGAGAGCTTATTTCTCTCTTACTCCAAGAAGATGTAAGCTGACTTGTCATAACTCAACCCGACTCCAAGTTCCACGGAATTTCATTGTGAAGCCGTGAGCCAAGCTGTGTGTTTCTCTTCTCTCGCCTCCTTGTTTCCCATCTCTGTGTTGCAAGATGCCATTCAGTTACGGATTTGGGTTTTTGCCCCTGTACCTCAAGTTTCCCTGATATTCATTTTGCTATCCTGAACAATTTATCTATTTATGTACGTGTTGGAAATTATTACAATACATGTTCATTGCTTCCTCATGTTCTTTTTGGAGTCTAAAATATCTGTCATGAACTTTTAATTTTTTTCCCTGTGATATGGATGACTTTTAGACTCAATAATTTTTACATTTATCAGTTTTACACTTAGTCCTTCTTACCACAGGACAATTAAATTAAAATTTTTACAAAACCCATTCCATTGCCCTCAGCTGCCCATCTTTCTGCTGAAATGCTGGCTGTATGTCAGCATTCTTTCTTTCCTCTGGTTTCAACTCTTAAAACATGTTTTCTTATATGACCCTTGTTTTTACGAGTAAGTTTAAATGTATACTTCATGTTAATATTACACTGAAATTCGGGACTGAAACAAATTTCAGATAAATTGAGATAAATTTCCTAATTCTGCAGGTCTCATAGAGTTTAATTACTAGGGGCCCAGCATGATGACTGATTGGCTGAGACCTCACCTTGCAGGAACTGGAGTCCCATGTGGGTGCTGGTTCGTGTCCTGGCTGCTCCACTTCCCTTCCAGCTCCCTGCTTAAGACCTGGGAAAGCGGTAAAGGATGGCCCAAACCACAAAACCTTGCATCCACATGCGAGCCCAGGAAGAAGTTTCTGGATCCTGACTTCAGATCAACTCAGTTCTTGCCTTTGCAGCCACTCGCGGGGGTGAACCAGTGAAGATCTTTCTCTCTATCTCTCCTGCCCTTAGTAAATCTGATCTGTCTTTGCAATAAAATAAATAAATCTTAAAAAAAGAATTTAATTACTGTTTCCTTTCCAGTTATTTTCTCATGCTATTTTTATTTTACAGAATACTCCCCATGGCAAGAATGAAGTTCAGCACTGCCCCTACAGGTCTGCACTGTATCGCTACCCTGCTCAACTGTCAGGAGCACTTCAGCCTGTTATTTCCATACTCCTACCACAGGAAACCCTTTGTTCTACATTCAGCCGTTGAGACAATCATACAGCCACCGGGCTCGGAGGAGTACTGCTCATGGCTTTGGGTACTGGCATGAAGAAGAGCTTTCTGAAAACAAGATATGAGACTCAAACTTGCACAATATTGTTAACAATGTGCTCCAATTTTTATTTTTAAAAAAGCATAAAATTGTATTTGTAAAAGAAGTAGACTTTATCCTGAATATGTTGTCTTTACTGTGTTTGTGTCCTCTTGGTATAAGATTATACTTTGGAGGCCGTCATTGATCCATCCTTAAAGATGTATTTGTTTTTTATTGGAAAGGCAGTTATACAGAAAGAAGGAGGTACAGAGAGAAAGATCTCCCATCTGCTGATTCACTCCCCAACTCTGCCACAGCAGGAGCTGAGCCAATCTAAAGCCAGGAGCCAGAACCTCTGCTGCATCTCCCACATGAGTGCAGAGCCCCAAGGCATAGGGTCGTCCTCTACTGCTTCCCCAGGCCACAGCAGGGAGCTGGAAAAGAGTGGAGCCACTGGGACACAAACCAGCACCTATATGGGATCCTGGCATATGCAAGGTGTGGATTTAACCACTAGGCCATCTCGCCAGATCCCATTGATTCATGTTTGACTATCCTAGTCTTGACCCTGTACTCCCTGCTGCCAGCACTTCTTTCTCAGTAGTGGAACTTGTCTAAACTGTTTTCATTCCAGGGTCACTGAAGTGTCCAGCTGTGCTTTCCACCTGCTAATATGCATTCTCGTAGAGAAAGTGTTCTGTTGCACCTATTTTTGATTAACACTGTCCTCTGAGTAGATTCTTATGTATCAAAGATTGCTAAAAACAGATTCTCCCGTGTAATGAATGAGTGTAAATTAAGAGGTAGAAACAATTCCACAACTTGATCATCCTGTTGACTGACTTTTTTAGAAACCAGAAGTTTGGGACCAACAAAGTGGCATAGTATGCTAACCCTCTGTCTGCAGCAACAACAGGCTGCATTCCATGTAGGTGCAAGTTTGTTTTCCGGCAGCTGCACTTCTGGACCAGTTCCTTACTAGGGTGCCTGAGAAAGCAGTAGAAGATGGTTTATGTCTTTGGGCCCCTGAACTGACAGGGGTGACCCCGAGGAAGTTCCTGGCTCCTGGCATCTGGCTTTGGGTCAGCTCAGCTCTGGCCCTTGTAGCCACGTGGGGAGTGAACCAGCCGAGTATTCCTTTTCCTCTCCATGATTCTGACTTTCAAATAAAAATAAGTAAATCTTTCCAAAAAAGGAGCAAGAATCTGTCTCTTTCATTATTTCTCAACAACAATTATTTGAAAGACAACTTGAAAGAATCTCAACAATGGTGAGAACAGCCAGTGCCATCACTGAGATAATAGTTGCAGCAGAAATCGTTAGGTCTTCACGCTGCTGAATCGGGAGAAGGGTCCTTCTGGGAAACGGTCACTGGTTTCCTTCCCAGAGTTCCATCAGGAGTGAAGGAATACAATCAATCGAGCAGCCTAGGCTATAGTTTCTGCACAGATTTCTCCTGCAAGCAAACCCTACTGCAAATCCCTTTCCTTGTTAAGACTGATTTATTTTGAAGTCAGGGTTACAGAGTGATAGAAGAAACAGAGGCAGAAACCATCTAGCCTCAGATTCACTCCCCAAATGACCACAGCAGCTAGGAATTCAGAATTCTGGAACTTCTTTCAGGTCTCCCAGGCAGGTGGGTACAGCAGTCCAACCACTTGGACCACGTTCGCTGCTTTCCCAGGTACATTAGCAGGAGGCTGGATTGGAAGTGCAGCATCCAGGACCCGAACCAGCTTCTAGATTGAATGATAGCAGAGCAGGCAGTGGATTTACCACCTTTACCACAGCTCCCCACCCCACCAACACAGACAAACCGATCCAAGGATTCTGAACAATGGATACATGCAGAGTTAATCCCTTCCTTAAACCTCTGTACCTCCTTCATAGTGCCAGTAATGGCCATTTTCCCACATACGCCACAACGTAGGTGATGGTCTGGCATGAGATTCGTTTTCTGTAAGAAATAGGGGTTCTCAAGTAAGTATTTGTAATTTTGGGAACTGCCATGTATATGTGGAATTATCATGTAGGAATATTCAGAACATATGTCTGGTATATATTAAAGAGATGTGTGCCTTTACTTTGGCTTACAGATTAACTCACATTACTTTGCATTTAGGCAGAAAATGAAGAACTTAAGTAATAGAAGAAATATTAAATTCTGTTATAATATGCACATAATGAATTAGAAACTGTTGGAATCTTCTACGTGTCTTCATTTTCTTTCCTTAATTTAAGATTTACTTATATATTTGAAAGGCAGAGTTACACAGAAAGAGAGGGAGATATGAAACGAGAGGTTTTCCAGCCATTGATCCATTCCACTAATGGCTGCAACTACTGCAATGAGCCAGTCAGGAGCCAGGAGCCTCATTTGGTCTCCCACATGGATGCAGAGCCCAAGCATGTGCGTCATTCACCACTCGGTCCCAGGCTTTTAGCAGAGAGCTGGATTAGAAGCAGAGCAGGCAGGACTAGAGGTGGCAGCCATCTGGGATGCCGGAGCCTCAGCAGAGGCCTTACCGACTACAGTGCAATGCTGCTCTCCCCCCTTCCCCCCCAGTTTTCACTATTGCTTGCCATTCCAGGTAAAATAACTTTAAACAGTATTTGTGGTTGGTTTATGACTTTCTGGCATTTTCTCCCTTTGCCCTACTATGGATTTATAAACATACTCTGCAATAGATTTTGAGTCATTTTCTGATAGCTACATCTAAAATACAGAGGCAGCCATGTTTTGAATGCTGGGTTTAAGATCTGCTAACCTGGTGTTTCTTACCAGCTTTAGTACTTAATTTTGCATATCTTATTACTTGGAATTTTGAATATCTGTGTCTCATGAAAGAAGTTACAGAATCAAGTAAAATTTTCCTTGCCGGCCAGTTCCATAATCCCTGATCTGACTAGGGCGATGGATTTTACTCTGAGTTATCCTCAACTTAAAGTACCCAGACTTCCAAATACTGTCTCCTTCCCCATTTTCAAAACTTGAAAATTTGGATTTGGAAAACTTCTGACCAATTTAAACATCATAGCACACAAATTGTTATTATTTTTAATGTAACTAGGCAAACTTTCAGCTCATGGGAAGTCTCCAGAATCTGGAATTGTAAGGTCCAGTGTGATAGCCCGTAGCAAAAGTCCTCACCTTGCATGTGCTGGGATCCCATATGGGCACTGGTTCTAATCCTGATGGCCCCACTTTCTGTCCAGCTCCTTGCTGTTGTCTGGGAAAGTAGTCGAGCACGGCCCAGAGCCTTAGGACTCTGCACCTGCATGGGAGACCCAGAAGAAGCACCTGGCTCCTGGCTTCGAATCAGCTCAGCTCCAGCCATTGCGTCTGCTTGGGGAGTGAATCAGCAGATGCAAGATCTTCCTCTCTATCTCTCTTCCTCTTTGTATATCTGGCTTTCCAATAAAGATAAATAATTATTAAAAAAAGAATCTGGGATTGTTGACTGGCATATTTCTCTTGACACTCTTGTGTTTTTATTTTACATTTAGTCCTGGTCCCTCTGGTCATTCTGTGAAGACATCACTATGCATCTCTGTGGGAAGAAATCTACAGAGCCTATGTGTCCCAGGATTATTTCCTGCTGGGAAAATTACAGACTTGGCATGTGGAAGAATTAACACGTTGGGACTCACCTCATAATGCCCAATGTTGGCTCACTTACCAACAATTTCAGTATTAAAGAATATAATGGCACTCTTGATTGAGCTCCCAACAATATAAATGCTGTAATATGTAAGGCCATCTTTCATGAATAAATTCCTGAATTTGATGTACTGTATGCATTACCCTTATGTTTATGTCTACACCCTCTTTTCTTATTTGACCACTTGTAATTTTCTCTTGTTAACTTATTTATTTATCTCTTTTTCTAACTGACTTCTCTTTAATTTGAAAGACAACTATCTTCTTAGGGATAACTCCACTCCCCTGCTTCCCGTCCCCTCTACCATAAAAAGCCACTATATTTTCTACAGTATGAAAAATACATGCCAAAACTTCTCATATGCAAGTGATCCCAACATATCCCACCTCTTAAAATTTTCCAAATTCAAACATCCCAGCCACTCAATAAAAACGCTCATGTGCTTTTAAGCACCCTGTTGCTCATTCCAGCTGCTCTGCTAAAGTCATATATGCCTATTTAATGCAGTTAACATAGTCTAGCTAATACCAAACAAAAGTTTTCATTCTTGGAGACCCAGAACAGAAACAATCACATCCTACAGGTTTCCATAGACTCTACTGCTTAGAATGAATCACCGTCTCCTTGTGCTTCTAAGGCACATTGCATGCATCTCCAAAGCTGTATTATTGCATTCCATCATCTGCTGTGTTTGCTCACACCCCGTGCCCCTAAGGGAAAGCTGTGCTGCCTGTGTGCTCTTTGGCCCAACAGAGCCTGGAGCGACACAACTTGGTCAGCTGAAGCCTAGAGCACATGGTTTGGAGGTCAGAGGAATTGAAGGGTGGTAAAATGTTTAAAGTATAAAGAGCTTGAAAAATGTGTGTGTGTGAGAGAGAGAGAACCCAAGGAATGGAGGGGAGGACAAGACAGGGAGAGGAGAGGAGGTGGATGGGAGAAGGGGAGGGGGGGAGAGGAAAAGCAGAGAGAGAGGGAGAGAAAAAGGAATTGTGGAAAGAGAGGGAAGCTAAGCATTGTGGTTAAGAAGCTGGACAGGCCCAGGATTTCACCTGAGCACCAGTTCTTGGAGCACTGATGTCAGTCTAACACACACACAAGGACAGCATGACCTTTCATTTCCTGACATTCCTTACCACGCATATTACACACTAGCATTTCCTTAATTGTAAATTACATGATCTGAATAACAGTTCAATTTGGATCTGTGTACACAAAACAAAATCCAAAATGGGATTTTTTAAACATTCGTTTATTTACGTTTATTGTACAGGCAGACCCAGTTTACAGGTAGAAGGAGAGACAGAAAGGAAAACCTTCCTTCCACTGGTTTATTCCCATGTGCCGCAACAGCAGGACCTGAACTGATTTGAAGCCAGGAGCCACGAGCCTCTTCCAGGTCTCCCTCTTGGATGCAATCATCAACAACACAGAAAATAGTTACTTATAATGTCATAATTAGGTGACCCTTTGCAAAGTGTAGAATCGGTGATGAATACATGAAACATTTAACAGGACTCCCTTTCAAGACACGGAGCTGTATTTTTCATGGCTGACTTATGCTCCTCAGCTAGACGCTACCGCGTGAAAATACACTTCAGGATAGGAGTCATTTGACATTCTTGGCTGCCAGGAATGTGAACATGAACACCATCCAACAGCATCGTTGGCACACGACTTCAGGATTTAACTGGAACTCACATCCCAAGCAAGCCTGAGTGTCCATCCTGCCAACCGTCAACTTTGAGCTGCTTGTCTTCTGTGATCATATGAACCAATTTCTTACAGAAAACCTGAAAAGTATGGACAAACACCATAGGAAAAATTAAAACATTTTGCGTAACATAGTTGCAATCAGTGTCTCAATAGTTTGGCACAAAAAGAATACAAACTTCAGGCAGATATCTTTTAAAAATCTCTTCAAATACACTCAAATGTTGTTTTCGTTTTGCAGAAAAGTATTGCTGGAGATGGAATTAGCCATAGAAGCACATTTTCTGGTGCAAGAGTAGCAGCTCAAAGCTGACCTCACGGATGTGTCTATATGCAGGTACATTTACATGCCTTCTGTTTAGGTTACAGAAAAAGCACAGACACTTGAATGAACTATGCTTGCAAATTAAGCTGAGAGAAACAACAGCATTAGCTCTTCAACCATGTGCAATATTTGGAGTTTGCATGACTCCTAGTCAAATGTGGCAGCTTGTATGAATGGAGGTTATTCACAGAATAATGTGCGGAAGATACCATTCTGTAATTGGTCCCAGGGCAAAGGGCTGATCACTTATATAAAAGCCTCTAGATATGCGTTTGGTCTGGCTTCTAATTAGTGAAATAAAAAAGAGCTGAACTTTGGAAATCGTGACGAGCCTGTGATCTTTTTTCCTTTAAGGAAATAATCACTTTCCCCTTGAACTGCACAAGGCCTTGAAATCAACGGATTCTTCTCTTAAGTCCCTTAACCAGCACGGGGATTAGAGACAAGCAGAGTAGAATGGTTTATATTAGGTATAAATGATGATAGACAATCATAGTTCACCTATGAGTAAAGTTCAGCCACCCCGGTGAGCTTTTTCACAGATTTTATTATGTTTATAAGATACTGTGATTGCTTTGTTACAAAACCATGCATAACACAAACAATGACAAAATTACTGGAGAGGATAAAGATAAATGCAGAATTTTACAAAAGAGTGGTTCTTTGCAAAATGCCCTATGTGGTAATAATGTTAAATTGATTCTGTAGCGCATGTAATGAAACTAAAATATAATTAAAACAACTGCATATATATATTTATCAAAAGAAATTAATCTAACTCTACTACTTCATTTAGAAAGAAATAAAATTATAAATAAAAAAAATCACAGTGCCTCCCATTTCAAGTCCAGAATCAAGTGTATGTCTTGAAATACACCAGAAGTGAACAGATGCTATATCCACTCAACTGTTTTGTACACGGCCTCTCTGTACCCATTTCTGACGATTGTGCAAACAGTTCTTCTGCAGACAACTGGTCCTTGGCTCACCTTTTAAATGAAGGTTTGACTTAGTGCCATTCACCTTGAAGAGAGGCACATTTTCCTCTCGATCTGAAGATGCGGCATGAATTACCTCTCCCTCTGCCACCCAGCTCAGGAACAGAATAAAGTGTAATGGACCAAGGAGGAGGGTGGGAGAGGGAAGGACGGGAGAGTGAAATACAGCAGGTTTGGGAAAAGCAAATAGCCTTTGTGATTAATATTGAGGTTCCCAGCTCATTGACATCAAATTTTATTCTCTCTTCCTAAGACTGGAAGACTGGAAGCCATACCTGGCTTGGAGTAATCTCACACTGATATCAAAGAGCAGGAATGACCATGTCCTTGCATTTTCTGCTTGCCAAAGTCCACTGAAATTCAACTGAACATTGTATAGTAGGCTAGTGTACAGTAGAACAGTAGTGGGCTTTGGAACTGGCCAATGTTACGCACATGTATTTTTGAGCTGTTGAATCCTTTGTTCTATTTGCCTGTCTCACACATTTATTCTCTTTTTATGTTTCCAGATTTAACAAGTATTTACAGAGATTGATTTGCTTATCACTTTGAATGAACCTCAAAATTAGTTGATTGCTATATTTTTGACTCTATAGAAGCTTCTAGTTTAAAAAAAAATTGGGGGACTTGGAGCAGAAGCCTAGCGGTCAAAGTCCTCACCTTGAACACATCAAAATCCCGTATGGGTGCCGGTTCTAATCCAAGTCGCCCCACTTTCCATCCAAGTCCCTGCATGTGGCCTAGGAAAGCAGTCGAGGATGTCCCAAAGCCTTGGGACCCTGCACTCATCTGGGAGACCCAGAAGAAGCTCCTGGCTCCTGGTTTTGGATTGTCTTAACTCCAGCTGTTGCAGCACTTGGGGAGTGAATCAACAGAATGGAGATCTTCCTCTCTGTCTTTCTTCCTCTCTCCATTTGTCCTTCTGTGCTTGTTCAAAGGCAATACCACATTGTCTACCTCCTTGCTTTGCATCCTCTGCCCAGAATGCCCAATCCAGATCTTGGTCTGATATTTGTGAATGTGTTAGTTTGTATGAAAAGGGACTCCTCAGAAGGCATCAAGATAATGGTTTTGAGATGAGGGGAAGATTCTTGAGCATACATGTGAGCCTAAGGCTCCTTATGAGAAAAGGATGGGAGGCAGGCGATGGAAGGATGGAAACAGGTTGGGGAGGTGCTGACTTTGATGATGGAGTAAGGTCAACGAGCCTGGGAACCCTGCTGAAGAACCAGAAAATAAAAAGTCTTCGGAGTGTGCCCTACTCTTGCAGCAAGGCACCAGCCCTATAAACACCTGATTTTAGCCCTATGAGACCCATTCCAACTTCTGACTCCAGAACAGTTAGAGACAAGTGCTTTTTGAAGTCACTGTGAAACCCTTCGTTGCTGTATCCTTATCTTACTAACTTTTCCATTGCTCCCTCATTTCTTCAAGAAAATCTTTCGTGGCATTCCTGATTAGTCCAAATACCTGCTCCCATCATAAATCCCCAACCGTCACCAGGCTTCCCCTTCAGAGCAGATGGTAACAGTTGAAGCTGTATCTTTGTGGGATGTCTTGATTTCCCTCTGTTTTTACAAGCCCTTCAAGCTGAACCAGAGCAGGACTCTGCTTAGGCAGGCAAGGAAAGAATGAATGAACAAGTGTTGTTGACATAGCAGGGATGACCACTTTTGGTTTTAGGAAAAGTGAGGACTCTGAGAGTGAAGCAAGCAGTATTGATTTTGTATTGCCTGGTTTCATCTCTGTTTCAATGCCAATGCCTTGAGGATTGGGATAGTGGGAGAACCAGAAAAAAAAAAGACTGAAGCAGAATTCTTCCTCTCATCATTAATAAAAGACACATAAATTCAGAGGTCGTGGGATTAGAGTGCTGGCCTTCAGCCATACATGGAGCAATATGCCGTGCAGAAACAAGCTTTAAATATTACTCTCAGATCAAAGACTAAAATTCACCTTTTTCTGAAAAAGAAATAAATTCATTTTATTTGATTCCTAAGTAAAAACATCACCTGTTCTTAAGAGTTGATCAGAGTTCAGGTCTAAATAATACACCAACTCTGATGGGTTCAAAGAGAAACACTCTGTCTGCATGGGAAGAATGGAGAAGTAGGTACAGGAAACAAAAGCTAAACCTAGCCAAGTGGCAGTCAGGACTGGACAGGTAATGGCATTGCTGTTCTCATAAAGGCTAATGACTCCCCATTCTGGCCCTAGCTCCTGGTCTCTCAACAACATTACAGGCACCACAGCACCCTCTACACCAAGACACCAGACAGAATGGTCCTCTGCTTTGTCTGAGAGTGGAGTTAGCCCTTCCTTCAACGACTGTGTTGCCCCTGTCTGGCTCAAGGCACCTGTCCAGGCCTTTGGTTTTAAGGGACGCTTGGACGGGGACTTGCTAGTCCCTTCAGCTTGAGAGAGAACCAGATGCTGTCTTCAATTAAGGTTTAACTTCGTAAGAAAGGATAGTTAAAAACAAACTTAAAATGCTAACAACTGGAAAGGGCTAATAACCACACAAACACCATTCTTCTCATTCTGAAGAGAGTGATTTATCAATTTAGAGTTTGCATGTTTCTGTTGTGAAACAAAGGTTTTGATTTCCTTTCTTTCTTGTGATCTTGGACAACTTATTTAATCTTCATGCAAAAGCAAAGTGCTGAGTCCAGGCAGTACCCTTAAGACACATTACCTATTCTATATTCCACTAAAAAAAGTCATGTCCATACTTTTTTTAATGATCAGAGTTAGCATCAAATAGTACTACGTTGTGGTTTTGGAAGAATTGGTTTTTCTTGATGGAAGGGATTATGTTTGCCTTTCTCCAGTGGCCCTGGAGAGAACAGAGTGCTGTCCGCATACTCAGATGGGATCTCCAGCTATTTTCAAATCCACCTGGAACTTTTTTGTAAGCAGCACATGAAAGAGATCCATCGAGTTGCTCAATCAATGCAGGTTTATTATTGCTTACCCAAGTGTTTAACAAACCCATCCCCATAATGCGCATAGCTTTAACCTCTTCATTGACTGTAACAAGGGTGCTCTTCTCTTCCTGACCAAAGTGCTCATATAAGCTATAATTAAATACTAATTGTGGACTCGCCTGGTCAGACTAGAGAAAGCAGAGCTCATTGTGTAACCTCCAGAGCAAGTTCTTAGAGGCATTTTCTGGGGGGTGGGAGGAGGTGATGGAATGTGATATGCAATAAGTAAAGTCAGTCATATACTGAAAAAAATTTGTGAGTTACATCTTCATTCTCTTTTCCTAGTGCCCCAACTCAGTCATGACGCCATTGGCCTCACGGACCAGTTTCCAGCTTCTTGAAGAATATCTGCACAAGGACCACAGCTGCTAAGCAGTGACTCAGGCCTTGCAGGCTCGGGGCAGCAGGGAAACTCCGCTTTATGGATTAGGATTCGACTGAATAACTACTTCAGTTTGTGCTTTTTGAAAAAATTCAGCATTATCTGATATGTGAAAAGCCAGTTTCAGTCTTTCTTTGGTTTACAGACCTCGACAACAACAACAACAAAATAGGGCATGGATTTCTATTGGAAGTTTTCTGTGGAGAGACCTACGTGATTTGAGAAGCAGAGAAATGTGTCTTGTTTTAAACACACACACGTGCGCACACACGCCTACAGATACACAGAGTGGGGCCACGTGAATGGTGCAGCCAACAGCTTACAAATCTCTCCATGATCTCATTCCATACTGTCAAGAGGAGCGTCTGGGCCTCATCCATGTGCACATTTCCAGGAGCTTAGCATAGAAAGGACACATTTAACAGTTTACAACTGTCTCAGGGACAGCGAGATCTAATTTAAAACTCCTGTTTAATACTTGTTAGGAAGTTTTAATATCAAAAGGCCAGCCAAGGTCTTCCATGAAAAAGTTCTAGACAGTGAAAGAAACTAACTCGAATTTTCAGTAATGTTTGGCTTCTCCTCTGCAGTAGGCATCTTGATTTCATATTTTATTACCACAGTTTATTAATAAAATTTTCCCTTAAGGCTCTACCAGAAAAAGAGGAGAAATAGCAACACTGTTCGATAAATGATTGAAGTGAAAGACATAGAGTACAAAACCTGCAAGTGAAATACGGAACTGCTTTCGAACTTGCGTGTCACTCTTCTGGAGAGATTTCCATTGATTGTGCTCTCTGAGAGGCTAAACAGAGGGTCCACAATGGGATCACTGCAGGGTTGCATCCTTCGTGAAAGAAATAGCACTGTCCTCCTGCTCCCACCTGCTGACCCCGGGAAATGCACCTTCCCATGAAGGAAACCACTGCTTCTTGTAACAAGCACCCTGTGCTGTGATTGGAGGTGAACAGTCGTAGCTGGCGCCCGGTGCCTGAAATCCACATGCTCAGAAGCCATTCTTGTGTTTGTCTTGGACGTGTGGTAGTCATCCTCACCTCTACCTTGTGGAAAAAGCTTTGCCTTGCTGCACAAAGCCAGTAAATACACACTGTGTACTGAGACACATGCACACATGCTGTGTGACATGTCTGTGAATCTGTGTGGGTACAACTGGGCCTGTCTGGGTTGCTACACTCAAATCCTAGGTCACTTTTATTGTTGTTGAGGAAGCTTATTCTAATTCTTCCATATACTAAACAAATAGAAAATAAAATCCTAAAAAATGGAAAACTGTTTTTCAGAGTGCTCTTTATTTATTCAATAATTTTAAGTTGCTTGATAGTTGGAAGCTTCCCTGAATTGAATTACCTGGGAAAAAACAGTAAAACTGTTAAGAGAATTACAGCTATAGCATAGTTTTAGATTATAGAATGAAAATCAGCCATTATTAAACAGCATGATGTATTACTTGTTCTTTTTATCATTTATATGACACATTATTTTTAATAGTAATATATATGTATATATATCCCTGATTCCTTGTCTATTTTTGTCTTAGTGCTTTGTATATGTGCTGTGTAAGCTGTCTGAAATACTATTTGGGAAAAATTGTATGTGGGAAAATTGCTAGGAAGAAAGGTAGTAAATACATAAATAACACCTGATTTGTATGGGATATTTTAATTTTTTTAGACAATGCATTTAATATCATGTTAACTCGATGGATGGCAGGCATTGACATGATTATCATTTTCTTTCTTTCTAATATAATGAAACATGGGAATAATCTTTAATACTAATGAGCTTGTGTTTAAAAGCATTATTGATTTCTTTTAGCTAAGACATCGCATTTCTTTATAATTCATGCTTTACTAAGATTTATTAATAAACAGAGTAGAAAATGGATTTTTTCCAGACACCTATTAGTAGGTGGATGTCAGTCCAGATTCATGCAGTCTTTTGGAATTTGTGTTCGGAGAAAGTACAATGGTGTTTTTGTCCTAACAAGATGTAATGTTTCCTGAGAAACAAAACAATCTTTTAGCTATTTCATCACCACTTTTAATTTCCTAAATGGTAACCATTTAGACTGTTGAAATCCATGATTACGTCCTATAGCTAGATCAACACCGGACTCTTGGTCAGGCAACTTGCTTTTCTTCCTTCATTTACACACTTCTTTTGTCTTCTGTATCAACATTCTTCTTCAGCCATACAGTCTCCTGTGTGAGATTCCTACGTGTGTAACTACAAGACTGCAGAATGAGAGATGTACTCTTCAAATACAGACATTCCTACTGACAGTCCCTCACAAGTTGTGCCTTGGAGGTCCGCTCGGCTTTCTTCTCACCAGGGCTGCACAGTTGTGGAACTCACTGTGATTTCTTGTTACCAGGGCTGCACAGCCATGGAACTCACTGCACACATCATTTGAAAGCTGGCACTTATTGTGGTTCACTAAAGAGGACTGCCTGTATACATCGCTCTGTTACTCTCCGCATCCTTCTGGGCTTTATTCTTCCCAGTTTAGAAGACAGGTCCCTCTGTGAAGAAAAAAATACCAAGGCTTTGGAAAATCATCTTACAGAACTGTATAGTTGAAGGAAGAATCTGAAAATGAAGATCTAGCAGGAGCTAAGTCGGCACTGACTATGTGCCAGCCATTGTACATACATTTTCTTTGTTACGTTTTCACACTGCTCGTGGCAGTGGATAGTTTTCCATTTATGTGTGAGAACACTGAATACCTGGAGGTAAGGCACACTGTCCGATCTGTGTCCCTGTCATGCTCACTGCTAACTCACAATGCACCGACTACAGCCAGATTCAGATTGGTAGAATTTTTCATAGATAATAGCATTTCTAGGTTCTAATTCGGTCAATAGCAGTGTATAATGTGAGTGTCTAAAACCCAGGTCGTCTGTGTTCTTCAGTTTCTGAGCCCTCCAGTGCCCTGCGTCCTCACTGGACCGATGTATGTTCTCTTATTCTGCCTCTCTCTAGCATGAGCCACTTTTTGTTTGTTTTGTCCAGGTCTTCTCAATGTCATCTTGGCTGAACCTCTCTTCTTGAACTATTCTTCCTCCAAATCTTCGCCTGGATCTTCTTACACATCAGGAAGATCTCTACCTTGTTACATGATCGCAGCAGGGATAACTTTTTTTGACTCCTTCTGTACATGATTGCCTTGATGCTCCTTTATTGTCTGTCATATTATCTCCACTTTTTTCCTTCTGAGAATTTTATCTTAATAGACACCACTATCTGCACATATTTGATTGTTCCTATCATGCTCATATAAGCTCTGAAGCTTAGGAATTTTGCACACTTTATTTAGATCTGTATCATTAGCAACCTAGAAATGGACTGGGCATTTAGTAAGCTCCCAGACAATTGATAAGTAAATATTTTCTAAGCAAGTATTCCTTTAGGGCCACATGGATAATTAACGGCTGACTTTGATATTGATGCTTCATGGGATTATTCATTTCCTTACAGAAGGGAACTTCAATAAGTTCATGGGAAATGGGATAAAAGAAAAGTTGATTTGGTGCAAAAAATTGAAATTCATGCACACAAGGGATTTTCAAAAAGTTATCAGAAGTGTACATTGTGAAAAACTATAGATGAATTTCACATTTTGCACCAAGATCTTTTCCTTTTTTTCTTGAAGCTAAAAGTATTTATGTATACATTAAAAAAGGGGGCGGCGAGAAAAGAGCGAGAGGGAGAAACATAGATAATACTCTAGTTTCTGGTTTATTTCCTAAACACTCGCAAGAGCCAGTTTAGAGTCAGTCTGAGGGTAGGAACTATTAACTCCATCTGGGTATCCCACGTCAAAGCCAGGGGCCTAAGAACTTGAATTATCTTCCACTGACTTTCCAGTGCATTAGCGTGATGTTGATTCTAAGCAGTGCATCTGGGACTTGACCCAGCACCCCAGTGCAGGATGTTAGTGTTCCAAGTCCTGACTTAACCAGTGCCGCTGCAACTTTGGCTCATTCAGAGTCTTTTGAAGATTGATACTATAGCAGGAAGAGTGTAACAAAGGGTTCACGGAACCAACAGTTTGCTAATCAGGACAAATGGTCCAAGAGAGAGTAGTTCTATTAACAGGAAAAGATTTGGAAAGGATTAGTTATGGGGAAGTCTAAAATCTAAAATCACACACATTGCTCAATACTTTCACAAGTGTAACGCGTGGTGCCCTGTGATGCTGCCATGTTCACTCCTCCCAGGTAACAAGGTAAGCAGCCACAGTTTCAAACAAGGAAATTAACATACTCCATGATGAATACACTGTTCTCTATTTCCTCATTTAACTCCCATGAGAGCTGTGTTCTCCTCTTGTTACCACAGATAAGTCAAGTTCTTTGTGGTTTAAGAACTTTCACAACGTGAGACCTCTTCAGATTGGGAGAGCAAACATTTGTCAACAAGGCTGTCTGACTCTGAAGCCCAAGCACAACTGGAATCTGATCCAAACCTACACATCTCTCTGTCATACAGCCACCGCCACTCACTTGCTCCAAAGTCACACCCCATTCGAGTGCCTCATTCACCCAAGATCAGTAACCCAAGGCACACATAACAAAGCAACTTCGTCTCTATGGAGAATGGCCAAGGATTTGAGGCAGAGCTGTCCTATGCCAAGAACTCTCCTGCTAAGCTGGGAATATAACACCTCCTTTTGGCTTCGGTAAAGCTTCAAGACAAATCTTAAACCAGATACACTCCTTTTAATCCTATTGTTACTGTCTTTTGTGGTGCCAAAGTAAAGAAAGGACGTGCTTTTAAAAGGGGACTCTAAGAAGATATAAGTAGGATACACAAAACACACACTTAGAACAATTCCCAGTGGGGTTAATGCATGATCTCTCCTAACCACACTTCCTGCTTCCCATCTCCCCTTTCCTGTGCAGTAATAAGTAAATAAATGAACCAACAAGCACCATTTTTTAGAGGGTAATTTTTTCTCCAAAAGAAATTAGCTATTTCATTTCCTTGCTGAGGGGAGCAAGTGCGCTTACTGTGAGTCTGGCTCAGGAGCCTCTGTTTACATGTATTAATTCATGTTTGTCACAGCCTCCCAAGCCAAGTATGAATAAGGCAAAGCTCGACGAGACATAGTTTAAGGTCAAATAGCTACTACCTTATGGAACAGATTGGTGTTAAAATTATACAATTCTAGTATCCAGGTTTTTTCCACTTTTTAGAGCATGACAAAACATGTAAAAATACATGTGCATGTGTGGTTTGGGACACAGAAAGTTGATTTTATAAATTTCTACAATTGTGGTGGACATGAAAGAAAAGTCCAGGGGCTGTGATGAAGGCTGCGTGGGCACTCGCAGAGCTGATGGGACACGTGTTGGGATGACATGTGCAGGTGGGAAAGAAGGTGCCTTTGTATTTATGCTGTTGCCTGCCCCTGTTCTTACAGGTTGGCGTCAGTTGAGAAAATCATGTAATAAGCTTTCAGTCAGGAAGTCCCTTCTCTGTACTTTCAGGCACTCTGGCTGGTCAAGGGGCTTCCTGTAGAGTGAGCTCAACAGTTTTTCAGCAGCAAACATTCCAGATCCCTCGGTTTCTCAGGTGAAGCCACCAAATACCAACACATTCATGTCAGGTCCAATAGCTGTGCCACGCACTGATGTGCCATTGCTAAAGAGAAAGCCAGAAAGCGTAAGACATGAAGCACATGTTTATTAAAACCCATGTGAAAATAAACGGGTTTCTTTTTGAATAAATGGTTTCTTTTCTAGAAATGAACTGAAGTAAAAGTAAGCACCTGAGCTGTGCAGGAGTGGAGATCTTAACATCAATACAAGGGTTGCTCGAAGGCGCATCCTCGCTTCGTAGACGCAAGCAGGCTTCTGCAGGCTGCTCTGCTTTCATACGACCGGCAGGGAATAGCAAGTGCGTTGATGACGTGAAGGCTCAAAGACACGCATGCAGTTCTGATTGTGTCAGATTCAGGCAGACAACCACAGAGTACAAAGTGTGGATTTCCTTCTACCCAACTTTTATTTGAAGTATTTGAAGCACTCGCATGCCCTCTCGGTGTTTCCTAAGATGAGTCAGTGGGCTCAGTTGTAAACCTGGCTCTGATTCTCAGCAGTTTGTACAAATAAACGAAACCAGTTCCGATAGTCGACATCAGAATCCGAAGCCATCCTCTGCCAACTCTGTGTGAATAAACCTCGTCAAGCAAAGATTTTAAAAGGCAGTTTGGGGTGAGAACTTGTCCTGGTGGTGATGGTGAACACACACTGTATTGCCTGGCTCCTGATTCGAACTTCCTGTTAACACGGATCCTGAGAGGCAGCAGTTGCTGGCTCAGTAATTGGGTCCCGCCACCCATATGAGAAAGTTCCTTATAATTCCTGGCGTCTGCTTTAGCTTTGACTCAGCTTCAGTCACTGTAAGATTTAGAAGGTGAACTAGGGAGTGTTCTCTTTCCCTCATTGCCTAACCCTAAAATTCGAAAATAAATGTGAAACAACCTACTCTGATAATATCACCTACTGTGAGATCTGACTGATTTCTGGGATTGAAGTTAGCACTTTAAATAGTAGCAAAGATAGAGATGCTAAAATGACAACACTCAGATTAGATTTTAAGATGTACAACCTCTCCTCATCTTACAGTGTTGCGTGTTTCAGAACAGTTACTGCTCTGAAAGACAGTCATTGGAGTTGAAAGATAAATATTATTCCATTTCTTATTGAATAAAATATATTATATCACAGGTGATGGAGACAGATCGACTCAATAAATTCTAATAGTGTACTCTGAGAAATAGTGGCAATAAAAATGCTGATGGCTTGACACAGGAGAATATTGAATGTCATTAGCATGCTATTTCTTCTGTTCTGATCTCATTGTCATGTTCTTCACCCTGTTATAATCTCTATCGGTGGAGTTTTCATTGGTTTATCAGTATGAGAAAAATGTGACCTTTTAGTGTTTTAAACCACCCTCTACTCAACTGATTGCAGAAATGAGGCAGTGCTCCAAACTACAGAAAATGAATATAAGGTTTTGTATTGAGTAGTATTGCGTAAGTCTATACTTGAGAATACTGCAAAAACAAAAAATATCACTAAGCTCTACACTCTTGTCTTAGCATAACTTTTCTCCAAGCTCCTGTTTTCTTGCTGATCCAAAAATTGAATCATTTTGAACAATAGCTGAAAATGTTGAGAAGTGGTAGAGTTTGTTTTTAGAGATGCTTTTAGAAGCGATCTGTTTCATGGATTTCATGAAAATGGCAGAAGAAACAGACCTTTTAAAAGTTTGCTTCAATGTTGTCATATTCGTATACTTGAAAAACTATACTGGAATATCTATGTCATGTTGAAAGGATTTAATTTTCAAGTCACCACCTACAAACTTATAGGAAAGTGAGAGCTGTTAGGAGAATGGCCAGCAACACCGAGGGACCTTGTG
The DNA here is from genome assembly GCF_030435755.1 of Ochotona princeps. NCBI lineage: Eukaryota > Metazoa > Chordata > Mammalia > Lagomorpha > Ochotonidae > Ochotona > Ochotona princeps. The sequence goes on from NC_080837.1 coordinate 84,270,088, forward strand.
GTGGTACTTTCCAAGGTCTGGGTCCAAATCTTTCCAGCCTTCTCTCTAGGGTTTGCATGAAATACTCTTCAGTGACCTGTTTCCTTGATGTACACAACACCTTACAGTCATGTTTCCACCCCAAACTATCTTTTGTTCCTCCTTCCTTGTCACAGTGGTGACACCGCTATCCAGCCTCTGGTCTAAGTCAGACTCTCATAGCACCCAATCCTCTTCTTCGTCAGTTTCCACAGCAAAAAAAAAAATTAGCAAAAATACAGGTCTCTCCTCCTTAGTGTACATAAAATCCATCTGGTTTTCCAAATATTAACTGTTTCTATCTGAATTTATATCATCGTCACGTATTCTTCAATTGTCTTGATAATTTTTAAACTCTCCTTCTGCCTTGCCTCTCATGCATCAGACATGGTAAAAAAGAATTGATGGAAATCCCTGAGGTAGTTTTGCTCCAAGTACTTCTCCCCTTTAAAAGTAGAAATGAGGTCTGTGCTAATTCCTTCTTATTATTATTATTTATTTTTCCTGATAGTGCTCCATAGGCACTGGGATTTCCTTTTCCTCTCCTCCAATCTCTGCCCCCTCCACTGTTTTCCCTCATATTACCATAATAGTATAGTCCTTCACCAAGCTACAAATTCAATTTCTAATATAAATGCAAAGTCAAAATATCAGAATTGCCTCTTTGAAAGGGAATGCTCTATCTCCAGAATAGTGGTTTGAAAGTTGAGCATTTCTGGAGTTGCTATCTCTCAGATCAGCTACGGCCTGTCAACCCAGCTTCCATTTGACTTGAATGGCTGTCTCTATTACCTGAATGGTTAGAGCATATAATAAAATTGTCTATTTTTAGGCTTTCTATCATGTGCTAGTTAACTAATGATTAAAGAAAATAACTGTGAACAGTGATATAAATGTGCAAGTTAACAAGCCATGTGAAAATATAATTTTACTGTGAGGTCCAATAGATAGAGAGAATAGCAATCATCCCATCACAGTTTGTTTAAACTCTAGCAAGATGAATCTAGAAATCCCAAGCTCAAGATTGGAGAAGATACCATGAAAATAGTCACTTGTTCTGTTTTACTATATACTTTAGTCTTTCGATCATTAAATAGTGGTTCCCCATTGGTAATACCTTATTTGTGCAAAATATCTGACAGTAGCTTATTATGACTCTCAGTTTGGAAACACATTGTGATGTTTATAAAATAAGTGTTCTAGTTGTGAGTCTATACGTGTGTGTGTGTGTGTGTGTGTGTGTGAAAAAGAGTAAAACAATGGAGGAAGAGAGAAGAAGAAGAGAGAGAGAGAGAGAGAGAGAGAGAGAGAGAGAGAATGTTTCATCTGCTGGTTCACTCCCCAGGTGGCTCTAATGGCCAGTGCTGGGACAGGACAAAGCCACGAGCTTCTTCTAGATCTTCTATGTGAATCGTGGGGGTCCAGGCACTTGGACCACCTTCTGTTACTTTGTCCAGGCCATTAGCAGGGAGCTGATTGGGAGTGGAGCGGCTGACATGAATAGGTACCCAAATGGGAGCAATCCCATTTCAGGCAATAGCTTCATCCAAAACACAGTGCTGCTGGGTCTTGAAAGGCAGTTTGCATGCACTCCTTAAGTTATGAGAAATACTTCACTTTCAATGCACATATTATTATATATTAGCATGCAACATATAGCATATATGTCATCTCAAATTATTTGTTGACAATTTTCACATGTTTTTCAACAGCACAAGCGTCATTTGTTATGGGAAAGAGTAGACATTTGGCTGTATGTACAATTGCTGTTAATAATAATAACAGGATGTCAAAGAGGATTTTTCTGCTGCCTTTTTGGCGCAGGTCCCTATCGCTGAAAGGAAGATAAGGCTCATGCACCCTGGCAGGAAGTGCTGGCCAACCATGCAGGAGGTGCCAAAGTGTGGCCCGCCAGCACTGCTGATAATCCACATCCGGACCCTGGACACTGCCAAGGAAAAGCAGGAGTCTGTCTCAAGGGTGTGGAGAGAAGTGCTTTTACCATCTGGCACTGAGAGTTAAACCCTTGAGGGCCTTGTTTCCTAGAAGTTGATGGTGCTGTGCTGTCACGTGGGAAGGCTGATGTTAAAGACCAGGAGAGGCTGAAAGTCCTGCATAGCTCAGCATCAAATGCAGTAGCTGAGGGAGCTAGAGAGCTGTAGCCTGCACAGAGGAGTACCATGCCAGAGGACTGCCTGGATAAAGAGGTCCCAGAGGAAGGAGGTTTTGTTTTCCAAAGGTAGAATTTTATGATTGAGGAGGACTAGAGAATTCAGACCTTCTGGGTACTTCAGCTAGAAGGGGGGCTTTCAGGATCAGCATAAAATCAGGATTTCATAAAAGAAGAAAGCAAATTTCATTGAATTTATAACCTAGCCTTAACCAGACCATAATGGACTACAGATCGTCTCATCACAATGTAAGGAACTAGACTTTTTGTTTGTTCAATTATTTGGCATAGATTAGATTTTTCACGTGGATTTCTCCAAAAGGCACATGAGCTCTTAGAAACTCACTAGGAAGAGAAGGACTCAATTGCAGGGTGCAATCAATAGGACGTGCCATGTCTGGGGAATTTTGAGAGCTCCCTTCTGTGGAGTGTGACACATTTCATCAGTCCACTTTTCTGTAACTGTAAGGTCTTGTTGCTCCAGGTCACATTGGAGATCAGCTTTGTCGGAACAGCAGTGAGCTTTCTTTTCTGAGAAAATGGACAGGAAGTTAACAGCTTTAAAGCGTCCATTACCATGCCCCCAAATCCGCATTACCCTTTCCTGCTGTCTCCTTGAGATTTTCTCTATCTTAGGATGATTTCTTGTCTGGTCAGCCTGCCTCCATGTGGAGTGGCCATGATTCTGGTTTCTGGCCTGGTTGATGCCTGGACACCAAGAGCTTCTCTTGCTATGACTATGATGACGTTTTGACATTTATTGTCAAAACCAGGGACAATAATTGCAAAAACATCTAATGGTTACTAAATTTAGTCTTCTCTTTCTGTACCAAGTAAACATCTGCCATTACCTAAAGTCCAGTACCAATGATCCTTTCTGAGACAGGGGAGATTCCTTCTCCTCCAATACGCTCTTGACAGATTTTCTAGTGACTGCTGTGTGCAATGCCGTGTTGCCTGCCAAATGTCTGGATTTAAGTAGTAGGGATGCTTTACCACAACCTGGACCTGCTGTCAAACTCATTTCTTCTTCAGGAACTTAACAAGGCCCACAGTCATTTTATCACATAACACAGAACTTCAATTATTCTCCATCCCTCACGAACAAAGTCCAACAAAGGGCTTTGGATCCCAAGATATACTCAGATACTACTACCCAAAGTGTTTACGCTATTTCATTGTTTCTATTACACAAAGAAGTCTCTTAGTTTTTATAAGGTCGAGGTACTTGCTGTGGTATTAATATATGCTTCCTTCTTGGAGAGCTCATCTTGCCCTCTGTTAATTCTGAAATGTAAACTGACTCAGTGCAGGAACTGGACAATGAGTGATTTCCATGCACATCGTGACCACATCATTTTGTGCATTCTGATCATGTAGACGGAGATGGATTCTTCTTACCTTCTCTAATCCTTCTCCTGTTGACTTTGGTTTCCATCATCCCTATTCACATCCACTTTAGGTCATGTGTCTCTTGAGGCCCTTTCATACTTGCTATTCATTATTATCAGAGCTAGCTTTTGTAGTTAAATGGTATTCCCTTGGGTCTAGTTTTCTGACATCCTGATTTTTTTAGCTTATTTCTCCACTAGAGCCTCCTACAGCCAGTGCTGGTCCACCTCACACAGATGCTACTGAGCCTCTCCATGATGCTGCTGTTCCTAGCTTTAGTCTGTTGCTTAGCATTTGACGGTGACCTCTGGTCCCACATAGAACACCAACTCCAACAAGCTTGTTTTCTGAGCCTTCTGATACTTTTTTACATAATCTCTAATGGCGGTTCTGTCATTTTAACTTAACCTACTGTAGGTCATTGATTTCCGCAAGCTTATAAGACATCCTAGCAATGTGTTAAAATCATCATCCAGGGGCTTTGTGACAGTATTATGTGCTACATGCCCCGGAGTGCTCCCACTTTAGTAAACTCTGTAGACACAAACACTGTTTAGCTCCATAAATAGTCTCCTGGCTTCTAATACATCTTGAATGTATAGTATAACAAATTGTTCTTGTCCTTTGTCAAGCCCAGCAGTTGTTTGGATAGCATACAGAGTGATTAATCCCTAGTGATTGAACTAGTAGCTAGGAATGAACTAGGCAGTAGACCCTAACAGAAACTCATAACCATCTTATAAGAGAAAAGTTTGCATAGTCTTCATGAAAGAAGAGAGATGTACCTACTTATTTTTAAATACTATTTTAGTTTTCATTTTATTTGAAAGGCAGAGAGGCAGAGGCAGAGCACTTCCATCAGTTGATTCACCCCTCAAATGCTTGTCAGCCAACACTGGGCCTGCATGAAACCCGGAGTTCAAAGTCCCATCCAGGTCTCTCATGTGAGTTTCAGACACAAATAGATGAGCAACCCTGGTGCCCTACAATGCGCACATCCGAAAAAACTGGAATAGTATTTGAAGCTTAGACACAAACCCAGGAACTCTGATTGGAGACACATGTATTCCAAGCAGTGCCTCAACTTCTGAATTAAATGCTTACTCTATGGACTTGGTTATTAAAGCAACTTTCAATAAATGTTTATTTATTTGAAAGAGCTTTACAGAGAGAAGGAATGTCAGAGAGAAAGCTATGCATTCTCATGGTCCACCCTCCATCTAGTCATATTAGCCAGGGCTGTGTCACACTGAAACCAGGAGCCAGGAACTTCATCCAGATCACCACATGGAAGGCAGTGCCAAGGTAATTGGTCCATCTTCTTCTACTTTCCCAGTTCATTAGCAGGGAATTTGGTCAGAACTGGAGCAATTGGGACACACAAACTGGTGACCATATGGGACTTCAGCACTGTAGACCATGGCGTTACCTATGTAACCACAGCATCAGCCCCTGAGAACCCACTTTTAACAAGAGTAAACCACTTTAAGTTGCCTATAGTGTTCAGTGTATCTATATATTCAATATTGTGGCAAACATCCCAATTCTAATTCTTCTGGTCTTCCTCCATTTCTATAACAGTGATGGCCTTCCACAAAGAGTTCTTCCAGGGTCCAGATCATTTACAAAAGATCAATTGTCAGCATTCTTTAAAATTCCACTGCTCAAAGGATTAAGTCTTAGGCTCAATTCTCAGTGACTTTGCTCCACAACTACCAATGAGGATTTCTTTTTAAGTGATCAAGAAATCTCTGACTTTCATGCTTGCCCTTAAATTGTTCGCTAATGACCCTCAGCACCTCATTGTCTCCAAAGCACTTATTGCCTCCAGCTAAAGCCATCCAATTCCAATTGTTCTTATAATTACAACTTTCCTCTTACTACTTTAACTCCTGACAGTTTGTTTCCACTGGCACATTCCCTTTAGCAGATATGTCATTGAAGATCACTACTGGGGCTTGAGATTGATCAATAGGGATGGTATCAACAGTGCCACAAAATGAATGTGATTCAGCTTCAAAATGCAGTGTTAGAGTCCCCGGGAAAAACCTTGACACTGGTTGTTGCAGGCTGACTTCCCTGGGAAGCAAATAGACAGATGATATGTACATGAAGAAAGTTAATCTGAGACTGTTTTTGAGATCAAGAACTGAAGGAATGATGAGTTAAGACAGAATAGAATGGAACCATGATACCATCACAATACGAAATAATGGCTTCAGAAAATACCATAAGGATCATCACAAATGGAATGGCCCCAAAGTTGTGTGTGTGTGTGTGTGTGTGTGTGTGTGTATGCGTGTGTGTGTGTGCGTGTGTGTGTGTGTGTGTGTGTGTATGCGTGTGCTGAGACAGGGTTTTGTTTTTTTCACACCTTGCATCTTGACCAATGAATGAATACAAGGCAGGGATTGGGGTGTGTTTTAGGATAGGGATTTCTAGAAGATGAAATCAACTTGGAACTGTTCAGGTTTAAGAAATGAGAGTTCCCATCCAGTGTGTAGATAAGGAAGTGGGAGCCAATTCATGGCATCCACTACATTCTATGATATACCTGTCACATGTCTGATCCCATTTGATGGTGATGTGGATGGCCTCAGGGATGCCCTTAAGTATTAAGATGCTTTTGTTTGAGATGTGATTTAGAGATAAACCACAGAGAACAGAGTGCACATAGTTTCTGGACTAGGTCTGCTGAGTATTGATGCATGTATACATCGTGGCATCACCACTCAAAACAAAACTTAGAATGTTTCTATCAGTTCACAGATTCTCTTCTGCCCCTTTCCAGTAAGTTCTACTTGGACCCCCCAAAAATGAGCTTTTCATTTTTTTGTAATTGTAGATAAATTTTTGCCTTCCTTTGAAATTCACATAATTGAAAAACTGTGTTTTCTTTAACATTAGTTTATTGAGACTCATCTATGCTGTTTCAAGTAACAGTAGACCATTTCTTCCTACTGTCAGGTAATAGCTTCCTTGATGTTTATACTACCTGTAGTTTAAGCATTATCCAGTTAATGGACTTTTGGACTGTTTTGATTTTTTGGCTGTCATAAATAACTGCCATGAAAATCCTCTTCTTTGTGGGTGTTAATGTATAGCAATACATTTTCTGGATCTTGGAAATATGTATAAAAACTAACCGAAAGGTATGGTTACATTATAATTTCTTCAGCACAATTTGAAACTTACAGTTTGTTCCACAAACTTGACAATGTTTAGTGCCGTCACTGAGGAATTAATTGACATTTGTGACTAGTGATGGTGGGTGTTATTGCATCGCTTTCTATGTATGGTCTCTATTCAAGAACTTTACACATGCTTTAGTGCATTATTTGTGGGTTTTCATTTTTTTTTTTTGTAATTTTGGGTTTATAACAATCTATTGTGTAAGTGCATTTAAATTAAAAAGAAAAAGCTCCATCAGATATATGCAATGAAAATACAGCATTGCCAGTATAGGAACTATCTGTTCACTTTTCAGGAGCCAATTGGAGCTTTGCCTAATTTTCTAGTTTATTTTGGGTGGAAAAGAGGGAAAGGGCTTGCTCTGCGGCTCGGCAGGGTCAAAGGTTGAGCTGAGAACTCAATCTAAGTTTTCACATGTAGTTTGAAGTACTAAAGGAAGACAGGGAGCCAGGGAGCTGCCAATGGTTCTTTCAGAAAGCTAGAATCGGGACCCAACTTCTGGAACTGAAACCACAAGATCTGGCTCGTTAACATGTGTCCCAACGTACAAGCTAAGTTGTCCATCCCAGCTTAGTGCTATCAAAAACATGGCTAAGAGACTGAGTCCAAATGTGGTGAAAGTGCTTCTTATTCTATGATCCATCATGGTGTGTGTGTGTGTGTGCGTGTGTGCATGTGTGGGTGCGTGTGTGTGTGTGTGCGTGTGTGTGATGAAGATGTCATGCAATGTCCAGACTAGACTTTGCCTGATTTGGCATCTTGGTAAAATATTAGTCATGAATTTACTTCCTTTGCAGCTTTATAGTAAGCCATGAAATCAACTTGTCTCAGTCATCCTGCAATTTACCTTCAAAATTGCTTTGCCTTTCCAAATACACCTTAAAATCAGTTTGGTGATTTTTTTCAAAGAAGACTTTATAGGGATTGCAATGAATATTTAGAACAATTTAGGTGAAAACCTGCAAGCTGTATCCCCATGTATTTCTGCATTTTCCATTTCTCTTGCTAATTCTTCACAGTTGTCAATATAAGAGTCGCGCATTTTTGTTGAAAATTATATATTTAATAAATATTTGCTATAATCGATGTAATTTTTTCTCATTTTAGTTTCCTTTGTTTAGTGTTAGAGCTCTGCTGCACTGGCGGGATGAGCGCCATGTCTTCTCAGTGGCGACTATCTCCCTGAAGTCTTTCTTCTTGTTTTCCTGCTCAGGAGTCAACGCTGTGATTACTTCTCAACAAATTCTCTGTGCACAAGCCTATGCCTCTTCTTCTACCTCAGGAACCTACCCTTGAAAGCCACAAGACATTAAATCTATATTATGGATTTCATTAGAATGTATATTAGCAAAAGAATTTAATTGGGTTAATTGCGCACAACTTTAACTTACCATTGCTTAATTCGGTATCTTCACCTTCTTTACACCCATGTCACGCCAGATAAATGTGGGAACATGTAGTTTTATTTTTATCCAATAGTTGGCACGTGAAAGAAGAATTTTGTAAACCAACCTCATCAAGTGGGGAATCTGCTGTGGTTATTGGTTCTTAGATACCCATAGCATGCAACTCTACAGAGTCAACAACAATGTGAAAATGTCTGAACAATCCGAGTCAGGTGAGTAGCAACATTGCAAAGATACAGATACCTGCTTCGTAAAGAAAAACACCCCCCCCCAATGTGACGAACGCAAGCTGTGGAGACATGACCAGTCATAGTTATTGAAATTTAATTCTCATGAAAACTGAAAAGATTCCTTTCTGTAACTGATACCCTTTTTTTTTAAGCAACATGCAAATTTCGGTTGTCTGCACTGGTCATAGAGTCAAGTAAGATGGAGTATCAGCAAAGGTATAACAGCACCTCATCTGATACACTCCTGCAAAGTCAGAAATGGCTAATAAGCTGGAATTTGTCTTTTTCTTATCGGTGACAAGCATCAAGAACATGAAAATGAAAGATGCCGACTGTAATACATTGTCCGCATCTTACTTAGAAAGGTGTTAATTGTAGATGGTTTATAAGAGTTCTCCTTCTAAGCCTGACAGTAATGCTAGCCTAAATCATCTGAGAACATTTACCAAAAGGCAGGCACTGTGTTGATCAGGGTTTCACTACTGAAGTTCATGTTCTTCGCAACATTTACCAGTTAATATCAAAACGTGTAGCTATTTTACTATTCTACAAATGATGCGAGTGTGTCACAGAGATGCTAATTAACTGGAATACTGCACTGCAGACTGAGCCTGGTCAGCGGTTTCCATCGCCTTTGCCTTTAGCCATGGTGCTGTAATGTCCTACATGGTAGTGTGGTTTCAGTACACACATGGCTTGAGAATTCCCAAATCCTTTACTGAGACATTAACTTGATCCCATTTGAAGTTCCTCCAGCATGAAGCTGAGTCTGGATCTTGCTGATTATAATAAATAAGCTCTTGGGCAAGTGTTTCCATTTTCTCAATCTCAGTCTGACTTCTACTGTAGATCTAAACTAATCCATTTCAAGAGGTGATAGGAAGTTTGAGAGCTAAAATAGATGCAAATGAACTGGCACTTCAAAAGTCAGTAAACCTTAGTCCTTATTGAAAATGTTTCCTGTTTACTTAGCTTTCTGTGATATTCCAATGCAGGTTTATCAACTAGATCCCTTTATTAGTTTTTCAGAAAGGTAATAGATGAATAAATCATGTTCATGTTCATACATGAAACAGAACTATGTAATACTTCTACATCAGGTCATCCATAAAATTCTAAGTCTCAAAGTTGAGAAAAAAGTAAGGAACCATGGTGAAACAAAAATAGCTACAATCACTAGTCTCTGGATTCTGTTTGCAATATTTTAAACTCTAAAGAATGACTAATGGTGCTGGTGGGAAGTGAAATGTTAGTACTTACCGTAGTTTATTAAAGTCATTGCTAGGCAAGGCACAGGGAGAATAAAACATGATCATGGCCTACGTGTGGTTTCCCAGATAGTCTCATAGTCTTGTATTAAAGTTATACTTATATTCCAATTATCCTAAGTGTGGCATAGCCATGTTGTGCTAGTGATTCTATCAGCCATGTCTACATCGACATTGTCATGGTGGTGGCCCATAGAGCAACCCCACCCCTGCCAGCACACCAGTACTGATTGCATTCACCCTGAAAATCTCATCTTCCTCAATTCACTTCTGTTTTCTTTCTATTTTAGTGAAGGACACTGCTAAATATGCTGCAACTTAAAACAACTATGTTTTTGTTTTTGTGTTTTTGTTTTTAAGCAGGCTTTGTGTTACTATAATGAAATGCCTGAAGCAATTGAAGTATAAAGTGAAATGTTTCATTTATCTTGCAGCGAGAGGACCTTCAGTCCACAATTGGGCAATCTTACTGGTTTAGCCCCTCATGAGGACAGTGGGTCAAGGAACCTTATTGCGTATATGAGCAAAAAGGCACAGCTCCAACTAGTGCAAAGACAAGAAGTGAGAGGACTCAAATTCAGGCTGTTGTACCAACTCCCCAAAGACCTATTGTAGGAGGGCATACCCCAGTGGCCCCAGGACCTCCCAGCAGGGTTTCTTTCTCTAAGGTTGTAGCATCTGCCAGCAACACAACCTCAGGAGTCCTTTAAAAGAAATTTCAGCTAATTGCAATCTATGAAAACTTGAAAAAAGCATGCCTATGTTTATCATAATTGGCTGAAAATTGAAGACAAGCTGGAGAAAAGTGACATTCCAGGTATAGGAAAGATGACTCATAGCAGTGAGCTTTTCTTTCCATACATTGAGATATTGAGACAAAGAACCATCATTACGATCTTATTTCAAGGAAAAATATTCGTTGAAACTGAGGATGAATAATGTAATAATCAAATAATTTATAAAACTAAGACAGAATTCTAAAAAACAATCTCCAAGCTGGAGAAAAAATTATAAGCTGAAACTTTAATGTTCAGAAAAAAATAAAAAGCAACTAAAATATAGGGCAAATATTAAAGATTATTGTAATCTTCTAAACAAAAATTGTGATTCTGAAAGAAAAGTATCACTTGATAATAATTTTTACATACGTAAATACGCGGTATATGAGAGCTAAAAAGCTTAATGAAGCTTACAAAAGAAGTTACTTGATGATAAATGCTTACACAAAGCAATACAGTATTGATTGTAAAAAGTGAAGCAAAATGCTAGGAATGTGTACTGAAATGCCATGAGCAGCTGCTAAAATAATGCATCAAGAAGTAAACAAATTTCTGTGCAGTTGCTGAAAAAAGTATTTTAAGATTCTTAAACAAAAAAAGGTAGAATATTTGGAAAAAGAAAAATTCCAGATGATGTAAAGAGAAAAGAAATGACGTGAAGGATCAGTGGGTGGCCGTACAATGATTGGATTAGCTTGAGATCCTCGACTTTCAGATGAGAATCCAGAAAAAACTGCAAAAGTTGAAAAAAATCATCTGTGCTCCTTTAAAGAAAAAAGCACAGGGATGGCATATCAAAAACAAACAAGGGGTAAAACACAGTGTTATCAAAATAAGAAGCATTAAAATGTAGCAGTGGGTGTTTAGTAACAGATAAAACCAAAGAGAAAGTGTACAACCAAAGATAGAAATAAATATCATCACCGAAAAACAGAAACTTGCAATAACAAACAGGTAAAGTTCATGATTGAGACACAAGGACAGCCAGTGTGTGTGTGCTAAATGTTATAGCATCAGATTACAAAAAAGTAAAACTTTTTAAAAAATTATTTATTATTTTTAATTCATTAATTACATTGTATTATGTGACACAGTTTCATAGGTACTGGGATTCTCCCCACCCCTCCCCAAACCCTCCTGCCATGGTGGATTCCTCCACCTTGTTGCATAACCACAGTTCAAGTTCACTTGAGATTCCCCCATTGCAAGCATATACCAAACATAGAGTCCAGCATCTTATTGTCCAGTCAAGTTCAACAGCTTCTTAGGTACACCCTCTCTGGTCTGAAGACAGGGCCAGCAGAGTATCATCCCAGAAAAGCAAAACTCTTATCGAAGAGGGGTATGCTTAATTTTACTAGCAGAGTAGGACATTTCTTACAACTACCGTTTCTCATGAATTGACAGAGTAAGTAAAAATCAAGAGAACACAGAAACCCTGACCATTATTAAGCTCCTAGATGCATCTAGTGTTTCACAGAGCACTTTTTTTAAAGATTTATTTATTTTTATTGGAAAGGCACATTTACAGAGAAGGAGAGAAAGATCTGCCTGCTGGTTCACTCTCCAAGTATCGACAGCGGCTGGAGGTGAGACCATCCGAGACCAGGTCTCTCGTGCGAGTGCAGGGTGCCAAGTTCTTGGACATATTCTACTGCTTCCCTAGGCCACAAGCAGGTGGCTGGGTGGGAAGGGGAGCAGCCGGGACACACTGGTTGGTGCCGGTATGAGATCTTAGTCCTTGCAAGGTGAAGATTTAGGCACGGAGCCTTTGTACTATGCTGCATATAGCACTTTAACAACTGCACCATAGGCTCTGATATACACACCAAGTGTATCACATCATAGGATGTGAAATAACTCCTAGTTTAAAAAAATTATATTCGTTCATTCATTCATTTCATTCACTCCGTCAGGTTCAACACAGGCAGGCAGGCCTTGGTCAACTGTTGGAAAGAGTCCTTTATTGGGGGAAGGCAAGTCCATTTTCTGGCCTTTCCTCCTTGTCATGGAGAGGCAGAGAAAGCAGGAGCCGCGTGGACTTAAGGCGCTAAGAGGCGCGTGCAGGAGGCTCTGATGCTCTCCTGACGAGGAAGGAGAGCGGCTGCCGCTCAGGTCCTTCTTAGGGAAAGAAGTGCCAGTCCCAGGTTCAGCTGGAGATTGATGCAAACTCTGCCCACCTCCTTGATCGCGGAAACCATGGCACTCATTCACTCCTTTGAAAGAAAGAGATCTTTTACTCTCTAGACCACAGCCAGGGTTGGGACAGGCCAAATCCAGGAGCCAGGTGCCTCCTTCAGGACTCCTAAGTGGGCAGCAGGGGGCCAGGCGCTTGCACCATCTGCCACTGCTTTCCTTGGGCCATTACCATGGAGCTGATGGCGAAGTGGAACAGTGAAGAGATAGCTTGGCGCCTATATGAGATACTGGGATTGTGTTTTTCTATGCCGAAATAAATGCCCTGAATAATTCTGTTTCGAAAAATGCTCTAACTTAGGTATATACATTTACTGGTTGATTGACAGAGTGAGAGAGATAGTAAAAGACAGAGAGTTCCCACCCCTGGTTTACCTGCCAAATGGCCTCAGCTGCCTGGAATGGACCAGGCAAAGACACGAGGTCAGCTAGGTGGGTGGCAGAGATGTGAATACTTGAGTCATAACTCTGCCTTCTCAGACGTGTTAGTAGGGACCTGGTTTGGACATGGACGAAATGAAACTCAAACTGGTGTTCCAGTATGCAATGGCAGCGCTGCAAGCTGGAACCTGTTGTTCCCGGCACTAATTAGGCAGTCTGCATCCCAGACACCGGCGCCTGAGTTCCACATCCAGGTTTAGTTCTTGACTCCAGTTTCCTGATAACGCAGATCCTGTGCCACTCACAGGGGAGACCTGGTTTAGACTCCAGCTTTCAGACCTTTGCCTTAGCAGCTTTGGGAAGACTTGCTCAGTGTGGGCATTTGAGGGCATTTGAGGGCTGAATCCACAGATGGGAATTCTGTCGTTGTCTGCCTTACTGACGAAAAGATATGTACATATTTACATTTATAAAAATCAGATCACATATGCAACTCAAAATGTCTGGAGATTAACACATTTTTTAAAAAGAGATTTATTTACTTATTTTTAATTGGAAAATCAGATATACAGAGAGGGGGAGAAACAGAGAGGAAGACCTTCCATCCAGTTATTCACTCTCCAAGTGGCCGCAATGGGCTGGAGCTGAGCCAATCTGAAGCCAGGAGCCAGGAGCAGCTTCCAGATCTCCCAGATGGGTGCAGGGTTCCAAGGCTTTGGGCCATCCTCTACTGCTTTCCCAGGCCCCAAGTAGGGAGCTGCATGGGAGGCAGGGCTGCCAGTATTAGAACTGGCACCCAAATGGGATCGAGGCTCATGCAAGGAGAGGGATTGAACCACTAGGCTGCTGTGCCAGGCCCGATAAACACATTTCTAAGCAACCTAAGAGGCAGGGATGAAATAATAAAGAAAACTAGGAAAAAAAAACCTCTGGTGAAAAGATAGTACATCAAAACTTGTGGGCTATAAACTACAGAAATAGAGACAAGCACGCAGCTTATGTTAAAAATGGTTATCCACCTT